>NC_080787.1:120849080-121156937 GCF_028018385.1 Neofelis nebulosa | reverse complement strand
CCATCAGAAAAGAGGCAAAAGGAGAAGATTTTGTAATGCCAAATTTGAAGAGTGAAACGTAGGCGGAAATCACACAAGAGCCAGCTGCAAGTAGCCGTCAGTCTTAGAACACAGCAGCACGAAGATTCCTGACTCAACGAGCCGTAGGCATTGCATAGTACGGGGCTGTACTGTTAGGATCTCCATGTACACTGTAATGTCAAACATTCACTCCCTGCACAGGACCTGCACCCCCAAGGTCAGCAGGATGCTGTGCGTCGGCAAGATCGCACCTTTTGGTGAGCTAGAAGGATGCTTTCCGTTCTCATCATCACCATCACTGTCAAGTAACTACAAAACAGTCAGCTCTGATGAAGCTGGGGCAAGTCTTTTCTCTCACTTGAAACAGGTTCCCTGTGAGTTACTATCCTTTGACTCGGCGATTCCCAGTCTCAGAGTTCATCGTAAGGACCTAATTAAGTGTAAATGTTAACCAATCCTCTGTAAGAAAGTCACTATGGAGGTTCTCTGCTGGGTACATAATTGTATCCAGAATGAAGACTACGTGTCCCAGTCACTCTTGTGGCCAGATGCAGTCACGTGACTAATGGGATATAAACAGAAGTGGTATCTGCAACGTGTCGGAAATGCCGTTAAAGAATGAGAGCCCAGTAAGGGCGCCCACTACTACTTCCGTGCACTGACCCTCCTTCCGCCTGGACACAACGGTGGTTGAATGACTAGCTCTCCAGAACCACTTCTGACCAACATATGGCCTTGGGAGTAGACACTCTGCAGGACGGAACAACAAAACTGGATGGAGCCTGATTTCCCAGTGCTGTTGAACACCATGAAGTCTTGGCCCACCTACCTCTGAACTTGCTCTATGTGAGACAGAAATAAGCAGCTCTTACTGGACATAAGCCGCTTATGAGTGTTTTTTTTTTTTTTTTTAACATTTATTTATTTTTGAGACAGAGAGCATGAACAGGGGAGGGTCAGAGAAAGAGGGAGACACAGAATCTGAAACAGGCTCCAGGCTCTGAGCTGTCAGCACAGAGCCCGACATGGGGCTCAAACCCACGGACCACAAGATCATGACCCGAGCCGAAGTCGGACGCTTAACCGACTGAGCCACCCAGGCGCCCCCGCTTATGAGTGTTTTATGTCACACTCACACACAGACCTAATCCTAATCAAGACTAAGGTTTATTACTCCAACACTGTCTTATAACAGTGAGAGAGGGGAAACTCCTAGCCTAGATACCCAACAGAGAGGGGTTCATTAAATGATGCTATATTTATCCATCGAGGAAATAGTTGATATTATCTTTTAATTAGTATAAATATTTATGTGAAAATGGTTGGGATATCATAAAGTTAAAAAAACACAGGTTGTAAAGCAGTTTGTGTATTACTTCAGATATAAAATGCCCCGCAAAATAGATACCAAAATTCAGGAAATTTTGGTATCTTGGAAAATAAAATCACAGGTGATTTTGGTTTTCTTTTTAATTCCCTGTATTTGCTAGTTATTCTATAATAAACGTGTTATTTTGATAATGAAAGTTATATAAAACCAGAAGCTGGTAATAAATAAACTCAAAAAAAAGTAACAAAAACCAGAAGCCACTTTGGTGACTTGGAAAGCAATTTACTGCCTTTTGGGGAAAGTACTGTGAAAACACCATCAGTTGCTGGGCCTCCTTAATATCAGAAATAAGAAAATGTTACGTGGCCGTGGTGCCAGAGAAATAACTTGGTGAATTAATGGTTTTACTGTGATTGCATCTGTCTAGACAATTATCAAATGAGGAATATTTTCCATAGGTTGCTACCTGGAGAATGGAGAGAAAGGCCTGCCTCTACTATTCACATCACTATTTACTATATGGAAATCATATTCAGCACTTACACTGTATCAGAAACTGTGAAAAAGTCTGCCAATACGGCATATCTAGCAGACTTTCTTTCTTTTTTAAAAAAAATGTTTATTTCTTTTGAGAGAGAGGAGAGAGCGAGGGGGCCCAAGTAGAGGAGGGGCAGAGAGGGAGAGAGAGAATCCTAAGCCCCAATATGGGGCTCAGTCTCACGAACTGTGAGACCATGACCTGAGCCGAATTCAAGAGTCAGGTGCTTGGCCGACTGAGCCACCCACGTGCCCCAGCTTGCAGACTTCCCTGAAATGGAGTTTAGTAAATAATAATGTAGTTGCCCAAAGTAGGAACTTGCAACGACAAATTTGCCCACCATGTCTCTCCTCTCAATTCTGGTTGAGGGCACAGCCAAAGCCTTGCTTTGGCTTAAGGTAGGAAAAAGTGAAGTGAAAGATTAACCCTTGTAAGAAGACCTTTCCGATAAAGGTGATCCTGAAAGAAATATCCTCCGATGTTTCACATAGAATCAAGACAATAAATCTTCAGTTGGGAACATCATCTAAACCAGCCATGAAGTCTCCTAGTAGAAAGAGACTGCTTTCCACTATGGTGTCCTCCCCACCACAGAGTGTGAGAACCTGCTTCCTACAGGACCATTCCATTAAGACCCAGTAGAACCACTATATGGTGGGCTGGAGAAAGGAAGTACTCATGCTCTCTGCTACTTTCAGACTCTGCTACTTGCTACACTGAGTGGGGTTCCTACTTCCAACTCTGCAAATGCTAAATTGACAAGCCAACAGCATAAGCTACCACTGACCTGTTGCTTGACTCATCCCTATTCCTTTAAGCCAGCGACAGAAGTTGAGACCAAAGTCTCCAAATTCTTTGCTTCATTTTAGTTTCAAAACAGTGCTAGGAGGTAACTACCCGTGAGGTGAGGAACGATCCCAAAGCCACCCTGTGAGAGAGTGGCAGCATGGATCTTTTGCCTCCTAGGGTTATAGTCAAGAGGGTGATTAAGAGTCTGACAGATGTGGATTCAAACTCCTGCTCTGCCACTGGCGAGCTCTATCTTGGTGAAATCAAGGTAACAGGATCGCTGTGAGGATTACATGATATTTTTAAAATGCTTATCCCGATGTCTGGCAAGTAGTAAAGTCCGCAAATGAGAGAAATTATTCCTATCTTGAAAGAAAGGCATATCGTGGAGAGTGCATTTGACATAAAAAGCAAAAATGAAAAGGAGTCAATATGCTTTCAGGCTAATATTCCATGAGTATATAATGCTCTTAATTGTGAAAAGAATATGGCCAGACAAAAGAAATGAAATACATCTGTCAACTCCCCCCGCCCTCCAATTTTTTTTTTAATGGAGTTACTAACTGGTGACTGAATATAAAAAGATGAACAACAGCAGTGATTGGGTAAGATAAATGGATCACAGCATCAAGGAATGGAGGTAAAATTAGCTCCAAGATACTTAATTCGGGCATGAAAGATACTTGAGGGTCATTTCAAGGTTAACAACCAAAATAAAAAACCAACTGCTATGGAAGCAAAAAGCAAGGCTGATTTTTTTATGAGAGAATCTAGCACATTACATTACAAAATAGAATTCAACTCTTTCTGCATTATCAGCAGCCCAAGAGAAAGAATGCTTGCAGGAGAGAAAACAAAACTGTACCTTTACCAGGATTACAAGAGTTTAAACATGAAGGCCAATTTATAGAATCCTTTATTAAAGGTCTTTCCTACAATGATGGGAATGAATTATTAAAAAATATAGAAGTTTAAAAAAAGGAAAAAAAGTGATAAATTATATTCAGTGAAAGTCCCCAAAGGTCAAATTCAGTTGCATGGTGAGAATCATAAAAAAATAAAAGAGCTCAGGGATGCCTAGTTGGTTAAGCATCTGACACCTGATATCAGCTCAGGTCATGATCACCCACAGTCGTGGGATCGAGCCCTGCATCGAGCTCTGTGCTGAGCCTAGAGCCTATTTGAGATTCTCTATCTGCCCCCTCCCGCTTGTGCTTGTTCTCTATCCAAATAAAATCAACTTAAAAAAAAAAAACGGGCTCATAATTACACATATTGCATGGAATTAACCTGAGTTAACTGAAGAAACAGGGTGGGAGGATTTTTTTAGGAGGAAGTTTGTTGTTTTTTTTTAAATATCAATTTGCTCCCAGACTCCAAATAAAATAGTTCTCATGGACCTACTGAGTCTTAAATCCTGTTGCCGTTATAAAGAAACTTAAGGTGGCTTTTTTTCAGTCTCCTCTATCCTAAATAATACACAAACTGCACTGGGCTCTCTCCTATCCCTTGCACCACCTCCCAAACAGGCTAGATTTGGGAACGGCTCCTTCCACCACTGGAGGGATGTGATTGGGAACGACTGCTGGTGAGCATCTATGAGGTTCAAGAATGTAGACCCGGGGTGGGGTATAGCTACCTGACCTCTAGGCTCATGTTTGAAAGAAGAATTCTACTGATACCCCAATGGGAGTGTTGTAAGTGTTCTTCACAAAAGACCTGGGAAAAATTCTCTGGATTCAAAAACGTTAAAATAGGGAACAATCACCATGGGGCCTCTGACAAAAACATCGGAAGAGGAGCACTGATTTATTTGACAGAGGAATTTCATGATTTTAGTGAAGCACAAGGGGATATGACCTCTACAAAACAAAAAAAGGCTATGAAAGGGAACCAGTCAATGCAGCAAATTAAAGGGAAATAAAACCTGCCACTGCTAAAATTCATGTTAAAGGCAGTAAGCAGTAGACTTGATGGAGCAAGAAGCTGAGTAAGATACTTCAACTTGAGAAACATGAGCAGAACATCAAAAAATAGTTGTTATTAAAATACTTCCATATTGGTTGGTATAGTGTCCCCCCCCCCCCCCAGCCCCCAATGCAGCCATGTCCTTATTGGACTTCCGAAAGATCCGGCAACTAAGCATAACTCTTGGTATAGTGGAGAGCTTCCAGAACTCTCCTCCAGAACTAAGATCAGTGTTGATGCTAATTGTCTTGTGCAAAAACCAATGGTTAAATATTTTGAACACAAATGTAATCCCTTGGCTCTAACTCAAGAATAATTAGTATTACCAGTCAACAGAGAGAAAACATAGAGCATAAGTAATAACCAAAATTAGAACTGAAAGAAGTTTGCTGGATTTAAAGACCAGCTGATAATCACAACATGATTTCACTATAGACGGAATTAGTTTTATGAAAGTTTTATATAAAATGTTTCAAAAATTTGATAATGAAGGAAAGATACCAAGTTCATTTTAAGAGGCTAAAAATGGATGAGATATTAATAGTCAAATCTCACTGAGGAACATATGAGCAAAATTTCTCAAAGTGGGATGCCTGGGTGGCTCAGTCGGTTAAGCATCTGACTCTCGACTTTGGTTCAGGTCACGATCTCACAGTTTGTGAGACTGAGCCCCGAGTTGTGCTCTGCTCTGGCAGCATGGAGCCTGAGATTCTCTCTCTTCTTCTCCTTCTGCCACTTGCTTGTGTTCTCTCTCTCAAAATAAATAAATAAACTTAAAAAAAATTCTCAAAGCAACTTATTTTATCAGGCCCCTTTTCTTTTACTAATAAAAAATAAGATCGTAAATAACATATGCATATTGCACTGTAGCTTTTGTAGGTGAGAGCAATAATTAAGAGCTATATGTGAACCCTAGTAGTGTTTCTGGAAAGAATACAACAGAAAAACTCAGGCAATTCAAATAGAGAAAAACAGGACGAAAATATACAAAGTTTCAAAAGATAAAGAGAGATCACCATGCGTATCATATGTTAATCGAGCCAAATTCTCTATTAGAGAATAATAATTCTCCAGACTCTTTCCAGAAAACAATTATTAAAATCAGCTCAGCAAATCAAATAAAAAGTTAATTCAATCACCAAGTTAGGAAGAGACTGAAGAGCTTATTAAATTATTACTCTCTCCAAAAGTTCAGAGCCTAAGATTCTATTATGAATCTATCTGAATTTTCAATGAGACAATTCCATGCAATAAACAGTCATCACAATACTATTGCCCTCCTACCAGCGGCAGCAGCAGCTGATGCATTTAATCCTCATGACAATCCAATGATGTGGCTACTGTTACTACATTAACTTTACAAAGGAGGAAAGTGAAACAGAGAGCCAGCCACACAGCCAGTAAGTGGTGGAGCCCTGACAGTAATTAAGGCTGTGCTCCTAACCACCAACCACAAGGAAAGACAAACCTTTGTTCCAGAATCCAATATACCTTGATGACACAACCCTCACAAAGTAAATGTTTTTCTTCCTTTCTAAGTGGCCAGAAACATTTAAAATAATCAAATACTTGCATAGTGCTTACTATGTGCCAGGCACTGTTTGAAGCAAGTTGCAAATGCACTTAATTGTCATGACAAGTGGGAGGGAGTTACCATCATCATTATCCTTCTGGGTAGATAAACAGGGAGGGGGACAAAACAGAAGAGACTCTAAATAAGGAGAACAAACAAAGGGTTACTGGAGGGGTTGTGGGAGGGGGGATGGGCTATATGGGTAAGGGGCACTAAGGAATCTACTCCTGAAATCATTGTTGCACTACATGCTAACTAACTTGGATGCAAATTGGAAGAAAGAAAGAAAGAAAGAAAGAAAGAAAGAAAGAAAGAAAGAAAGAAAGAAAGAAAGAAAGAAAGAAAGAAAGAAAGAAAAGGAAGAAAAGAAAGAAAAGAAAAATGTTTTGAAAAATATGGCCACATAGAAGGGTGAGAAAAACAAAATGGATAAAGGACCTGAATGTGAGACAGGAAACCATCAAAACCTTAGAGGAGAAAGCAGGAAAAGACCTCTCTGACCTCAGCCTAGCAATCTCTTACTCGACACATCCCCAAAGGCAAGGGAATTAAAAGCAAAAGTGAATTACTGGGACCTTATGAAGATAAAAAGCTTCTGCACAGCAAAGGAAACAACCAACAAAACTAAAAGGCAACCAACGGAATGGGAAAATATATTTGCAAAAATATATTTGCAAATATTTGTATCGGACAGAGGGCTAGTATCCAAAATCTATAAAGAGCTCACCAAACTCCACACCCGAAAAACAAATAACCCAGTGAAGAAATGGGCAGAAAACATGAATAGACACTTCCCTAAAGAAGACATCCGGATGGCCAACAGGCACATGAAAAGATGCTCAACGTCGCTCCTTATCAGGGAAATACAAATCAAAACCACACTCAGGTATCACCTCATGCCAGAGTGGCCAAAATGAACAAATCAGGAGACTATAGATGCTGGAGAGGATGTGGAGAAACGGGAACCCTCTTGCACTGTTGGTGGGAATGCAAATTGGTGCAGCCGCTCTGGAAAACAGTGTGGAGGTTCCTCAGAAAATTAAAAATAGACCTACCCTATGACCCAGCAATAGCACTGCTAGGAATTTACCCAAGGGATACAGGAGTACTGATGCATAGGGGCACTTGTACCCCAATGTTTATAGCAGCACTCTCAACAATAGCCAAATTACGGAAAGAGCCTAAATGTCCATCAACTGATGAATGGATAAAGAAATTGTGGTTTATATACACAATGGAATACTATGTGGCAATGAGAAAAAATGAAATATGGCCCTTTGTAGCAATGTGGATGGAACTGGAAAGTGTTATGCTAAGTGAAATAAGCCATACAGAGAAAGACAGATACCATATGGTTTCACTCTTATGTGGATCCTGAGAAACTTAACAGAAACCCATGGGGGAGGGGAAGGAAAAAAAAAAAAAAGAGGTTAGAGTGGGAGAGAGCCAAAGCATAAGAGACTGTTAAAAACTGAGAACAAACTGAGGGTTGATGGGGGGTGGGAGGGAGGGAGGGGAGGGTGGGTGATGGGTATTGAGGAGGGCACCTTTTGGGATGAGCACTGGGTTTGTATGGAAACCAATTTGACAATAAATCTCATATATTAAAAAAAAAAAAAAGAAGAGTGAGAAAGAGTCATTAAGCTCCAATATTTCATCCTGGGTCCATCTTAGTGTCTGTTTTTTGAATTAAGGACTACATGTGTTTATTGAATTGGTTAATTACCAACAATAAATTAAAAAAAAAAAAAAAAGAAACTGTTGAACTGATTTTCACTGCAGATTTCACTGAAACTCAATGGTGGAACCGGGATCCAGAGAGACAGAAACTACTGCTCCTAGAAGATGGCAGATGCAGGCAGGAGTGCCGCGACAGACATCTCTGAGATAAGCACAGGAAGAGTTTGAATGTTAAGAGTGTGAATGCATGGAAACAACTGAGATTTGTTTAGAATTGGACTTTTTTGTTTTTAGCTGGCTCAAACTGCACTCCTATTTGGTTGGGAACCTTTGATTGGTCACCATGACTTGCTAATAAATGAGCTGAGAAAGTTTAAAAAAAAAAAAAAAGAAAAGAAAAGCAGATGCACTGAGAGGTTTTCAGTGAAATGTCCACAATCGCGCAGCTAGCAGGTAGCGGGGCAGGGATTCAAACCCTGGCCGTTGGTAGGGTTTGTATATAGGGCTACATTAAACACATCAGAACATGCTGAAGACAGCAGAGATGGAACTTTTAAATTAATCACAAATTACTGCCTTCTAAAAATCAGACACGGAAATCAAAGCATCACTTATGGAATAGGACACGGCAGGCAAACAGTCATTAGGTGCCATTCTCAAATCTTACATAATAATCTAAAGCAAAAATACACATGAAATGCAAAGTCCCCAGGGACAATCATTAAACTCACAGTCAGGCTAACACTTTCTCATAAAAAAATAATAATTCTGTGTAAATTATAAATACAATCTATACTATGACAGTCATTATGATTTCATTACTTAGTTAAGCCATCATTATGTCCTTTTAGCAAAGATGTAAGACAAATTACTTTCTCCAATACGACCTAAAATATTTGTTCAAATGATTTTCTTTTCATTTTGTGGTATTAGATTAAGACCATATTAATTCCATTTGGATTTCAATACACATTCTAAGATCAGCTTTAAGCATATGAAGCAAATGACATCAACAATCCCAATAGAAATATATGACAAGAACCAAATGTAGTATTACCCAAAGTTTATATATAATATATATTGTACAGATATGTGAGAGAAGCTGTAAATACAGATCACAGATGAATCCATATCATTATAAATTACATACAACAGTTGACCCTTGAACAATGCAGGGATTAAGGACACTTACCCCTGGATAGCCAAAAATCTGTGTATAACTTTTTTTTTTTTAATTTGTGTATAACTTTTGATTCCTCCTGCCCCACAATTTAACCGCTAATAGCCTATTGTTGACTAGAAGCCTTATCAATAACCTAACCAGTTGATTAACACATAGTTTGTATATTATATGTATCTAATACTATATTCTTACAGTAAAGTAATCTAGAGAAAAGAAAATGTTATTAACAAAATCATAAAGGAGAAAATACATTTACAGGACTGTACCGTATTTACTAAGAAAAAATCTGTGTATACATGGACCCACATAGTTCAAACCCATGTTGTTCAAGGTCAACTGTCTACCCTGAACAGTAAACTTTTATAGCCTGTGATAACACAACAAATCAACTAAATGAAGTTTATCTTTAATATAAAAGTGACTGCTATATTCCACTAGATTCTGATGAGTATTCATAATAATATGCATCCCTAATACAAGATGATTATGGCTACTACCTCTGGCTTCATGTGATGTCCTCATTTCACTTTCTGTTCTCTCTTCAAAGTCTTCTTTGACATCATCAGGATGCTGGTCTCTGAAAAAAAAATAGGTGTTCAGCACTGCATCTCACCAATTGTCTTTCTTAATTTAAAAACAAACATTACCACTACTGTGAGAAAGGATTTTTAGTTCTACTAAGATGTAACTCCTACTAATAACATCTATAAATATCCATTTTCTTCATTACCAATTTTCATTTACTGTTCTGAAAAGAGATTTTTAAAGCTAAGAACGGTATTAAGGTGAACTATGTTACATGTTAGCAAACGTAGCTACTGAATAATTCAACTTCAAATTGGGGCATGTTTTCATGAAGAGTTTCACTGGTTACTGTACAGTAAAACTACAATTTAAGGAAAGAAAATATTTTGAAACCCCTACCATTTAATCAAGTAGCATACACTACCTTAGCTCTGGGATTTGGGATTGAGACTGAGACTGGCCCAGGAGAATCAAACTCAATTCTGGGAAGCTTTTCCTGGCTTAATCAGGTCAAATGTGTAGGCTGTATTGATTCCGACTCTTTCTGACCAGGAATGACCTGATGCTAATCTAAACATGCCAACAATAATGTAAAATGGAATGGAATCATTACAATCTTAATTCAGAGCTTTATCCTTAAGTCAGGGAGAAAAATGGCGTTAAAGGGAACTAAGCACAGACTAACTAACTCTATTTTCTTTAAAGCTAAATTTGAAGTATTTGAAATTGTTCAACCTAATCTATTCCATTGTCAGAGTTCAAAATATATCCCACTCTCCAATTTCCTGGAACTATCTAGGCTATGATACCTGGTTTACACACTTTAATGCTTTATAATACTCTATATTTATGTCGTATTGTTTCTTATGTGTTGTTACCTTTATAAATATATCCTGAGTTTCTTAAAGACCCTGATCATACTTCTACTGTTAAGTTTTAATTAAGAAAAAGGCAAATACACATGAAACCAAATGTCCCAACAAAATATAAAGAAGTTGTATTGTCTTAATTAAAAAGGCACTAATTTAATTCTCTAGCTGAACGGTGATAACACAATGATGCTAACACACTGTAAGTCTGCAATAAATACATGTTCCCTACTTCTTAGAAAGATCATTTCCAGTGACACATGTAAAATTTCATTGAGATCTGAACTCCCTGGCTAAGTTCATACTAAAAACAACTTATCACAAATGCTAAAGAATACTGCTTATTTGAGAATGGGGAAGAATTACTGTTATTACAAAATAAAAACAAATCTTTTTCCAAGAGTAATAGAATTAAAAGACTCTATAGAGGCTCTTATTCCATAAAAGTTGGGAGAGGAGGTGTACCACTGATGGTTGCAGATAGGACATTAACTGAAATGATAATAGAAAAGTTTGCCTTCTCTGTAAAGACTGTGCTAAAGTTATACTTGGTAATTAGAACATGCCAAAGTCAGCTTACTATGCTTAAATTAGCTTATGTGATCTTCTAAACTGGTTTTATGCTAAATTAGAAATAATATTATTTGAGTCCATAAATCTATCCCACTAGCTATCTATTGTGACCACTGAAAAAAGTTGTTTGTGGATAACTATATTAATATTTATTAGGAAGAAAATCATACAGTGCAGTGGTATAGTTTAAAATTGGCAGTTTTCAAAGTAATAAAAAAAATCCCAATTACATTATTGTAGATTTCCTAAAAGTTTTAATGAATGGTTTGTGAAAAGGAAAAAAAGAAAAAAAAAAAAAAAGACAAACTTCTTTGTCTTTAGCCTTTGAGGTCAAAGGTTAACATTAAGTCTCAGAATTTTCTGAATATTTCAGCTTTCATGATCAGAATTGCCCACTAATGACAGTTTTACATTTTTGTGGTTTCAATAAAACACAGTTTTCCTTAGAGTAAATTTTATTAAAATAAAGTTGTAAGACTTAAGTATGAAGAAAGTTCTGTTGTATTCTTATGCCCAAATACAATGCCAATGATTTATCTTATGAAATGTAAGAAAAGGACCATTTTCTAGAAGAGAACAGAGAGAGAAAAAGAAAATAAGACCTTTGACCCAAAATATTTCTTCATGCCTGGATCTGCCATAATCCATCCCAACAGAAGCAAAATGGAAGCTATCTATTTTCTTACATCATTTATGTTGCTTCATTATAGAAGGACGTTCACTTTCCATTTTCCCTACTTTAACTCATAATATT
Source organism: Neofelis nebulosa (assembly GCF_028018385.1). Classification (NCBI taxonomy): domain Eukaryota; kingdom Metazoa; phylum Chordata; class Mammalia; order Carnivora; family Felidae; genus Neofelis; species Neofelis nebulosa. Next base: position 121,145,134 of record NC_080787.1, on the reverse strand, counting down.
TCATTGGATTGAACCTATATAAACTTGGGAATATATAAACATGAATATTTATCTTTACCAAACACAGTTCAAATAAAGGACTGTAGAAGAAACGTTTATTGGATGTTTTTATTTCTACTTAATATGTTGATTCTGCTAATTCCTTAAAATTAAAAATGACTAAAAGTCCCTTGGGGGTTCTACATGATATTTCATGTAGCTAGAAAGTTGGAGGGGTGGGGCAGTGGGGTCATCTGAGCAGTCTACTAGAACAAGCATTATAAAATAAATGGATGAACAGAACCACTGAAGTAAACAGAACCCTAATTAAGCACATCCAGAAATGAAGAAGTTAATAATAAGAAAAATTTTAAGAACATACTATGTACCAAAGGCTGGCTGAGCTCTTTCTATGTCCAATATTTCATAACAATCACTGTAAGAAGGTTCTGTTAACATTATAACCACTGAAACTTAAAAAAGTCAATGCCAAATCTGTAGAGCAAGTATCATACCAGGTCTTACTGACACTAAAATCCACAATTAAATTCAATTACCTTGAAGTAGAGTCAAGGTTTCTACCCTTGCATTTTTCCAGAATACAGTACATCAGTCTCCTATTGACAATGTCAGGCATGAAGAATCTTATTCATTCTTATTTGTTTTGTATTTTATTTAAAATAAAAATTGGTTTCTCAATTGGGCAACCAGTATTTCTCTCTCCTACAAGGTTAGGATTTTCATTGCTAATTCTTACTGACTAGGTGCTGTGATGGAGCTCTTTCTCTGTGCAAAAATGAAATCCTTGATCTAGGATTCAGTTTCCTAAGCACAAAGTTATTCTAGCTGTACAGGTCTTCCAATTATGGACAAAGTACTTCCACAGTAGAACATCCATGCTCTGTGATAACACCATAATACTCTCTGGAATGTGGTACAAGATATGCTTCTTGACAGATTTTCTTCAAAAAAAGACGACCAAAAATATTTTTATGCTGTATTTTAATACCACTGTTTTGCTCTACATAAAAACTCCTCTATTTTCTCCTCTTGATCAACACTTTCTATTGCCAACAGTTTTATTCAGGAAGGAGGTACAAGCTGATTGGGCATGGGGGTAGTGAATCGTAACACAGAGAAAGCGTGGGTACGTGTATGGTCTTTGGAAGTGAACAGGCTTGGCTGCAATTTTAGCTGTGCTACTTAATTCTAAACGATCTCTAGCAAGTTCCTGAACTTCCTTACTTCTCAGCTGCACCAACTGTAAAATGAGGAAAATCCATCCTTGTCCTCATAGGCATTTTAGGGACTCAATAAATGGACAGAAAGTGCTGCACACACAGCAGCTTCCACTATTGACCAATTACTTCTATTTGGTGATAAAATTATCTACTGTCACTTGTTTTCTTTAAGTAACCTGTTTGCTTCAAGTTTTAAACTAGCTTTTAGAGTAACAGTTACCACCCAGACAGCAGCCAGACTGCCTGGGTTGTAATCCAGGTCTGCTATTTAGGCCTGTAGTAATCCAGTAATCCAGTAACAGACTGTAATCCAGGTCTGTTACTGTTATTTACTGTTAGTTGTGTAATCTGCAACCAAGAGAGGTTCTATGTTTTGTACAATGGGTGTGTAATAATAGCACCTACCCCACGTGAGGTGCTAGGAAGAGTAAGTGAGCTAACGTAGGTTCAAAACACCTAGAAAAGTACCTGGAATACAGCAATTTCTCTTGAGATTTTAGAACTGTGGAGAGCCAATATATTTCAACATTTCTTTAGCTTGAACTGAAATACAATCATAGGTAAAACCCTACTCAAGAACACTCTTTAGGCTTTTAATTAAGACAGTGGAATCCACTCAAGTGAAAAAATGTGTTCTTTATGAGTCAGCATCCTTTTTCTCTGTAATTAACGTGCCATGCTTTAGCTGTCTTACTATCTTACTCTAAACATGCTTTGTAGTAATATTAGCAAAACAAACATCAGAAGGGTAAATACACAGTAAGAGGATAGCATGTGAATGCAAATAGCTGTATTTCAAGTTTGTTTATTTTTCATTTAAAAACAATCCCTAGCCAATTATGCCTGTCGGTCCCCAGTAAGTTAAAAAAAAAACCAATATTGAAAAAAATGTGAACCGATGATTTTGCTTCAATTCAGGGATTTCAGCTATCTCTCTAAATCCAGCATGAGTCTGGTTTGGCTCCTAGCCTGAAATAACCCCGCCTTCTCTCTCCACAGAGTTTATTTTAGTCGCACAGGGGTTTTGTTAGAGCTGAAAAGTACCTGTACTCCCCAGTAAGAGAGGAGGCACAAGGAAAGTAGCAAGAGCTATAAAAAATGTAGGGATTTCTGTTTTGGACGTGAAAAGGAGGTCTCTTTGCATGCCCCCAGCATTCGTCTGCTTTTTTTAAATTTCTGGACCGAGGTCACTCACAGGTAAAAAAATCAGAGAAAGAGAATCTTAGGGTTTATACTTTAGAGGACTCCTAAGAGTACTTGAACGGTCTCCAAATGCCTCCTACAATTGAAGAAGGGTGTGTGCGTGCACAGCTTCAGGACAAAGAGGTTACCATCTTCAACTCAGAAAAGGTGGCAAATAAAACCAGCGGGATTAAAACTTTCATGTCTATGGTTAAGATTTGAATAAAGAGTCTTTATTTTACTTTAGGTTTCTTTATTTGAGGGGGGGGGGTGTAGGGGCAGAGAAAGAGGGAGACAGAATCCCAAGCAGGCTCCAAACTGTCATCACAAATGGTAAGATCATGACCTGAGCCAGAGATATGACCTGAGCCGAAATCAAGAGCTGGACACTTAACTGACTGAGCTGAGCCACCCAAGTGCCCCAAATAGTCTTTAAAATTAAGTTCCTTTTGGGATGCCTGGGTGGCTCAGTCAGCTAAGCATCCAACTTTGGCTCAGGTCATGATCTCGTGGTTTGTGAGTTCTAGCCCCACATGGGGCTCTGTGCTGATAGCTCAGAGCCTAGAGCCTGCTTCAGATTCTGTGTCTCCCGCTCTCTCTGCCCCTCCCCTGCTCACACTCTGTCTCTCTCTCTCAAAAATAAATAAACATTCATTTTAAATAAATAAATAAATAAATTTAAGTTCTTTTTAAGATTATACATTAGCAGTGGTTTTTATTTTTTTAATTTAAACTTACTTATTTACTTTTATTTAAATCCAAGTTAGTTAATATACAGTGTAATCATGATTTCAGGAATAGAATTCAGTGATTCATCGCTTAAACATAACACCCAGTGCTCATCCCAACAAGTTCCCTCCTTACTGCTCATCCTTCCACCCCAATACCCTGCTAGAAACCCTCAGTTTCTTCTCTGTATTTAAGATACCCTTATAGTTTGTCTCCCTCTCTGTTTTTATTTTTGCTTCCCTTCCCCTATGTTCATCTGTTTTGTTTCTTAAACTCCACATATGAGTGAAATCATGTATTTGTCTTTCTCTGACTTATTTCTCTTAGCATAATACGCTCTAGCTCCATCCACGTAGTTGCAAATGGCAAGACTTCATTCCTTTTGAGATGATACATTAGCAGTTGTTTTAATAGTGTTTTCATAAACATGGCCTAAGAGAGGTAAACATGGTCTACTATTTAATGACTAAAAATAAAACATTTTGATTAATAATCCTATTAAATTATTATTTAGCATAAGGAACATATGTTGGTGAAGAAAAGTAATAGAACGAGTCAATACAGTGGATGCTACCAAAATGCCAAGGAAAAATCCTCCGTAAAACAATTCAGCAATCATCAATCAATCAATCAATCAATCAGTCCTCTTACGAAATGAAAAGCCCTAACCAGTAAGGTGAGCATTATGGAATAAAGACCCTGTATTATAGGAAGAGCAAGCCTACCTTACTTTCATGTGGGCATAGAAAAGAGAACAGATGTCATTGCTTTTCCACTATATGTAAAAGAGTTTCCTGAGTCAGGAATCAATGCCATTTGAGGAGATAAAATGAGACCCTGTTACACTACTGTTCCAGCAACTTCGCAGGCATACAACAATGACACAGTCATACACCTTACACTTTGAATGGCTGCCCTGGCGTCGCAGTGGTTGGCACTAACAACTGTGAGTGTTTTAACCCAAAATGAGCTTCTCTCTGGTGTGCACTCACAACTGCACGGATTTGACTCACATGTCCAAGAGCTGGAATACTTTTAAACTTCCACAGCTCCTGCTCCACATCTGGTAAAGCCCACTGACTGAAAGGGGAAACAGGCTTTCCGTAGCCAGGTAATGGTAAGTCACCAAAAGGACTCTCTCCAGTTGCTGATGCCAAAACCTCGGGCTCAGAAAGTCTCAGCAAAAAAAAAGTTCTTAAAGATTCCTAATTGGTATTTGTCATCTTTTAGAACTTTTGGCTCCAAATTGATGCTATTCTCCTTGATCTTGCAGTTCTGCAAAGTAAAGAGATTTTTATATGCTTATTGTCTCACGTTTATGTCAGCTTGTTTTCCCGTCTGTATAACGAAGCGCTCCTCAGTGACAGACTAGCTCTTGGCGTGACTCGTAAACCTGATTCAGCCTCGAAACAGAAATCAGATTAACAGTTGCAACTCCTGCAACTGCTCAATGTAATTCTGAGTAGAAACGCTGGTCCTACAATTTGAGAACCCATTTTAATGGCCTATAATGAACTGAACAGACTGAAATTTTTCATGGGATTTAGGTTAGCGATAGGCATTTGCCTTGCAAGGTAACACAGGCATTTGGCAGATATTTAAAGCATGCTTTATTATGTTTCTGGGGTTATGTCTAAGCAGGCTTAAACAACACGGGAGCTTGAAACATTCCATGATTTTTAATAGAGATAGCACCTAATTTAGAAAGGCAATTACAAGCAGCTGCAGAACAGATTTCATGAGAATAAGCCATGTGGGATAGATGCCGATGTTCCCCAATTGGCAACATGCTGAATTATTACTCCAGAGAAAGGTGTTTATATTCAGTAATAATTCTCAAAACCTAGTATATCGATCACTTGCACTCATCTCCTGGGTGTGCGTGTTAAAAATGAACTGGGACGCACCTTACATTTCCTGAATTAGTATCTCCAGAGGTGATCATTCGAAAGCTGCATTTTAACAAACATCTGATGATTCTGATGCAAAACGAAGTTTGAAACCCATAGGTTTTACGAAGATCCGGAGAGATGTACACATATTTTAACGAGTGGTAGACGTGCAGGTTACGGTTACCAGTCCTCAGGCAAGGTCCGCCATGGACTGGGAGGCCCCTGCCTCACCATCTGGTTGCCAGGAGTGCTGTGAGGGCAGAGATGAGCTGCTGCCCGCCCCCCGGCCCCCACAGCGAGGAAAACCTCTTCCCACTGAAAACACGAGGCACAACACACTCCTCACACTTCTGATGAACCAACATACAACTCAAAAGGACTGCAGACTCTCCACGCTGGGAATGCAGTCATAACCCAACCATCCATTTGACCAACTGCTACAGGAAAACGGGCCTAAATATTCAGCATGCCTACAAAAAGACTCAAGGTGATGCCATCTTAATGTGGGGCAGAGCTTCCCAGCTCGGATACCGTGAATCCCTGAGAACAAGTGCTCTGAGTTCTACAAGTTCCCTGTAGCCCTCCCAGAAGCCAAGGCCACCCTCTGGTCATCCAGAGGCAGCCCCGTTCACTCCCTTGGTGCGCCACATAAAAGCGTCGTCACCTCCGTGGTATTTTCTACGTGAGGCAGGAGTTAAAACGACAACAGCGTTGGAAGCACTGCCTCATTTGTAAAAGAGTGCCAGTATGTATTTGGGGGATTCATCTCATCATTTAATAATCAGCCCACAGAAATCTGGTGCGGGAATCCAACGAAGTTGAGAATGCAGGTGTTTTACCAGAACAAAAAACATTACACAGCTGTTGCCTTTTAGGTCATACAACTGATAGGTCTCCTTTGAAGGCTGGTGGATGATTCAAGGTCACCCTGCGTCCTTACTGTGTGCCAGGTGGCGTGCTTGGTGCTGAGGATATCTCAGGACCAGAGAAGACGTGGACTCTGCCCTTGTGGAGCTTACTGTCAAGCAAAGCACGCAGACTCAGAAGTATCGACACAAACTGTCTACAGCATCGGGATGTGTGCTGTGAAGGTGATGAGGAACGTGAACTACTCTAGAAGAGCAGACAAAGCTTCCCTGAGGAAATGACAGTGAACCTGAAGCCTGCAAAACGAGAGACCAGCTAGGAGATGGCAGGCACGGAGACTCTAGGCAGAGAGAAAGGATGTCTGAGAACCAAGGTGGTTGAAGCATTAAGTTTAAAAAGGAGCCTGGCAGAGAGAAGGCTGGAGAGCTGGGCACGGGCCGGACAACACAGGACCTTGCAGGCCACGTTCAGAATTAGGGTCTCAATTTCAGGAGTGATGGGAAGTCACTGAAAGTGCCAAGCAGGGAGACAGACTTCCAAAGAATTGTTTTAAATGCAGACTCTTAGGCTCTAGCCCGGAAGATTCTTCATGGGCTGACCTGGGCTCCCAAATCTGAATTCTGAGGAGACCTCTGGGAATCTGATGCAAAGTCTAGGAGCTACTGCTGTGGAACGAGTCATCGATGGGCCCAGCCTGAGCAGACAGCCTGTGAAACAGCCCTTAAAATAACAGTTACAGGGCACCTGGGTGGCTCAGGGGGTTGAGCGTCCAACTTTGGCTCAGGTCATGATCTTGCAGTTCATGAGTTCAAGCCCCACATCGGGTTCACTGCTGTCAGCCTGTCAGCCAAGAGCCTGCTGCAGATCCTCTCTCCCACCCCCACTTGCACTCACCCCTAAATAAATAAATAAATAAATAATAAAGGTTATTGCACGAAAGGAACACATGTTCCTCACAATGTTAATTTATCTGGCCTTGTTATGTCAGCTTCCAGATCAAAAGCAATGCCAGCAGAGCACTCATTCTGGCGACCCTCTGGCATCGGAAACGGGTGAAAGGAATGGCGGAGCAGATGCTGTCAGGACAGTCGTGCTGGGGGAATCACCGTGTGCTCCCTCCCCCGGCAGCCTCACTCTGCGGCTGGAGGTAACCAGGGCTTAAATAGCTCAGCTCCTCCATCCCTATGCTGGGAAGACTCGATGTGTGCTTTACACGGACGCCCAGAGTGTTCGCAGCAGGCCCGCGTTCCTGCTGTCTCCAAGCCGTCATCGGTGAGACGACAAGGCTTTCACCGGCCGTCTTCCTTTCTCCATCTCACTTCCTCACTCCCCTCCTGATGTCTGCCTCATTTCCCAAATAAACCACATGCAACCGAATCTTTGTCTCAGGGTCATCTTCTAGGCATGCAAACGGTCTCCCGCTGGGCCAAAGTGCATTTAAAAGAAAAAATACAGTGCAGTCTGGCTACCAAATTTAGTGAATTATTACAAAGGATGCAAAGAAAATGTGTTAAAACCCGAATAAAAAGTTCCATCCATGTGAGCAACGAATATGGGAAAAGAAGAGAGAACATAATCTGCTATTAAGAGAATCGTCTTGAATGCCGTATTCAAAGTTTAACCTAGGAATGTCAAAGAAATGGCCAGCCTTTCTTTTACTCTTTTACAGTTCTTATACCGTGCAACAAGTAAGTAACCTATTCTTCTTGCAACATGAATACAAACTAACATTTACTGAAGGGCTTACTACTTACTAGTACTTATTAGTACTTACTAGAACTACTTACTAGTTCTTAGCATTGCACAGCTCACTGTTTCATCCCTAAATCCAGGTTAAAGAAATCATAATCCAAAAACTTTATATTTCCTTTTAAAATGAAAAAATATATATTAAATATGTTCATACAGATTCACTTACAGCCGAGAAGCCAGCTAACTTTTACCCTGTTAATTCTATCTTAAATCAACCACCCTCAAGCCACGAGATACACTTTTTGTTAACAACTTTTCTGTTATTAACACCTACTATATGTTGCCATCTCATGATCATTTGTATCTAAAATACCAAGTGCCATTCTGATTGCTGGGAGAACTAGTGACTGCCTGCAGTAGGAAAAACCAAAATAATCTGAAGCCAATTTTTTCAAGAATTTTAAAGAAGAAATTTAAAAATTTAAACAAGTAAATAAATCTGTGTTATTTTGAAACATGTTGTTTTTTCAAACATGCATAATGAAGCATTTAGGTTGAAATATCAAAATGTCTGCAAGCATCTCTCAAAAACACTTCTGCATAAAAAATACAGTGAGAAGAAAATCTTGGTCAAAAATGTTCACCTCAAAACCTAAGGGGCCATTTTGATTGTGTCCCTCACGTTTCCTTTGACTGCATGTAACTAATCCAATCTCTCAGGTCACTTCTACTTATGAAAAAAATAAAGTAAAAATAGTAGATCTGGGAGGAGAAAGACATGAAGAAATCTGAACAAAGTCTCTAAAATCATGAGTAACAGAACACTCATTTACCACATCCTGGCACCCAACAACGAAAGCAGACAACCTAAAGAAATTAATCTGAACACACGTAAGTGTAAGTGTTCATTCACACAAAGTAATGGCAGGTCAGAATTCGCAGACTCAAAAGACAGTATGGGTTAAAAATCCATGACATGGAAGAATATTTAGATACGAAACGTGTCATAGGTCATACAGAAAACTAAAAACGCCTCAGGTGATTCCATGAAGAACCATGAGCACACCTCACACAAGACAGGTCGGTGGAATGGTCAGATCCACTTTGATGGTTTCGACGTGACTTCTGAGTTAGAAAAAGACCCCAGAAAACCAACCCAGGAAGATTCTGCTGGGAGGAGACTCTGGTCCTAGGAATCTGGCCTGGAGCCCAGTCGGTCAGCGAAAAGCCTGTGAGCTAGGCCTGCTGGCACTTCGGAGTATTCTCCTGATATTTTAAACATTACCTTAGCTTCTGAAATCTAAACACTAGGTACTTTGACCACCTTGTGAGTCAGAATCAATGAACTCTGTATCTGTAATTATTACTATATGAATTAGTACTTTATTTGTCTTAAAGTTCCTTATATATGATATGATCTCACTTTGGAGTGCTGGGTTGGGTAAAATGAGTTTATGTTTCATTAGTCATGGATTTAAGGGTAAAAACAAAAAATCCTCTTCTTGTTATTAATTAATTAGCTCCCCCCGGCCATCCAGAGGATAAAATTGCTTTCTCTAAGAATACTGAGACTTGAAATGCCATTACTCCAACAGCACTGCTGTGAATTTAGAATCAGATTTATTAATTAAAATGTCCACCTATATCTATCATCTATAAGAATGGAAGTTACAAAATATTTCAATAAAAAACTACGTAGCCTTAGGTTTTAAAATACTCCATAAAAGAAACTTCCAAAACCTAAGTACTAAGGCATATCTTTCCACTAATCTGCTTTGTTTTTTTTAAGTAGTGTCCTCAGTTAATGTAAGGGCACAGACCTTACTTAGAGCTTAAAACATACTAACTCAACTCTACAAGTGAAATCAAAACTAAATGCCTGAGCTTATACAGTTGACCCTTTAACAACATGGGTTTGAACTAAGCAGGTCCACTTATACGTGGGTTTTTTTTTTACAATAAATATACATACACTACTGTAAATGTATTTTCTCTTATTTATGATTTTCTTATTAACATTTTCTTTTCTCTAGCTTAGTTTATTGTAAGCATACCGTATTTAATACATATAACATGAAATACGTGTTAATGAACTGCTTACATAACTGGCTAGGCTTTTGGTCAACAGTAAACAGTAGGCTATTAGTAGTTCAGTTTCTTTGGGACTCAAAGGTTATACTTGGATTTTCTTTTTTTTTTTTTTTTTTTTTTTTTTTTAATTTTTTTTTCAACATTTTTTATTTATTTTTGGGACAGAGAGAGACAGAGCATGAACGGGGGAGGGGCAGAGAGAGAGGGAGACACAGAATCGGAAACAGGCTCCAGGCTCCGAGCCATCAGCCCAGAGCCCGACGCGGGGCTCGAACTCACGGAGCGCGAGATCGTGACCTGGCTGAAGTCGGACGCTTAACCGACTGCGCCACCCAGGCGCCCCTATACTTGGATTTTCAACTGTGAGGGGGAAGGGGTCAGTGCCCCTAACCCTCATGTCATTCAAGGGTCAACTGTACTATAATTAACATCTTAATAATTAAAAGCAATAACATATATGCAAGTACTTGGCATGGGCATGAAAAAGAACACCCATTTTTCACAAAAAATCGGACATCTTCCTCATAAAGGATGGCTCTATATATTGATCAGTTCATTCAGAAACATGAACTGGCATGTAGTAAAATGACTGGAATTTCTAAACTTCTAACACCCCCAAAGTGTGACTAAAAGATGAATACATAAGACGGGGCGCCTGGGTGGCGCAGTCGGTTAAGCGTCCGACTTCAGCCAGGTCACGATCTTGCGGTCCGTGAGTTCGAGCCCCGCGTCAGGCTCTGGGCCGATGGCTCGGAGCCTGGAGCCTGTTTCCGATTCTGTGTCTCCCTCTCTCTCTGCCCCTCCCCCGTTCATGCTCTGTCTCTCTCTGTCCCAAAAATAAATAAAAAACGTTGAAAAAAAAAATTTAAAAGATGAATACATAAGAAAGCCTGTCTGATTTACATATGCTTGTATAAACTCTCCATTTTTTTTTAAGTCCAACCACTTATCTCCACCATTTTACATGAAATGAAATGCATTTTCAATAATGCCCAAGAAAAGATAACCATAGAATACACAGCATCTGAGATAGAAAACCTCTTTCAACCAGAGTACTTCTAAACATCACTAATATTATCACTTTAATTACCTGATTTCAGGAGATGAAGAGATTTCATTTGTGTCTGCCCTTTTATTTCTTGGAAATGATGGACTAGCCGGAGGCATCTCACCACTTAAGCGGTCTGGGAAAATTCGGTCTTTATTCAAATTGATTTCTGAATAGGGACAGTTGGCAGCACTAAAATATTAAAAGAAAAGCACATTCTTAGAACATCCATTAGAGCATACTTTAATTAAAGTGACAGGCTACAGAATATAAAACTCTAAAACTTAACTGTTATGTTTACATATGTATATATGTAGAATTAAACATACATTGTGATTATTTTTGTTTCTATTAAGGTTTATTTATTTATTTTGAGAAAGACAGAAAGAGAAAGAGAGAGAGACAGACAGAGGAGAGGCCACAAGTGGGGGAGGGGCGGAGAGAGTGAGAAGGAGAGAGAAAGAATCTCAAGCAGGTTCTTTGCTGTCAACAAGGAGCCCAACGTGCGGCTCAAACTCACAAACTGTGAGATCATGACCTGAGCTGAAATCAAGAGTTGGACACGTAACCACCTAAGCCACCAGGTGTCCCTAGTGTATGAAATATTTTATCTCTGAGACATAATTTAAGTCTATTCTGATAGAAAATATGTCTTTGCACTAGATGTTCAGAACACAACCTGATGAAATGTTTGAAACTGTGCAATGATCACTGAAGGATTCTGTCTGGATACGGTCCAAGGGCAGAGCCTGTGCGTATCTGTAGGAACAATCAGCCCCGGGGGAGAAATGCTTAAGACATCATAGGAGGGTTGGTGTCAGAGGTAGGACAGAGAAAGACTGATGGACAGATGGAGCAGATCTGCTTCCTAAAGTGATCCTTCAGGCTCAGGGTCACCATAGGCCATTTCAATTCCTTCATTTCATTTTCTGTTGGCCTCCAAAGGAAGGAGATTCCCCCCTGTTCCTGTCTCCAAGCCCAGACGTACACTTGATATGCTAAGCAATACATATATTTATCTGTAGTCCATCCTGTTTCTGATAGGAAAGGAGACCAGATACCAACTTGGATAATGACCCATCTATCTCACTTCCCTTCTATCGGTGACCCCTGGACTCCTGGTTGGTCTCTCAGGTCCCATGTGGGGATCATTTCTGTTATTCAAGCAAAGGAAATCTAGGTCACTAATTGTTAAATCAACATTAAGTCAGTATAATCCTCTGCCTAGGCTTCAGCTTTCCATCTTCAGAACAACTGGGCAACCTCTGAATCTCAGGCCTCCAATACATAATGAACCCCTCCAACTAAATGCCCATCCTGCCCCTCTGTTTTTTAGGGAGTCTCCTTGTATCTATAAGTGGTTTGGATCTTGGATAAATTATTCTAGTGTCTTATACGTTCTTTTCTTCTCTCCAGGTGATAATCACCCAGGGAAAAATTTTAAACTATGTATGTCTATTTCCACCAAGAGAACCAAATACACTCTCCTAGGAGAAGGAGGGAAGAGTTTGAAAATGCTCCTGGTTCTGATAATGGCCTATGAAACCTACCACAGGTATCTTGAAAGCTAAAATACAATCTTGATTTTATTTAACTAAACATTCTGCTACACTGATACCTATGCAAAAGACAAAAATAAATAACATATGCTTACGTGTTGACAAAAATGTATATAGTGCTAACCCAACAATAAAAAAATAACTAGTAATATTTATGGAGCACTTACTATATATCAAGCACTGTGCTAAGTACATTCCGTTCAGTGTTTTACTTAATTCTCACGACACCCTATAAGGAGGGCTTCTCATGAGACAAACTAAGGCTTAAAATGCTTAGGTGGCTTGTCTTTAATTATTTCATTTAATTTGTTCAACAAGTATTTATCAAGTATCTATTAAGTGCTAATTATCCTTGTAGGCACTGGAATCACAACGGAAAATACAATGACCAGATCTCTGCTCTCCTGTCGCTGATATTCTAGGGGAAGTTGGGCACTACACAATTGCAGATATAAAGCAGACAACTTTACACAGTGACAAACGCCACTAAGTATGACCGACCGAAGAAAGAACATGGGGCTGTCACAGGGGTCACAGGGCTGTACAGGAGGAAGGGGCTCTGTGAAGCAGCAGCCTTTGAGTGGTGCCTTCAAGGTCAGGAAGAAGCCTGCTCTGTCAACACAGAGGAAGAGCATTCTAGGAAACAGCAAGGGTAATGACAACACAGGGAGAGCTTGGCCTGCCTGGGGGGAGACCAGCGATGGCCAAGTGTGTGAGCAAAGGGAGGGCACGCACTCGTGGCAGGCAAGGGAAGTATTGTGTAGGGCCCGGTAGGCCCTGGTCAGGAGTTCCAATGCTTAGTTTAAGTTTGAGGTGAAGCCACTGGAGGACCTTCAAATGAGGAAATGATATGATTTGATGTACAATTCAGAACAATCCCTCAGGATGCTTTGTGGAGAGAAGATTTCAAGGGGCCAGAATCGGAGCAAGAAAAGTGATGTAAGAGTGAAGATATCATGGTGACTTCGATTTGGTGGCTGAAACAGAGGCAAAGGGGCCAGTCACGGTACCCCTGCGATCCCTTCAAGGGGGCCCGTGTGTAGATGGGAAGTAGGGAATGACCTCAAACAAGGATTTAAGAATGGCCTTTAGGTTTTTGGCTTGAGGAACTGGATGGAAACAGGAACGCCTTTTCTTTTCTTTTTCTTCCCCCCTGAGATGAGAATGACGAGGACAGAGGCAGATTTGGGGACGAGATCAAGAATTGTGGCATGTTTATTAAACAATCAAGTAGACATGGTGCTTAGTAGCTCAATAAGATAAGCGTACCATTGCATTCGTCTTACTCAGCATGGGCACACGACTGTAACTCATTTCTATTCATTTAGAAGTGATGGGAAGGAAAATCCAGCTCCAACCAACGTCTCTTTGAACAATAATCCTTCGAGTACTTCATGGACCCCTTCGTGGGATTGTGTGTAGTCGTGTTTATGGACACAAGCGACAAACACCGATTCTGCCTACGCCGAGCCGAGGTGAAGTTACCGCAAGGGCATCAGACCGCTCACGGGAAGGCTGGGCCGTCAGGCCTGCCCAGGAAGGAAGGTCCAGCCAGCACTTGCTCCCAGACACAGTCTGCACACGATGGGGCTGCTGGGACTGAGGCCCTCACTCTCTCCACAGACGCTCAGCCGCTTTCCATGTCCCGCCCAACCCCCAATTCCACAGCAGCTGTGATCTGCCTTCCCATCACTCGTCCTGATGGAAGACCCAGGTGACAGCCTCCGCTCAGGGACCATTTCGGGTTTTCTGTCCACACTGTCACTGCCACAAGCCTGAAGAAGGGGAGAAGCCCTGTTCCCCGAGGCTCCCCTGAGGGAGGGGGAGCCCTGCCTTACTTTTACCTTGATTTCAGGCAAAACAGAACATAAAAAAAAATAAAACTCTTAACAGATTTCAGGCCAAATGTAAATGTCCCAGGGTCGCCTCACAATAAATACATTTAAAACCAAATTCATCATTGGGGCCCCTGGGTGGCTCAGTCGGTTAAGCGTCCGACTTCAGCTCAGGTCGTGATCTCGCAGTCTGTGAGTTCGAGCCCCGCGTCGGATTCTGTGCTGACAGTTCAGAGCCTGGAACCTGCTTCGGATTCTGTGTCTCCCTCTCTCTCTGCCCCTCCCCTGCTCGTACTCTGTCTCTCTCTGTCTCAAAAATAAATAAAAACGTAAAAAAAAATTTAAAACCAAATTCATCATCTTCAATGAACTCCCTTCTTCTGAAGAAAAAAGATAAGAAATACAGCCAGCTCCTCCCGCTATTCTCAAACCTCTGTTCCCGACAAAGGAAACATAGTAGCCAAGCCTCACATTGTCATCTTTAACTCTGTTCTATTCTTTTTTCTTCACATTGTGTATTTTTATTGCAAATTTGTCTTCTTAGCATTTTGTGACAGCGGGAAAAAATCCACATACAAATCTTTTGAGTTCTTTTGGCAAACAAACAGTATACTGCTATCCCTAGAATCCTGCAACTATCATGTTTCCCTCACAGTGAAGCACCTGGCTTTCCAATTACTGAATATCTATCTGTACATCTACCGTAAGGTTTTATCAGATACGAAGAAAGTGAGGAAAATGAGAGTCCTGTTCTCAACCCCGCCCGCTCCCACACTGGGAAGATCCATGGTGTTCTTAGATGGGCTACGTCCCCAACTACAGACTAGACTAGAGTCATAGTTGACAAGTCTTGGAATGTAAGATCCAGGAGAGCAGCCCCTTTACCTATCTGCTGAATAAGTGAAGGAAGAATCTCTCTCTCTCTCTCTCTCTCTCTCTCTGAGATCCCCACAGATAAACTTGGACAGCTCACAGACTGGCAAGACTGCAGACCAGGAGAAGACTTACTGTCTACATAATCTGCCTGTTTTGATTTTGGGGGCCAGAGAGGAATTTGAAACTCTCAACTTGAAGTAGAGGAAGTGATCGCAGCCCTCCACACAGGGATTTACTAATGGGTCAGGAGGATCTATCAAGGCAGGACCTATCAGTTATCGATTTTACATTAACACCCTCTCTTCTCTTGAACCCTGAGAGAAGTAAAGTGGGTTTATACACCTAGCATTCTTACACCTGCTATGGGATAAAGGGGGAAGCCAGTGGGTTCCCAAAGTGGGAGAAGATAAGAAACAAGGTGGGTGGGGGGATGCCACAAAACACAAATGAAGTGTGCTCCAGGGATAGGGGATGACCAACCAGAGGGGTGACCAGTGCCCTGGACAGAAATCAGGAACCTGGTCTAAACATGCTCTGCTGCTCCATCCACTCCTGGCTGATGAGTAAGCACAACTTGTGAGGCTCCGTCTTCTCACTCGTAAAATGAGGATGCTACCAGCAGCAATTTCCGCGGCTCGAGCACATCACACACATGCTAGGCGCTTTTCTTGCGCTTTCTCACTTAACTCCCACAACCCCAGGAAGCTGCTCCTCGTCTAATGATCGTTTTGCAGAGGTAGAAACGGAGCTTAAAAAAGGGAACTTGCTCAGTGTCAGTCCATCGGCTCTTGGCAGAGTCAGATGTTGAACTCTGGCTGTCCCCTGCCACACTGGATGGGGGCAGGTAGTACCTTGCAATAGCAAAGAATGTCCTTATCTTTAATCTGTGACAATCCAAGCCATCTCAGTACCATCTTGTAGCCAGATGCTGCTGTCCTCTAGCTAGTATGTGTTCTGCCAATACTTAACCTCTTGGCCAGTTTCCGTGTTCTCACATTTACAAAGTCCATACAGTGTTAAAAGTCAGCAACTTCACAACTCACCAGTGCCGATCAAACTTCTGTGGAGACAGTGGGTTCCCACCAGGCTTCTACTCATCTCCAGTTTCTCATGTACTAAGCAGCATACGTCACGTATACATGGGTACACACATGTATACATATACACGCAACTCTTTAGCATTACATAGTTCCTCAGGGAGCAGAGGAAGAGATTCACGTAGGATTACACAACTATCTACCATATGAATTGTATTAGAGTACACCCTGTTCTATTAGCAAACAATTCCCTGTCAGCTCTACATACAAATATCCCACCAGCCCCTCTAAGGAGGCAGTTTTTCCCAGGAAAGACGGGTCCAGCTTATTAGGAAAGGTGGAAGGACTGTCTTCTTCACTGCTCCCCACGTCACCTTTAAAATCCTTTGCATTGTGAATACGTTTATTTAAACAATTAGGTAACACCTGTGGTTTTCTTTTTTAATTTTTTTTTTTAACATTTATTTATTTTTGAGACAGAGAGAGACAGAGCATGAACGGGGGAAGGGCAGAGAGAGAGGGAGACACAGAATCGGAAGCAGGCTCCAGGCTCTGAGCCGTCAGCCCAGAGCCCGACGCGGGGCTCGAACTCACGGACCGTGAGATCGTGACCTGAGCTGAAGTCGGACGCTCAACTGACTGAGCCACCCAGGCGCCCCAACACCTGTGGTTTTCTAAATGATCGCATAGTCATTGTCACACTCTGTCATGACGAAAACCTGTAAAAAACATGAGGCAGGCTCTATCAGGCCACTGTGCTTTACGCGAGAGTCCAGGAGTTACAAGTAGAGACTTAAGAGCCACACAAGCCTGGGTTGAATCCTGGTTCTGCCACTGTCTGACCCTTGGGCATGCACGTAACGATTCCAAACCTGTGTCTTCACTTGTAAACCAGAGATGACAAGAGTACCTGCTTCACAGAGCTGCTGTGAGGATTTAGTGAGATCACACAGGTAAGTGTGGCACGCAGCCTGGAACACAGGAAGTCCTCCATGAACCTCACCTGTTACGATTACTCAAAAAGGAGGAGTAACACTTAACCCCTACGACGTAAACGTGCATCAGCAAAAATAAACCACAACATTAAGAGCTCTGTAACACGACTCATTTGTGAAGGTTCTCTGCTTCCTACAGGAAAAGGGTGCTACTCCACTCACACCTCTACAAAAATCTGTTTACACCAGACTGGCCTCCTTAGAGGTAGGGACCCACCCTCTGTGCAGCCCATCACCTAACTGAGCACTGACTCGAAGCAGGCACTCAGTAAGTGTATGTTCGATGCATGGATGGATGGATGCTGAAATAATATGCTGTTTAGAGTGTGCAGGTGTGTGTCCAAAGGTACTAACTTTTAAAACTTTCCATGGACTTTACCAGTACCTTTTAGAAGCTGTTGGAAATACTCTCCATTTTTTTTTTCTTGTTTATTTTCTCCAAGATCAAATCTTATATAGAAAAGATTTACTTCTGAAGGCACTAGATATGCAGAATATCTACTTTCATATAACGTTAGTTCTCTTTTCATCACTTCCCATTCTTTGACCTTTCAGTAGCCCAAATGAATGAATCACCAAAGGGAAACACCATGATAAAACCCAGATTATGCTCCCTTGCTAGAGACAGGAGTAAGCAATCTGACTACTGAATATCCCTGGAGATAAGAATAATGTCCACATTCAACTCACTCACTGATTATTTACATTTCAACATCTGAAAACATAACACTCTCAAATTTCACTGCCGAGACACATGTTCTATTTCTAACACCTCTTACATCAAATCCAACTATTATAATTTTTCAGAGAGGCAAACAACAACTGCTAGTCAAAACATAGCCTTTTGCTTACGTGTTCATAAAATGGATTATTCTCGCTAAAAGAGCAACTTTCCTTGTTATCGAAGCAAAGAATGCATGTTTTGGTTTATGTAGTTTCTCAGTAAATTAATCCAAAGAGAATTTTCTCATTATGTTTTCCTAAACACAGCATTCTCAGCAAGGACAAAAATAAGTGCCAGTGAAATGAACCTTTCAAAGAACATCCACGATGTTGCAGCTCTTCCACAGTCTACTAATGAAATGGAAAACCGGCTGTGCCTGTGAAGGATTAATATCCTTCCACATACAGAGCTCTGAGTGTTGTAAACCGGACAGCACAGTCAGGGAGACTCAGGAGAGCCAGCTGAAAGGGCCAAGAAAAATGGAAGAGACGATGCAGCAGGACCTGACAACGGCTGTTGGGTGCTTTGAACGGCATCCCGAGGCTCTTGTCAACCAATAACTCTGGCCTGGACTCACCCACAGAACTGCTAGCTGTGCCCTCCGTATGGCACAGAAACAAACGCTGCCTCTTGATCAATACATGTCTTTGAAGCCATGAGGTCTACTTCTTTGAGTGGAAGAAGGACTAGTTCCAATTCCACTGAAAGGTTTCTTTTTCTTTAATGTTGATTGTTTTCTTTTGAGACAGAGTGCAAGTTGGGGAGGGCCAGAGAGAGGGAGAGAGAGAATCCCAAACAGGCTCCACACTCAGTGCAGAGCCCGATGTGGGGCTGTATCTCACAACTGTGAGGTCATGACTGGAATTGATATCAAGAGTCGAATGCTTAACTGACTGAGCCACCCAGGTGCCCCCACTGAAAGGTTTCATTGCCACATTTCTCCATAAAAATCTTCCATGATTCTCCTTGTAATTTCCCCTTTCTTTTAACAAATACAATACTGCATATCTCTGAAGAAATGCTCCAAACATAATCACTTAAACTTTGTGAAATGGCTGTGGCCCAGCTGAGGAACCCCCAGAGGTCAGTGGCACAGTTGGGAAAAGGTGGCCATAATGAGCGCCAGCCCATCAGGCAGGGGACAGGATTGTCACCCAAGACCCTGCCGTGACAGCAAACCTCTCTGCTCAGACCTAAAGCACTACTAAAGAGATGATGGACATTGCTGTAAGGTGGGTTTCCTTCCCAGAAGGCCAAAACAATTCTTTTTGTAATTTTCAACTGAACCCCAATAGCGTAATCTCAATTTTCATGCAATTTTAAGACTTCTTTATTCTTTTCCTTCATAATTTGAGCAAACTACCTTCACTCCAATGAACATCTTGGGGTTGTGCAGTAGAAAGGTACCTTTGACAAAGGTTCAATATTAGTTACTGCTTTGTATCTTATGTTTAAATTAAATTATGTGCAGCTTCCATATTTCCATTAGTCCCTGAGTTCTTTGAAGGTTGGGTCTATAACTAATTCATGGAGCAGTGCCTTGTGAGGCAGCCAGAGGGCAGTGGTCAACAGCACAGATAGACTGGGTGCCATTCCCTGTTCCCCTCACACCAGCTGTCTCTCCAGTGCCACAGTGGCCTCATCAAAATTTGGAAAAGGCACCCCTGGGTGGCTCAGTCAGTTCAGCATCCAACTTTTTTTTTTTTTTATATGAAATTTATTTTCAAGTTGGTTTCCATACAACACCCAGTGCTCATCCCAACAGGTGCCCTCCTCAATGCCCATCACCCACCCTCTCCTCCTTCCCACTGCCCATCAACCCTCAGATTGTTCTCAGTTTTTTTTTAAATTTTAATGTTTATTTATTTTTGAGAGAGAGAGAGAGAGAGAGAGAGAGAGAGAGAGAGAGAGAGAGAGAGACAGAGTGTGAGTGGGGGAGGGGCAGAGAGAAAGGGAGACACAGAATCTGAAGCAGGCTCCAGGCTCTGAGCTGTCAGCACAGAACCCGACACGGGGCTTAAACCCACAAACCGCAAGATCATGACCTGAGCTGAAGTCGGACGCTTAACCGACTGAGCCACCCAGGTGCCCCGTGTTCTCAGTTTTTAAGAGTCTCTTATGGTTTGGCTCTCTCCCTCTCTTTTTTTTTTCCTTCCCCTCCCCCATGGTCTTCTGTTAACTTTCTCAGGATACACACAAGAGTGAAAACATATGGTATCTGTCTTTGTCTGTATGACTTCTTGATCTCAGCTCAGGTCATGATCTCGCAGTTGTGAGCTCTAGCTTCACATCAAGCTCTGTGCTGTGAGCGCAGAGCCTACTTGAGATTCTCCCTCTCCCTCCCTCTCTCTGCCCCTCTCTGCTGCACACACAAGCACTCTCTCTCTCTCAAAACAAACAAATGAACATAAAAAAAAAAAATTGGAAGAAAATAACACTAAAACTAATAGGGGTTTTTTGAAGGGTATTCATACTTGTAAAACAATTAGAGCAATATGCCGTGTGGAGTAAATACATGTTCAATAAACATGAGTTATTATTGAAAAAAACTCAAAAGTATTTACTGCAGGGAATAATTTATTAGTATATAATGGAAATTTAGCATGCTAATGAGTTATTTCTGGCATGTAGACTTAAAACATGTCTGAAAATAATCCAGCCACCTTCACTCAGCAATACTGAACAAACTTTTAAGACACGATATTTTTAACACTCTTCAAACTAATCATGTAACTCCAGGTTTGCAGTTATACAAACACTGAAAAGGATTTTTAAATGGATATCTGCAAATGTAATCAGCACCCTATGTTGACACTATTTACTCTGGAACAGACTGAATCCCATATAAACCCCACAAGGAGTGTTGCAAAAGGAAGATAAGCAATATTTGAGGATGCAAAGACGAAATAAAGAAAGAGGAGAAAATAATTACACCCATTTTACAATTCCTATGAACTCCTGGAGGCACAGGCAGCACAATCTTCAGATTTTTAGGGATCCCCTTCCTCACTAGGCAATCCAATTAACTTGCAGTTAGAACATTTACCCTGACAAAGGATTATTTTAATACATCTCTAAACAGGTGATGCTTTTGTTCCTTGAAAATCTCAGTGTTCAGTAATATATTTTTAAATGTCTACAAGGACCCCCACATTGCCTAAAGAGTACATCAAATTTCTAATGTATAAATTTGGTTTCTTTTTGAAGTTCCTGAGGGGGTCAGAGAAAAATATCGAAAAATATTGTTTTGTATCAGTGCATAGTTTGACTATTCAGATCTGTGCTTCTTGTGATCTATGCTGATAATCTGTGATAATCTCAACTCTCATTATTCAAACTGTTGCGTCCCCCAGTCATACCAGATTTTACCAAACAGGGCCTGCCCTCTTCTCATTATTAACGGTCAAGCCAGAGTGACTCTTTCAGAAGGTAAGTATCTATACAACTAGTCTGGCTATCAAGAAAAGGCAAATAGCTAGAGCAAACCTGTTTTATTTTTATTTTATTTTTTTTTTTAATTTTTTTAACGTTTATTTATTTTTGAGACAGAGAGAGACAAAGCATGAATGGGGGAGGGTCAGAGAGAGGGAGACACAGAATCAGAAACAGGCTCCAGGCTCTGAGCTGTCAGCACAGAGCCTGACGCGGGGCTTGAACTCACGGACCGCGAGATCATGACCTGAGCCGAAGTCGGCCGCTTAACAGACTGAGACACCCAGGCACCCCGAACAAACCTGTTTTAAACTGTGAATGCATTTTCTCCCAGAAACACTTAACTAAAGACATACTCCTCGTCTTTCCAGGATCATCATGGTAACCACATTTTTTTTTTTATAGAAAACTACCTCACATGTATTTAGCATGCATGGAAACCACGATCTTATACACAGGTGGGACAGGCAGCCTCTATCTGACCACGTAAGGAATTCCCACTTCAGTGGCAGCACCACATACCTGTGAGGGCCCAGGTGTCTCACTCTCTTAAAATGACCAATCCCTTTACATCCTGGGGTTGAACATCCGCCATGTTCTGAAGCTTCCATTAATTCTAAGGAGCCTATAAGAAAGCAAGGGGAAGAAAAAGAGAGAAGAGAAAGGAAGGGGCATAAAGTTAACCAAAGGCTGTGAAACAAAAATTACAAATATCTTAAAAGTCTTTAAAGATTTTTCCCTATGCTTTTGTTCACACTATTGATCTTTCTTCAACAGTGAAATGGTACACTTTGATCTAACCCTCTATCAATGCTATAAATTCCAGAAATACCTAATTGTGAATTAATGAGGAGATGCTAAACAATCTTCAAGTAAATAACATAGTTTACGAATACTTGTACACTGAAAATTTCAAACATGCTACCCCCTCCGTGTTTTATAATGCTTCCTTATGCTGACCACTTATGTCCCTGTGTAATGTGCTAGACTCTGTTCTAAGCATTCCCACATATACCTCTATGAATATATATATACACATGTATCAAGTCTTTGGTCTTGTATCATTTTGTCGCATACAAGGGATAGCACCAATGTGCACTATTCTGAAACATTTTTTCCTTTGGTCTTTAACTTCATGTCTTAAAAATCTTTCCATCTCAATGATAATATTCTTTATGATTGTTGCACAGTGTCTGTATCATGAGTGCACCAGAATTTAACTAATCTTTGTTTCCAAGGTTTGTTATTTTAAATATACTGCAACAAACAGCATGCATGTGGATTTCTTTACTTTTATGCAGCTTGTACATGAACCTGGAAACAAGTGAAGCCACTAAAACAGGGGACTGCACACTAAACTTTTAAAAACCCCACAATAATCTACTGTATTTTCTACGTATTTTCTGCTACAATGTATATGCTTTCCTTCCAAGTTGAAATCATAGTATGACAAATTCGCAGTGCACATTTAAAAAAAAAAATTGAACTTAAAGGGACTCTGCACTGAGGTTACTGTAAATCACATGCAGTTTTAAGCAACAATAGATAGGGAGAGCCTTTTTACACTCTGTCCAGTTTCTCCCAATGGTAGCATTTTGCAAAACTACAGTATAAAGCCACTACTGATACATTAGACTTTAATAGCCTAAGAGAACTGTCTTCCAAAAATTCAGTACCAATTTTGAAAGGTGATGCGTCCTTCTAAATAAAAGTTTAACAATCTACATAAACTGTGCTTTTCAAACATTATTTTTTTTCTTTTTATGTTTTTGTGACTACCACATAATGGAAAATGTGGGAAGAAGAACAGGATTCATGGAGAACAAACATACAGGGGAGAAAACAGTAGAAAGAAAATGCTAGGAGCAAAGAAAATATTAAGCACCCTACATAAGAAAATGGAAACATTCAATTTAAGTTATCCTTGCGTCTCTTACTCAAAGGAGGCTGAAGAGGATGCCCGGTTTTTGAACACCAGCCCACAGGGTGAATATCAGGGCAATCCGCATCTACCCAGTAATCATAGCAGCTGTTCCAGCCGTCAAAGTGAACCTGGAAACAAAAGGAAATTACCAGTACAGTTCACAGAAAATTCCTACCATTAAAGTTCTAGCCACCATATAACCGTTTTTATTTTCTTCTAAAGTATGTAGATTCAATGCCAAATAACATTTTTTTTTAATTTACTTAAATTGCTTCATTTCCCCTATGCCAAAAAAGGGACTTTCGACCTATCTTCAAATGATCTGTTCATCAATAAATGTCTTGCCAAAGACATCATTCCAGCAGTACTTTTATAGATATGTGTGTCTTCCAACACACACACACGAGTTATGAGTACATAACGTCTTCATATGAGCCACACCAAAGAGCCAATAAATATTACTTAAGTAACGAATAAATCAGGAAGGGAGGAAGGATGGGAGTGGAGAGGAGAAAGGCAGGAGTACCTTTCACTTAAATGTCAACTCTCCCAGAATTATGCTAAAAAGGCTGTTTATTTTTTTTATTTTTATGTTTTTCAATATATGAAGTTTATTGTCAAATTGGTTTCCATACAACACCCAGTGCTCATCCCAAAAGGTGCCCTCCTCAATACCCATCACCCACCCTGCCCTCCCTCCCACCCCCCATCAACCCTCAGTTTTTAACAGTCTCTTATGCTTTGGCTCTCTCCCACTCTAACCTCTTTTTTTTTTTTTTTCCTTCCCCTCCCCCATGGGTTTCTGTTAAGTTTCTCAGGATCCACATAAGAAAAGGCTGTTTAAACAGGGGCGCCTGCGTGGTTGACTTTGGCTCTGGTCAGGATCTCACGGTCTGTGAGTTTGAGCTGGCATCAGGCTCTGTTGCTGACAGTATGGAGCCTGGAGCCTGCTTCAGATTCTGCGTCTCCCTCTCTCTCTATCCCCACCCCCCACCCTGTTTGTACTCTGTCTCTCTCTCTCTCTCTCAAAAAGGAATAAACATTCAAAAAATATATTTTTTAAGTCTGTTTAAACAAATTCAATGTCCTATTAGAAATACACCTGGTTTATAAAATATCTCTCCATCAAATGCATGTCTAAGTATCATTTTTTCTCTCAGAAATAATTACACTATGTCTCAAAGACGTTTTATATGGTGGTCGGAGCCATCTTTATCAGCCACCGTGTGAAAGAGCTATTGGTCTTTCAGGCAGGGTCACTAAGGATCAGCTATGTGTCTTTTAAGTATTACATGTATTTTATTTTTTAGGATGAAAGGATATACTGAAAGGCTATATATATTTCACTATTACATCAAATTTGCCAGCTAGACCTTTTTAAGTCTGTGAATCCCTTACTAACAAGACAACAGATGCCAGATAGATAAAAAATACAAACGTGTAAAACTGAATAAAAAGTTCCAGAACAATGCAGGAGTGAATGTATATGTAATCTCAGAGTAGGAAACCATAGTAGGCAAGATACCAAATTCAAAACTCATAAAAGACTGCTCAATTTGACTACAGGAACATTGAAAAAAAATTTTTTTTAATGTCTATTTGTTTTTGAGAGGGAGAGACAGAGCGTGAGTGGGGAAGGGGCAGAGAGAGAGGGAGACACAGAATTCAAAGCAGGCTCCAGGCTCTGAGCTGTCAGCACAGAGCCTGAGGTGGGGCTTGAACTCATGAACCATGAGATCATGACCTGAGCTGAGGTCGGACACTTAACTGACTGAGCCATCCGGGCACCCCTGACTACATGAACATTTAAAACTGCACAGTGGCAAATGTTACCACAGAAAAGGAGGAAGATCCATGAGAAACTTGAAAAACACAGTTATTATATATGTCACAATGTACTCTGTTCTTTAATTTATCCAAATATCATATATCAACATAAGAAGATTAAAAGCCCAATAGAAAGATGAAAAATAGATATAAATTGCTCATAAAGAAGAAACTAAATATGAATGATTAGTAAACATATAAAATGATAATCAATTTCACTTACAACTAAAAAAACCCCTACAAATTAAAACCACAAGATGCAATTCTTTCAACCTGCCAAAAATGTTCCATCTTGGTGATTCCCAGAGCTGGTGAGTATGAGCATAAAAAGCTTTCTCAAGGACTGCTGACGGAAGTATTAACTGGCAAGTATTTCTAGAGAGTTATTTGCAACAACAGTCACTTAAAATATATCACTTTTGACTTAATAACCTCAATAACCCAACTCATTGTAGTAGAAAACAACCAGAGTATCTACCATGAGGAGACTGGCTAACTAAATTATGGCATGTTTGTATGACAGAATAGAACAGAGCTGTTAAAGTATGTGTGTGTGTGTGTGTGTGTGTGTGTGTGTGTGTATTTAAAATAACATCCTTTGCAATGAATCCACTTTCTCAAGCTTAGAAATCAATTAATCCTAGAATCAAAGCCCCCCGAATTCCACACCTGGAAGAAACCACAGGTATTATCTTAAAGAGAAGAAGAGTTCACACAGCTAGTTAGGAGGAGTAACCAAACCTAAAATTCAAGGACCCAAATAAAATTGATCATCTTCCCATACACTGAATATAAAAGCAGCACTTACAGAAAAGTACTTAGGGGCGCTGGGGTGGCTAAGTTGGTTAAGCATCAGACTTTGGCTCAGGTCATGATCTCGCGGTTCGTGGGTTCGAGCTCCGTGTCGGGCTCTGTGCTGACAGCTCGGAGCCTGGAGCCTGCTTCGGATTCTGTATCTCCCTGTCTCCCTGACCCTCCCCTGCGCGCGCGCGCTCTCTCTCTCTCTCTCTCTCTCTCTCTCTCTCTCTCTCTCTCTCTCTCAAAAATAAACAAACACTTGAAAATAAAAGAAAAAGTGCTTAACTCAAAGTAACCCTTTCCTTTCCCCTGATCAAAAACATTGTGTTCAACTAACAGTGAGAATGACATTCATGATAATTTTGTAAAAATATCAATTTATGCCATCAATGCCATCAATAAACGAGCAGACACAACTTGGAGTGTTTAGTAAGTTTTAAATGTTCTAATTCTCAACTAATCAAGTGATTATTTTACTAGAAGTGTGAAACTCTCATGTTTTCCGATCTTACTATTCCTAAATTCCATTTCTTTTATATTGGAATCAATGTTCACATAACCTATGTTCCATTTGTTGTATATAAACCGCTAAATTTTTAAAAATTAGGTATCTTCCTACAGCACACATACTCAGTCCTAAGAAATAAATGGTTTTCCACCCCAGATACATTTCAGAATTACCTATGATGAAAAGGAAGAAGCAATAAAGGAAAAAGAAAAAAAAAGTGCTGAGCTTACCTAGGAGATTTTAATCCACAGCTTTGGTTTGGGTTCTATGCACACAGAGGTCGTTTACTCAACTTGTAAGTAACTCTGGTGTGCACTCAGAACTGAGACCCATGGATATCAAATTGTATACTACTGGGGCGCCTGGGGGGCTCAATCTGTTCTGCATCCAACTTTTCTGGGGGGGCTCAATTGGTTCTGCATCCAATGTATATAAATAGTACATTACTGTACATCGATATAGTCCCTAAAACTGTTGCTATCAGCATAAATAAAAGGATTCTTTTTAAAGTTTCCTCACACATACCTTTAAAAATGTTTACGGTAGATCTATCATATCCGGTGATGGTGCCACAATGGTTCCTAGTTTTCATTAACCTGACATCTCGGTTTGGCAATGAGAAGTCATCTATCTAGGATTAATACACTTTAGATACTATAGATAAATCTAATACCTTCTATAATCTAGGTTGGTAGACAATCTGGAGAACTATAATAGTTTAAGGGTTCAATTTCAGAGATAAAATTTAGTTTAGATATTATGAACAGAGGTAACAATAAAATTCTGAGAAGTACCAAATACACTTAAAATGCTATTTGAAATTATGTAAAAATTAATATATGCAAACATTGACATTAATCCTAATCGAAATTCTCACTGTAGAAGCTCAGATGAAATAATTGATTTAAACCTTCATCTTTCGTGGGGCATCTGGGTGGCTCAGTTGGTTAAGCGTCCAACCTCGGCTCAGGTCATGATCTCGCAGTTTGCGAGTTCGAGCCCAGTGTCAGGCTCTGTGCTGACAGCTCAGAGCCTGGAGCCTGCTCTGGATTCTGTCTCCTTTTCTCTCTGCCCCTGCCCCGCTCACACTCTGTCTCTATCTCTCTCAAAAATAAACAAACACTCGGGGTGCCTGGGTGGCTTGGTCTGTTGAGCATCTGACTTCAGCTCAGGTCATGATCTCCAGGGTTGTGGGTTTGAGCCCCGCGTCGGGCTCTGCACTGACAGCTCAGAGCCTGGAGCCTGCTTCAGATTCTGTGTCTCCCTCTCTCTCTGCCCCTCCCCCACTCATGCTCTGTCTCTCCCTCTCAAAAATAAGTAAACATTAAAAAAAATTAAAAAAAAAACACTAAAAAAAATTTTAAACTTCATCTTTTGTAACTTTTACTTTTCAGGCACTGACATATTAAGAAGTTTTAAACAAACAAAAAATCAGACACTTGAGTAATGTTAAGTGACAGTTTTACTCTTGCTGGGGACTATTTTAAAAAAAAATCAAATGCCTAATAAACAACAACAAGGAAGGAAGATAAACATACAACATGAAATATTTAAAAATCTTACAAACCCCAAAAAGACACACAAAATATTTATAATACAAATGTTCCACTTTAAATATACTTATACATAAAAGCAATTCAGCAATAATGTATTTAATAAAAATTCTAAAGAAAATAAGATGATTATGGATCAAAGTATAGTGAAAAAGACTTAACTCACACATATTTAAAACTATAGCTTAGGAAATTGGATATATTTTCACCCAGAAGCATCATTTGGACCCTTTATCAAACCTTAATACATGTTACTGACAGCTTACCAAGAATGAGACAGATAATATTTTAGAAAGCACACTATTCCTTAAAAAAAAAAAAAAAAAAAAAAAAAAAAGGAAAGAGAAAAAAGATTTGGTTGGATTTTCTGTTCATGTGAAAGGCAACTCAGTAAAACACATTTTAGACCCAGGGGCTTATCTCCAGTCTCTTCTGAAATTAAAGCTATATTTGAAAAGGTATAAAGCCAGAAGGACCAATGGAGAAGAAAAGCAGCTGACAGGTAAGAAGTGACAGTGATGTGTGTGGAGGGCGGAAACAGGAGGAGTGTTGACCTACAGGACAGGGTGGGTGGGTCACAGCCCAGGGGTCTGTAGAACAGGCCTGGAGCCCACTGGCTGCAGACCCCAAGGAGGACTCACTCTGGAGGCAGCACACAGGAGAGAAGGGCCCTGAAACACAGCAGTACTGACTCACAGTCAATATGGAGTAGTTACACGCCCTCGGGCTGCTCCCCCACTCCACCCACCATGGTAACTGCCCCTTCAACAACCCAGGCAAAGAGCAGACATTTATCTTGTAGAGAAAAAAATTCCCAAGGCTCTCAATTCTAGAACAGACCTGAACGGGCAATGGGCTGGACAGAAAGCACAGGAACTTGTACAACCAAGAGCCATATATTCCAACCCAGCCATTCTCTTTCTCGCACAGCAACAGCCAGGTTCACTCTTCCCCAGGGAGGACTCTGGCAAAAACTGACAGGCTCCAGAGAAGGACCCAGATGCCAACAAATGGGAACGTCCCTGTGAAAAAGCTGGCTCTTTTGCTTTCTTACGGTGAAGTCTGCTGGTCTGTAAGTCCCACCCATGAAAAACAGTTAACTTTATGAGTGCCTTTTCTTAATGCAGACAGTCAGTCAAGGACTTGATATTTGAGGAGAGGCTCCAATACGACAGCAGAAACTTGGAGGAAATAAGCAGAGGACAGAAGAAAAACCATCACTAGTATCCTCAGATAAGAAACAATATTGTTTCAAGAAATAAAAAGATGATGCCATTTAAAAAGGGGGAGGAGGGGCGCCTGGGTGGCTCAGTCGGTTAAGCGGCTGACTTCAGCTCAGGTCACGATCTTGCGGTCCGTGAGTTCGAGCCCCGCGTCGGGCTCTGGGCTGATGGCTCGGAGCCTGGAGCCTGCTTCCAATTCTGTGTCTCCCTCTCTCTCTGCCTCTCCCCCGTTCATGCCCTGTCTCTCTCTGTCTCAAAAATAAATAAAACGTTAAAAAAAAATTTTTTTAAAAATTAAAAAAAATAAAAAAATAAAAAATAAATAAAAAGGGGGAGGAGGCTAGAAAATAGGAAAAAACGCTTAAAAATTAAAAAAATCAGAATTGTAATTAAAAATGCAACATAAAAATATTTTTTAAAACATGGGGTGCCTGGGTGGCTCAGTCAGTTAAGTGTCCAGCTTCAGCTCTCTGTTGTTAGCACAGAGCCCCTTTTGGATCCTCTATCTCCCTCTCTCTCTGCCCCTCCCCGCTCACACATTCTCTCTCTGAAAGATAAACATTAAAAAAGTTTTTAAAAAAAGCAACCTGGGTTTTGAAAAATAGAGTAGATATCTCTCTAAACAAGTAGAATAAAAAAAATCAGAGAAGCATAAAAAGAAAGTTCAAGAAAATCAAGGGGTCAATTCAAAAGGTTTAACAACCAGAGCTGCAGGACTTCCAGAAAGAGAAGACACAGGATGACAACAGGGAGTCATCAACTAGTAATACAAGAAACATGTGCAAAAACTGGAGGACATGAAACTCCACAGTAAAAAGCCCGAGTACTCTGCATGAGTACTCACCCAGAGCAGAACAACTGGTATGGCCTTAGAGGTCTAAGGTCAGTCGATATGGATGTGAGAAGACAGCAGAACAAGGCTTTCAATTTCTGAGGGAAAATGGCTCCCTACCTAGAATTCTACACCTAGTCATAGTATGAATCAAATGTAAGACTAGTAATATTGATATTTCCAGATGTGCAAGGAGCCAAAAGCAGAGGCTTTTCATATACCCTTTCTTAGAAGGTTACAAAAAGATGTGTTTCAACATGATAAGAGAACACTAAGAAAAACAAGTATGTGATTCAAAAAAACAGAAATAAAGGAAGAAAGAAATAAAGGAAGAAAAAAAGAAGAGAAAAGGAAAGAAAAGAAAAGGAAAGGAAAGAAAAGAAAAGAAAAAAGAAAGAAAGAAAGAAAGAAAGAAAAAGAAAGAAAAACACAACATAGTCTGCCAGCAAAGAGCAGTCTCAGGATGAAAGTTCAGGATAAGGCTTAGAGAACTATCCAGATTACCATGGGCGACTGCTAAGTCGTAGGAAAAAGAGTCAAGAAAGAAAAGATACAGACAGAAGGCTTATTAAAAATACACTTGGGAGCGCCTGGGTGGTTCAGTTGGTCAAGCATCTGCCTCTTGATTTTGGTTCAGGTCATGATCTCAAGGTTCGTGGGTTCAAACCCCAGGTTGGGCACTGTGCTGGCAGTGTGGGGAGCCTGCTTGGGATTCTCTCTCTCCCTCTCTTTCTCTGCCTCTCCCCTGCTCGTTCTCTCCTTCCCTCCCCCCCTCTCAAAAATAAATAACCATTTAAAAATATATATACTTGGGCTTTTGACAGAAAGACACATCAGATTTATTGGAGCACTTGTAAACATCTGATACTACGAGCACAGAAAATTTAAAAAACCATAACACAAGAAACTATTGACTCCAGAAAAAAAAAAATGTCATAAGAAAAAAACTGTTCTGCTCAGCAGCCAACAGGATTTATTTACTCATGAGAAGATGAATACAGAAGACTGAGAAAACATTTTAAAAACATGTGAAGTCGCTAGTGAAAAGATACAGTGAAGGAACGGATATGGTAAGAGCTTAATCCAGAACTACCCTAACAGGAAGGAAATACACTGGACCTAAAATTGATGGGGCTGAGAAAACAGCAGAACACAGATATTATTTCAGAAAATTAGGGATAAAATGTCAGAAGAAGCAGCTAAAAAAAAAAAAAAAAAAAGGAAAATTCCTGCCTGTGAGGAAGCAGAAGTGAGTGTGGGGAGGGACGGGGCGGGCCTGTAGTATGTTCTAACTCTCCCCAGAACATACAGATGAGAGCAAAAACATTTTGCTTGTTTTCTTTCAGCATCTGGTGAAATACATGTGTTTTAAAATGTTTACCTGTAATAACTTAAGGCATAAAATATATTATATCATGTAGCCTAAAAAGGTTGATCTTATTTAGCTGAAGAGTTGATTCTATACCCAAGAAACTTAAAATATTAAGCTGCGCTAAGGACTTAGTCTCTATATACTCTTTTTCCTCCTGAATAATAAAGATAAGCATTCTTGCTTCGTCATCTCCCACAGCATTAGAAAAACTCCTACTAATGAAAGCTTTTTATAGTCTCAGAAGTCTGATGAATCCTGAAACTGGGTCATCGTCACCTGTTCGCTGATCTTTTGAGGACTTCATAAACACACAGGTACTTGTTCAGTGGTTCACCTTTAGCTATGAAATTTATACCACTAACTGTGAAAAGATAATTGTCAACTACACACCTCATAGCCAGCTCTGTTTTGGGTGTTAAACAACCAGGATGTTGTATTGGAAAGAGAATTTGCCTAACTAAAAAGTTAGTCCACACTTTTCCTATTAACTAACTGAACTACCCACTTTAGAGTACTTGACCTCTCCGGGTCAAAAACGTTCTCACATGTAAAATCAGAGTTAATCTAATTTTTTTTTTTTTTTTTTTTACTATTACAGTAATTAATATGTGTTCCTGAAGCCAGGTAACTAAAAACAAAACAAACAAAAACAAAAAACAAAACAAAACAAACACACCCAAAACCTCATCATTTATAATTCATTTAGAATTATAAAAAATCATTTATAATCACTCATAATCTTAGCACCCCAAGAGAAGAACTGTCATTATTTTGGTTAAGTTTCTTTCCATAATATTCTTTAAAAAAACAATACCAGACATCATACAGAATAGTAAACCTGAGTTTACTATTGGCAAGTTTTTCACTTGCCAATATTAAATATTTTTCTTAAATATTTACCATCATATACAGTAATTTACTTTACCTATAGCTTACTGTGCTTGTTTGCAATCTTAAATACTATAAACTGCTATTTTTTCCTTATAGTTTTTATCCTTGCATATTCCCTTTGGTTAATTCTCCTAACATGAATTCCTAGGACTGAGATTCTTGAATTAAAGGGCAAACAACCTTCAAGACTTTTGTGCTTCACCAAACTGCTCTTTAGTGGCTGAGACACGTTCTATTCCTACCAGCTACACATGAAAAAAAAATACAGAAAAATACAAGAAAACACACGAAAAAAATAAACTTTTCATGCACCTAAACCAAAACACTTATTTTTTGTTCAATTCTGACCAATTTGATTTTTAAAAATAGTATCTTGCTTAGTTCTACATTTCTTTGAATCACTAGCCTAGGTTATCTAAAAAATACTTCTAGTCCTAAAATACTCTGATTGCTTTATGACTTCTACTATCACACCAAGGACAATTAATAGGAAAATACACTTGAAAAAGGTTAACAGACTCTGCACTGTTTATAATTTCCAAACCACTGCATGATTATATAATCTTAAAAATAGCTAATTAAACATTAAAATTTCTGTTTTATACAAAACCACATTGATACACGTTTTCCATGTTCTTCTATAATTTTTTATATATTATCTCATTACAGATAGATGAATATGTGATTTATTTTTTATTTGTTTTTAAAGTTTTTAATGTTTATTTATTTTTGAGAGAGAGAAAGAGAGAGAGCGTAAGTGGGTGAGGGGCAGAGAGGGAGACATAGAATCCGAAGCAGGCTCCAGGCTTCGAGCTGCCAGCACTGAACCCGATGTGGGGCTCGAATCTATGAACTGCGAGATCATGACCTGAATGAAGTCAGGTGCTTAACCGACTGAGCCACCCAAGCGCCCCAATATTTATTTTTTTAAAGAGCATAAATTTCAACTCCTAGAGTTTAGGGCTGTGACTTAGTTCTGCCACTGCCAGAATTAATAAGTAATTCATCAACTCTTCCTGAGCCTCCGCTTCCCAGATAAAATCGTGATTGTCACATAAACCCCCCTGCACTGTCACCACCACATATGTTGAATAGTGGAAGAATGCTGTTAGCTGGTAAGGGTCGGCAAGACATCACGTAGATCTAACATCTTGCTGTTTTCACAGTGAAGTAAGTGGAATGAACAGGGCTCTCGTTTGAGGCCGAAGGAAACACAGAAGCCAGAACCAGAGATAACTTCTAGCTCCTCACCTGGAACAGCTGTCACACTTCACTTCATCACCCGGGACACGACAGACCGAAGCCACCTTCCTGAACATTTGCTTACCCTCTGAGAGGTACTTCGCTTTTATTAATCCAAATCTAATTAAAACCTGACTTTCTTATACAATCATTTCTCTTTCCTTGTCCTACATGAAAGGGCTATCCTTCTTTACTTTTCTTCTGAAAATTCTACATCTAATATAGCCCCATCAAAATTAATCTTCAAGTTTTCAAAAAAAGAGCATTGTATTGGAGAATGATGCACTGTATTCAGAAGAAATCCCTTGCTTATCTATGACTTTTCACATTCTGAGTGTGTGCTCGGAAAAAGAAAGTAGATACAACATATTAAATGTCAGTCATAAAGAGAACTTCTTGCATAGATTAAAGGAAAACACTGGATAAATACTGACAAAGATGTACAGCCACTTTATTTTCATATTCTTGTAGTCTTACTGATTTAATTCTAGGACTTCACAAATTAAGTATCTGCCGAAGTTTCCATCCAAGTTATCTTGTAACAAAAGACAAAACAGAACCACAACAGAGAACACTCACTTTTATTCGGTGATCATCCGTGTCTGCAACTGTTGCTACTCTAATAAACATAGGATTTCTCTTGTCTATGACTTCAAGCTTCATTTTTTTCTGGAATCCATGTGGAGGTTTCTGCCATACAGAAAATTTTACATGGTAAGATTCAGAGGAAGAGAAAGTAGGCTCTGTGTCACAAAGACAGAATAATAAGCTATTTACAGAATCGACCTTCAAACTCCCAAGTTCCTACAGTAGCTTTGGACCTCATTGTCCTTATCAAAAAAACACAATCTCAAATCACACGGCCAAACCCTGAAGCAAGAGAAACAGCCTGAGCACCCAGCCGGAGGAAACAGAAAGCAAAAGACCTTAAGAGAAAATGAAAAATATTGTGGATATTTGATTAGGCATAGGGAAGGCAAGAAGTTTTTCTCGTTAGTTAGAAGGAGGTGTCTTGAGGGGCGCCTGGGTGGCTCAGTCGGTTAAGCCTCTGACTTTGGCTCAGGTCGTGCGTGATCTCACCGTTTGTGAGTTTGAGCCTTGCGTCGGGCTCTGTGCTGACAGCTCGGAGCCTGGAGCCTGCTTTGGATTCTGTGTCTCCCTCTCTCTCTGCCCCTCCCCTGCTCATGCTCTGTCTCTCTCTCTCTCTCAAAAATAAATAAACATTAAAAAAAAATTTTTACAAAAAAGGAGGAGGCATCCTGGCAAAAATCAACAAGCATAAAAATTATTTATGAAAACAGAAGAAAGAACATTAAAGTGGCAGAGATGTGACAGAGACTAGAAATGGCCAAGAGAACAAAAAGCAGGAGACGTCTTTAGAGAAAGAAAATTAGCCATCAAAACGTATGGGATGCAATCACTCTTGTAAGAACAGGAATGAGAAAGGAAGACCTCTCCTCCCACACCTTAGCCAGCTCCACCTCAGGACTCAGCAGAAACCTGTAAACCTCCGGAAAAGTTGCAGGATGTCGAAGGCAAGCTCAAGGGTATGTTGGGTAAATTGCTTAAACCATCTGAGCCTCACACCCCTGTTCTGTGAAGTGGTTGTAACAAAACTGTGGCTCGGAGAATTAAGTGTGAAAATTACTCAAAGGATAAAAAACAATCAATGCCAGGCACCTAAAGGCCAAACTAGGGAAATTGTAGTTTTCTCTCAGGTCTCAGTGTGACACGAGATATGCAGACTGATCTTGATACGATTTTATCGAGTTCAAGCAAAGAGCAATGCGGTTCTTTGTATAGCTTGAGATAAAGTTAGAGAGTCAGGTAAAAATTCCTAAGAAAGGCAGAAC
Organism: Neofelis nebulosa; assembly: GCF_028018385.1. Taxonomy (NCBI): domain Eukaryota; kingdom Metazoa; phylum Chordata; class Mammalia; order Carnivora; family Felidae; genus Neofelis; species Neofelis nebulosa. Next base: position 121,109,932 of record NC_080787.1, on the reverse strand, counting down.
TCTAATTATCCATTTTTAAATCCTAAATTTACTATCAGATGGAACCATACACATTCTTTTACATGGCTTTTCTTCACGTAATATACTTATTTTCTCAAAAATATTTCATGTTCTTTTTTTTTTTTCTATTATTTGGGCCCACATCCCTAATTAATTCTATCATTAGAAACCCTAGCAATTTATATACAATAAATCATTTTAACAAGTGTTACTTATGATAGACTATGCTACATTAAAAACATTCTTAAAATTCTTAACATATTCTTCTTTAAATTTATGAAAAAATAGAAATAATTAAGCAAGTTGTTGGAAAAACGAAAAAAATTTAAAATGCCTCTCATCATTTATTCTTCCCTTACCGAGAAATGAGGTTTCCTTTGAACCTTAACAAGTTATATGTAAGATGCAAGGACTCTGGGTTAGAAAGATACTGCAATAAAAGCAAATGGCCTTATATTTTGATAATCAAACATGCTGATTAATAGCAATAAAAAGAAAAACAGCATGCAGCTTGCCATAAACAAATCCAAAGGAATTCTCAAACACAATTTTTATTAGAAAACAATGTCCTGCCTTGTTTCGGTTTTTCAGAGTATCTAGCTGGAAAAACAGAAGTTTGCTGTAGGATCACAACAACTCATTCCACACCAATTCAAGCAGTTATTTTCCAAGGAAACAAGTTCAAAATGAGGCCAACGACAAAAAATCTCTGTAATAATTTTGACTTTCAAAATTGTAAGAAGTCAAAAACATCTTTTGTGGTCTTCTGTTTCCCTCTTCTTCCTCTTTCTGGCTCAGTAGTACTGTCTCTTTCTGTTCTGCAATTTCAATGAATGAACACTATTGCCAACACAAATGAAAGAAATAGTGTAAAATGTATTAACTCACCACTTTGAAAGCTCTTGCAGGGGCAGGTAAAGAATTGGTTTCTTCTAAGTATTTATCCCAAGAAAAATGTTTCACATTTGGATAACCTAAGAAAGAAAAAAGAAAACTCTGTTAGGTTTAACCAGAATGACAGAACCACAAACTGACCTATAAAATTATGAGATATTGTTACCATAATCTAGGAAATTACGTTCATGTTCCAAATAACTTTAAAGTGAATAACACACTCAGACCTAACTGTAATAATTACTTTCATCTTGATCATGACTCCTCTTCTATGTTTTAAATGAAAATATAACATATACATATATGTATAATTTATATTCTTGGTAAGTCCTATATACAGATATACACACACTAACAAAAATGCCCTTTAATGTGCAATTCTATTTCTACTAATATAAAATCTCATGCACACAAAGACAAATGCACAGCTGTCAATGAAAAAGTGTAAAAATAAGTTTAATAACAATATAGAAAATGTGCAAATATATATATAGTACATATGAAATAGAAAGCATTTATTAAAAAGAATAAAGCAGACTTACATACACTAATATGTGAAATATTCCAGATATGTCATCATACTGTTAGGTCAAACAAGCACAATCAAGTCATGGAACACCATTCATAAAATAAAATATGCAGAAAGAACTATCCCTCCTTCCTCCTGCCCCCTTTTGTTTCCTCCAGAGTCCAAAATCCATTAGGCAGACATGAGCAGGAATTAATAGTGACTCAGTGTGGTGGGAAACTGGCTACTTAAAAAGGACTGAAAAAAATTGTAAATATACTGCAGATAAAGGAAGGCAGGTTTCTCACTGACCGAAAAAAGAGAGAAAGTAGGAAACTAGAATAAACTTTGTGGTCTTGGATATGAATTGGAGCTAAGGATATAATTCTTTGTTTTCAATGTCGAAATAGGTACAGAAATATGCATAAATATAACTTTTTTACATGAACGTATTTCCTAACTATATCCTCCGAGAAACAGAGGCAGCGTCACACCGTAGCCATCACCACATCCACTGTTTAGATTTTAGCTTGAATCAGGGAAAGTACGAGATAAGCCTTGCTGTGCCAGAAAGAATGAAGTTCTCAAAGAACATGTCAAAGGACATGGTAACTGACTTAAAGGGACTCTCACGCACCAAATCTGGGAAAATCGGGACATGAAAGTAAGCAATGCTGGTTATGGCTTATAACCCCTTGATGAAAATAGTAATATATGAATCCATGCAGACAGAAATAAATTAACCAAAGAATAAAGAGGAAGATGAAAAAGCTATTCTTTGCAGAATAATAACAACTGCTTATGTACAAGGAATGACGGTATAAAAAATTAGCATTTAGCAACTGTCAGAATAATAATTCGTACGAGAAATATCAACAGATGTTAAAACTAGTGAGTGACATGGGGACGAAGCACAGGGTATTTATACAATCTCCAAGTATCTCTCCACAAAATGCTTAGTACTTACAGAGAAAAAAATAACTATGTTAGTGGAGAAGTGAAGAAGTAATTGACCATCTTGGTCAATTAACGGTAAAAGATCAATAGTGAGACGAACTGACATCCGCTCAGGATGCAGGGAGCAAACGGTGCTGTTTCTGTGATATTCCTGCCCAAATACAGAACCTGGATCCAATCATGAGGAAAACGCCAAGCATACCCAAATTCAGCAGCATTCTACAAAATGACTAATCTCTAATTCCCAGACACACTGACGTCATGAAAGTCGAGGAGAGCCTAACTGAAGGAGAGTAGAGGGATATGACAACCGAGTGCAATGTCTGATCCTTTTGCTACAAATGACATCACTGGTATAACTGATGAACTTGAATGAGTCTCTGGGTCAAGGGTATCGATGACTTCCATACTGTTCTTTCAACTTTTCTGTACATTTGAAATTATTTCAAAGTAAAAGCTTAAAACTTTTTTTTTAATGTTTTATTTATTTTTGAGAGAGACAGAGCGCGAGTGGGGGAAGGGCAGAGAGAGGAGGAGACACAGAATCTGAAGCAGACTCCAGGTCCTGAGCTGTCAGCACAGAGCCCAACGTAGGGCTCGAACTCACAAACTGTGAGATCATGACCTGAGCCAAAGTCGGTCACTTAACCGACTGAGCCACCCAAGCGCCCCACAAAATAAAAGTTTAAAAAGTATGCAAATATATTTCTATAAATACAAATATTTTACAACATATTTTTAAGGAATGTATCTTGCCCAGTTTAAATAATATTAAAGCTGATTGTACACGCATGGGTGTTTGTGTATAAATAGAAGCAGAATGATTTTTCTGTAGAGATACAAGGACAAACTCAAACTATTATGAGACAGAACAACTGTTGTCTCTACTTTCAGTCTAAATTAAAAAAAATTTTTTTTAATGTTTATTTTTGAGAGAGAGAGAGCGCAAGTGGGAAGGGGGCAGAGAGAGAGACACACATACAGAATCCGAAGCAGGCTCCAGCCTGAGCTGTCAGCACAGAGCCTGACACGGGGCCTGAACTCACGAGCTGTGAGATCACGACTTGAGCTGAAGTCGGACGCTTAACCGACTGAGCCACCCAGGTGTCCCAAACGTTCTAAATTTTTAAAAACAAGCATGTATTAATGCAAAATTGGATAATTCAAGATAAAAATCATTTTAAAAAGTCATAAAGGCTTTAATTTTGGAAACAGGAGATAATGCTACATATTTGGGAAAAAACATGAACGTGGGGAGTCCAGCAGGGCTGATCCATGAATTAACAGGAGGGGCAGAAGAGCTGCTGTCTAGGAACAGTAAGTGACTACGGTCCTGCTCAGACAGGACATCAGAGACCCTGCCAGGAAGCTGCCCTCAGAGAACAGGGACTGGACAAAGGGCATCTTTTTTGTCATAGCACCAAGGTAATATCAGCATAGGCCTTACAAACCGTTATTTGACAGTTTCTTTTTAAACTTGTGTGTGTGTGTGTGTGTGTGTGTGTGTGTGTGTGTGTGTGGTAAAATATACAGCATGTAAAATAAATGATTTTAACCATTTTTAGGTGTACAATCAGTGGTGTTTACTATACTCACATTGCTGTGTTTGGCACTTTGAACATGAAATTTAGATTTTTTTTTTTTTTTCAACGTTTTTTTTTATTTATTTTTGGGACAGAGACAGACAAAGCATGAACGGGGGAGGGGCAGAGAGAGAGGGAGACACAGAATCGGAAACAGGCTCCAGGCTCCGAGCCATCAGCCCAGAGCCTGACGCGGGGCTCGAACTCACGGACCGCGAGATCGTGACCTGGCTAAAGTCGGACACTTAACCGACTGCGCCACCCAGGCGCCCCGAAATTTAGATTTTTTAAATGTGTCGAAAAGCTATGTTTTTCTTCTCTTCCACTGAAATGAAAGTCCACAGAGGACTTGGTGATTGGCTTCGCATTAGAAGTCAGCAATAATGGGGGCGCCTGGGTGGCTCAGTCGGTTAGGTGGCCGACTTCGGCTCAGGTCATGATCTCGCGGTCTGTGAGTTCGAGCCCCGTGTCGGGCTCTGTGCTGACAGCTCAGAGCCTGGAGCCTGTTTCAGATTCTGTGTCTCCCTCTCTCTCTGACCCTCCCCTGTTCATGCTCTGTCTCTCTCTGTCTCAAAAATAAATAAACGTTAAAAAAAAAAAAATTAAAAAAAAAAAAAAAAAAGAAGTCAGCAATCATGCCTTCCGCCACCCGTTCCCACAGTACTTAAGCCAGTGCTGTGACGACATAACCAAGCACTGTTACTCACTGGTTCTGTGTTTATTTACCAGACTTCTGATTATGACCATAAAGGTGGTAAAGAAAAAAATAAATGGACCAATACCAAACTGGGAAATCCTTACAGCAACTCCGATGGTAACACTGACACCAGGTAAGTGTGCGATCGACATTCACTGACTGCTAACAGTATGTGAGCCACAGGACACAGGAGAGCTGTCCAGGAAAACCTTCCAGGCAGCTCCATGTCTGAGCCAGGCAACTGTTAGTGTCTTGCTTTACTAACACTTTATGGTTTAAGTTAATGCTCTTTCATTTTCAAAACAGCTCTACAAATCAGTGAAGGACAGAGGCTTTGGTTCCTTAACCTAGGAGAAAACTCAGAAAGCGGAAGGGACTCATCTCAGGCATCCCTGGGATGGTTGGTCCCCTGGCTGAGGAACTGATCAGACACAAAGACACAGCACCACGGAACTGGAAACAAGCTTCCCCATGAAATCAGCTATTCGAATGGAATGAGACAAGTATCGGAAGCTCTAAACTGAGGCTTTGATGCATCTGTGCTGCCGGCAACATCCACAAATTGGCTCTTAGCCAGCCGAGGGGCTACCCTTTGCCTGTGATGACGGAAGTTTGCATCACTCACGTGAGTACCCATAAGCAACAGGGCAGTTGATGCCCTGTATCAGCTGATGGCCCTGTCTTTTCACCCAGTGATAGCCCTGGCACCTTCAACAGCGACACAACTCGGAAACTGTCTTGGTTATGATGAAGCCAAAGAATCCGTTCTTCGGCATAAGAAAATAAACTCAACATGACATAAAACAAAGAAACAATTCGACAGCAGGTACACTGTTCTCCATCACAGAGACAGCGAAGCTGAGAAGGGGCCGCGGGGCCAGAGGCAGATGGCTGAAGTACCTGGAAACTGCAGAAAACGAACAAGAGGTACTACCAGCATAAAGGTGCAAAATCTGTTTTGGAGACTACACTCCAATAGAAAAAGGAAAACTGAATGTGGAAGTTCTGATCCAGGTCAAAAAAAAAAAAAAAATCTAAAGCCTCAAGTACTCACTTAAATGTGAACATTGTACTTTTGTCACAATTGACTGTGACATGTGGGTCAAGGCTCCACCCACAAATGCGGTCCCCTATGTCCACTTCTCTACATTCACTAAAGCTTTAGACACCTGACTTCTGTGGTCAGATGATATATTTAAATGTGTATGAACGAAAAGTCTAAAAATGAATGACAACTTGAGAAATAAAGATCTTTTTAAAAAGAACTTCTCATTTTCCAAAGAAGACAACCTTTGATACTCTGTTATGGACCAAGCCAATGTATATACTTTCAGGTGTATCAGGGGTCAGCAAACTACCACCCGACCAGCTGCCTGTTCTTTGCAAGTAAAGATTTACTGCAAAGCAACTAGGTTCATTCATTTCTTATCGTCTGGGCTGCTTCGTGCATTAAAACTGGAATTGAGTAGTTCTGACAGAGATGTATGGCCTACAAAGCCAAAGTTATGTACTATCTGGCCCTTTACAGAAAAAGTTTGCAGACTCCTGATGCATATGAAGAATAATGTTAGACACATAATAAACACAAACCTGGAGGAGTAATAAGTGTTCTTCTATGTTCTTTACACCACCCGACTGGATGAATGTGTGGGCTCGATGCTTCACACCTGTAGGTTATATAAATCACAAAACTGTAACGATCAGGATCAATTCTCAAATACAAATAAATGTGTACATAAATAATCATATACACAGGCAAGCTAAAATTATTTCAGCATCTCTAAGGGCAAACGTGCAAGAAGCACGAAGCTCGATCACCCTCGAAAAACAAACACGCTTCTATCATCTGTTAGAATGGCAGCGGCCAGGTATTAAGAGGAGGTATTCCTTTCCTTTCCTCACCTCTTTCTTCTCCTCTCTCTCATCTTTCCTTCAGTCAGGCATGTATTTTTGCAAGACCTCTTTATCACTATGCCTTATCTGGCATCTGATTCGTTGCTCCTAATCAGACTTGTTCCATGTAGTCCTCATCGTACACACAACTCATTTCATTCATTCATTTGCTCACTCACTCATTCAAACACTGAGTGTTTATAATGCACCAGACACTGGGACAGGCACTGAGGAGACAGCAGCACATAAAACACATACGAAGTTCCCGCTTTTGTGGAGTCTGCGGTATTCCGGGAAGAGATAGGAAACAAATTAACAAAATAAATACTCTGGTGGCACAACGGATGCAGACAAGAGGTGGAAGAAGGAAGCAGAGAGCAAACATGGAAAGATACTCCTTTACACGGCACAGTCACGGTGGCCTCTCAAATAAGGTGACACCTGAAGAAAGTGGAGAAAGAACTGAGCCACTCAAATGCACACTAGAAAGCCAATCCATGCAGAGAGGACGCAAGTACAAAGGCTGTGTGTGGGGTGGGAGTCTCACAGCTGGGTCAGGAACACACTGAGGGAAGCAGAGAACAGGAAATAATATCAGGAAGGGCCTTTAGGCATGGTAAGGTCTTGGGATTTTATTCAGAGAAAAATGATGTTTACTACAGTATCATGTAGGGGGTTTTAGGCTGAAGAGTGGCATAATCTAATTCATGTTTTTAAAGTAATTATTGTGACTGCTTTGCAGACAACTAACCACATTGGAAACCGAGATGAGGCTTTTGCAAGAGTTGATGATGGAGGCCTGAACCAGAGTGCCGGTGGTGAAGACAATAAGAAGCGATCATGTTTTTGGGTCTGTATTTTCAAGGAAGCACCAACAGGATATACTGGTAGATTTGATACAGAATGTGAGTGATGTGAAGAAGTCAGGAACATCCCAAGGTTTGGGGCAGGGGCCACCAGAAGAATGTAGGACCATTTCCTGAGACAGGAAGACTAGAGACACAGTCTATGGCATTCCAAATGGTGAATGGAGAGGTTTTTTGCTTTTTGTTTGTTTTATCAATATGTTTGACAAACAGGTAAAGAAGTCAAACAGATAATGAGCATGAAAATCTGGAGTTCAAACACAAGATCAAGGGTAAAGATGTAACTGTGGGAGCATGAGCATTTGGGATGATGTCTAAGGTCATGAACAGAGATGAGGCCATCCAGAGAATGAGTACAGAGAGAGAACAGAAGAAGTAGGAGGCAAAGAAGCCCAAGAAAAAATGACTAGAAAATAAGAGAAGGAAAGCAAGAAGAAAGAAATCAACTAAGTTAAATGCTCACGCTAGATCAAAGAACAAGAACTGATTACTGGATTTACCAATGTAAAGTTCATTAACATTCTTGGCAAGGGCTGTTCTGGTGGAGCTGGGAATAAGAAAGGGCAAAAGCTGGAACAGGGTGGGTTTAAGAGAAAATGGAAGGACAGCAGACAGAGTCAGCTTGTACAGAAAACATATTCATTCAAGTAGCTGTTTTAAAAGGAAACAGAGACCTGTAACATTAGACAGCAAAAGGAAACTTTTGTTTTTTGTTTTTGTTTTTTTTGTTTTTTCAAGTTGGGAAATACTCAAGGGGAAGCTGAGTGAAGAATATATGTAAATTCTCTGTACTACTTTTTTAAAAGTAAACTCTATCCCCAACGAGGGGCTCAAACTCATGACTGTGAGATCAAGCATCGCATGCTTTACCGACTGAGCCAGCCAGGCACCGCACTCTACACTATTTTTTAAGTTTAAAATTACTTTAAAATAAAACTCTTTTTAAAAGATGGGAACTATTACTTCGTTTATTTAAGAAATACATGCTGACCAACTACCATGATCAGGGTAGTGTTCTATGTGCTAGGGCTCCCCCAGTTATCAAAAAAACCTGCTAAATCCTTTCTCCTGTTTGGATACTGGTAGAAATAATCAACAAAGAGGGATGACCTGGTGAGGAAATGGAACCCTGTGTGTGAGACTGGGCCCCTGAGGCAGGGACAGGCACACCCACCGTCACAGAGAGGGTCCTGTCGATGGGTAGAGATCAGGAATACACCCACCAGACAACAGTGGGAGCACGAGGACGCCTCCCCTGACTGTCTTTTTCTTCAATGACCAGGACACAGGGCTATCAGTGGAGAGGGAGGGTGGGAAATGGAGGTTAAGAGACGTCTGGGGGAAAAAGGAGTGGAACTGAGTGGTATGGAAGAACAAACAGGAATCTGTTTAGTAGGATTGTGGGGCAGGCCTTAGAGCTCACCGAAGGGTAGCAGTCATGAATGTGAAGTCAGACCAGTGAGCATGTCGTGCCTTTCTCTAGCCACATTCAACCACTCAGGCACAAGCATGAGGTAGGCACAAAGTTAGTTGAACCAGGGTTGGGGTTTTGCCAGGTAAACACAACATAAGGCAGTGGAGGCTATAGTCACAAAGGAATAGTTATAACAATACTACAAAATAAATGTAGAGGCATCTAGAGACAGATCACAATTAAAATCTGTAAAGGACAAAAAAAAAGAAAAAAAAAAAAGTTGGTAGAACAATCCCCATTGGTGTCTTCAAACATAAAGGGTGTAATGAAGTTAAAAAAGAAAATCAGGGCCAAACAGTCAAAATATTTAATGCATCATTAGCATACTGAAGACTGTGAAATTATACTATAAACAAACAAGTTTCAAATTATTTAACCTAGCATTTCCTAAAGATACTTAACTATGAAACACTGCTCTAGTGGGCAATCCATTAACATCACGTGGAACACCAGTGTTCTGTAGAACACACTTTGGAAAACAGTGGTCTAATGGATGCCAAAGAGTCCAGTGCTGCTCTTTTAACCAGATCTGTTGAGTCTATCCTGAAAGATCAGCAAGTCTCAACACAGCCCTCTGGATGGAAAACTAACAGATAGAAAGCCAGAAAGGTAACACAGTGGTTAGAGTTTCTGGTGAATAAAAAACATCTTATGACTAGTGAAAAACAAAGAACATTCTAAAAAATGCTCTAGGTGAATGGGATATAGTTACCTCTTTCAAACCAACTTACACATTAGTAGCCCTGAACAGTAAGTAACAAGTGAGATGAGATAGCTCCCATTTAATGTTGATTTTTCTCGGAATTATTTCAGTGAAAAATATCTTTAAATATTTATAAAGGTTTCTTCTTTCCTCTCCCTTTATTCACTTGTTCTCACCTACCACCCTTCCTCACACTATTATTTTTCTTAATCTATGTATTAGGGTTATGTGTGTCTGTGTATGTCATTATTTTAGAAATGTGAAAGGAAAGCAAGCACTGCTAGGTCAATGCAAAGTTCATACAGCAATTGGTACATTTCTTACAACGATATATTTTCATAAAATGTTTTTTAATATAATTCCTTAAAACGCATTCTGTTGTGGGAATGCGAACTGGTATAGCCACTGTGGAAAACAGTACAGAAGTTCCTCAAAAAATTAAAAATAGAACTACCCTATGATCCAGTCATCATACTCTTGGTTATTTACTCACAGAATACAAAAACACTAATTCACAAGGATATATGTGTCCTTTTGTTTACTGCAGCATTATTTACAATGGCAAAATTATGGAAGTAGCCCAAATGTCCATCACTGGATGAATGGATAAAAAAGATGAATGGATAAAGAAGGTATCCCATGATACACAATGGAATATTACTCAGCCATAAAGAAGAATGAAATCTCGCCATTTACAACAACATGGATGGATCTAGAAAGTGTAATGTTAAGCAAAATAAGTCAGAGAAAGACAAATGCCATATGACTTCACTCAAATGTGGAATTTAAGAAACAAAACAAAGGGGAAAAAAGAGACAAACCCAAAAATGGACTTAACACTAGAGAACAAACTGATGGTTACCAGAGGGGAGGTCCGGTGAGGGGATGGGTGAAACAGGTGAACAGGATTAGGGACACATTTGTCATGATGAGAGTGATGGGTAGAACTGCTAAATCACTATATTATACACCTGAAAGTAATATAACACTGTATGTTAACTATACTGGAAATGAAATGAAATGAAATGAAACGAAACGAAACGAAACGAAATGAAATGAAATGAAATGAAATGAAATGCAATGCAATGCAATGCAATGCAATGCAATGAAATGAAATGAAATGAAACAAAATAAAAGTATTCTGTTATAAACTGTATAAACAAGGCTATAAAGCTCTATTTCTAGCTATTCTATTCTTTTCGGAGACAATCACTCATTATGGATTATTACTCATCATGTATTGCATAAATTTCAGAGAGATTGTTTTTCTTTTAGAGAAAGGTGTTCATTCACATAGGGCTCATTAAAAATAATTAATAAAAAAACATATACAACATTTCTAATATTTTTCTTCGGAGTCTAATACAGCCATCAAATAGTTTTTATAATTACCTGCCAGGCTTGTGGTGATTAAAGTAAGAACATGTGACATTGCTAATTCCTTTGATTTTATTGTGTTTCTCTATAAATCGCAATTTAGGAAAATACCGTGGTGTATCTCGGCCACACGCTCCTGTACTACTTGAATCTTTAAGGTTTTAATGTTGCCTAAATACCGATCAAAGGCACCATTTCAAATAAACAGGAAGCCATCTCAAGAGAGAAAAGAGAAATAGCCCTGTTTTCATCTACTCTGTCCATCAGCCAACAACACTTCATTTAGAATAAAGCTGGAAGGCTGGGAAATCCTTTCTGCTACCAATACTGTAAAATAAGTCATCTCTTAGTCCCATCTAGTGTTCAAAACCAGAAATGTAACCAGAAAGGATTGTAATTACAGAAGAACAACTAATGGTGAAAAGTTCAGTAAACTGTCGATCACTGTTCCTTTCTTTTGGGTTTTTACGTATATCGTCAAAGAAGTCCTGTCAAACATATTTTTTTTTAAGTCCATTTCACAAGTACGTGCAAATTATTCATGAAGGCTGCAAAGATCCAATCAGTCAACTGGTGGACTTTGAAAAAGGTCAGAAACCAAAGAAAGAAATCATGAAAAGCCCATGTTTATAAGGATGAGGTGAGCAGATGCTAAGATATATTCATTTCATGGAAATCTAAAGAGGATAAGTGATTTTGCCAAGCCTTCCAGGTGAAAAGAAAGAGATCCTGGTTTTATCAAGTCTTGGCCAAAAGCTGAACACAATGCACACATGCTGGGTTCTGCAAATCTAGGCAGAGAGTCAAACAAGAACAGTTCAAGATGCTTCCTTAAGGAAAATATCCAAGTCCTCATTTCAAGCCATAATGGTTTCGATTCTTTGAAGAAATACAGGACACTTGGCCTCGCCTGCTCCCTACATCCAGGGCATGACTGTCAACTTATTTCCCAGGGACACTTTCCTGGCTCCAATATGCTAACTCTTAGGGGCCTCCATTACTCTGTGTTTCGCTACTAAACCCCAAACCTCACAGGGCTGAGTTATCTGGTTCGTCCTTTCATCCCTAATTCATGTCCAATCCCATTCCCCACAGTGGCTGGTTTTAATATTATTAATTTGCTTCAAGCTTAAGACCTGATTCTTCACTAACACACGGACTCCGTGGAAAAGATAAAGGACATGCCACCTCATTACCCTACTCAAATTTTTGTCATTTCTTCATTTTCTCTGGGCTGAGAGGGAAGGGAGCTCATTTCTTCCCGTTAGCCCCTCCTACAGGACCAGGTATCCCAAATTACCATCCTCACGGTGGCCTCATTTCTTCAGCCTGAAAACCAAGCTCAAACCTCTCCTTGTGCAGAACACCCTGCTCTGACTGTGGACTCCCTCCGCCCTGCCACCCACCCAACAAGCAATGATCAATTTTCACCTTCAGGGCCAAACCTCTTTGCCTGAAGTCCCATACAGTCATCTCTTCAACCTTCTACAAAGTCACTCAAATAGACTAGCTGCCATTCCCCAAACATACGTTTGTCCGCTCCCTTGGGGCCTAAACACAAGCAAATACTTTCTTTGGCCAGGACTATTCCATCCCAACATCTAAGTACCAATTCCTATCATCCTTCATGGTCCAGCTCAAATCCTACATCCTCCAATAAGCCTTCCCCAAGAACCCTCCAGTGAGTCAGTCAGTCCTTCCTTCCACGTGCCCCCTCAGACAGGAAGTGGTGGGTTCTAATAACTAAGCACAAACCACCTACCCTGCAGCCTAGGCAGTGGTGTTTGTGTTTCTACCCTTCCGCAGACCCTGAGCCCCTCAGGGCAGAAGTGTAGAGCTACCTACATTCCTTTCATCTCCGTAACTCATTACCTCCACCAACCCATGCTTCCCCAATGATGACAAACCTCTTAACTTTGACATTGCTCTCAGAAATTGACAATACAGGGGGTGCCTGAGTGGCTCAGTGTGTTAAGCGTCTGACTCTTGATTTTGGCTCGGGTCATGATCTCATGGTTTGTGAGTTCAAGCCCCGAGTAGGGCTCTGCACTGACCGCATGGAGCCTGCTTGGGATTCTCTCTCTCCCTCTCTCTGTGCCTCCTCTGCTCTCTATCTAAATAAATAAGTAAATTTTTAAAAAGTATTAAAAAAAAGAGAAATTAACAACACGCTGCAAACTCTTCAACACTACTTTGAGGAGACACATAACATTGCTATTACTCTCAATTTATAAAGGTAAAAGAACTCCATCTCTAAAATTAAACTGAAGTTGGAGTACACTTAGAGACAATCAGGAAAAGGTCCTAGCCCCATGCTTGTTCTACTTCAGTAACTCAGTACTTCTCGTTTTCATTGATCTACTTGTTGACTTTTCTGCCCTGCCTCACTGGGACACTGGACTGAGATTCAGGGAAAGCTGAAGCTGTAATTCCGTTGTGACGGCTATTCTACTCGGTCATCTGCTAAGTCCTGCCATGCCTTCCCAGTTCCCAAAAGACCAGATCACATGCAAATAAGAATTCCCCAAGGAAGGTTCCTTGCCAGTGCCTGGGGGAAGAGAGGGGTGCTCCTTCACACAGCATGCTCTGTCGTGGAGTCCAGTCCTCGGGCAGCAGGTGTTGAGGACAGCCTACGCACAGGGACATCCTCACCTCAATGGCTGCTTTCCTCCCCATCTTTCAAGCCCTTTCTCGGTCTATTCTGAGATACTTAGGATTATTAATTAGTCTAATGACTGTCAAGGGGATAGAATTAAGCCACTAACAATTACCAGGAATAAAAGCACATAGGAAACCTTAGAGGTAAAGCAAGTTTTATTCTAAGATACAGTATTTTCCTTTCGTAAAAAAAAAAAATGACTTCAATCCTGCATTAAGTTTCCATTTTCCTCTATGGAGGGAAAAAATGTTTTATTGCAACTAAATATGTTTTACCACAAATGTACCCAGACTTATACAGGTGCCCCTTGAACAACAGGTGTTTGAACCGCACGGGCTCACTAACGTATTTTTTTTCAATATAGTACACTACTGTAAATGTGTTTCCCTTGTGATTTTTTTACTAGCATTTTCTTTTCTCTAGCTTACTTTATTGTAAGAATACAGTAAATAGTACTTTTACAAAATACAAGTTCATCAACTGGTTATGTTATCAGTAAGGCTTCCAGTCAACAGTAGGCTGCTAAGTATGGGGAGAGTCAAAACTTATACACAAATTTGCGACTGCACTGGGGGTGAGGGCTCCTACCCCCCACACTGTTCAAGGGTCAACTGTATATGTTTTCAATATTCCACTAAGGTAAAAAGAGGTAAGATCACTATCCAATTCAAAGGGGGGAAAAATCTAAATAAATAAACTTTAAAGAAAAAAAAGGGGGATGCCTGGGTGGCTCAGTCAATTAAGCATCTGACTTTTGATTTAGGCTCAGGTTATGATCTTGTGGTTCATGAGTTAATGTCCCACATCAGGCTCTGCACTCAAGCCTACTTGGGATTCTCTCTGTCTGCCCCTCTCTCTGCCCCTCCCCCACTCTCACTCTCTGGCTCTCTCAAAATAAAGAAAGAAACTTCAAAGGGAAAAAAAAATCTCACTTCCCAACTATTTTAAATTGGGAAAGCGATCCAATTTGTAACCTCAATTACATACCTAAACAAGTAATTTATGCAGATAAAAACCATTCCAGAATTCAAAGATCAAAGAATATACTATTTACTAAAGCTGGAGAAATTCCAGTGCACTTTAGCAATTTTCAATGTGCCTTAATTGGATATTGAGAAAGAGAACACACTGTACTCTTCTTCTGACAATTAATAAAATATGGTTTCATGTCAATAGTATAAGTAATTCCTCAAAGTACATTCTGTCCTAAAAATAATTAGTTTGTGCTCATAAAAGTATAAAAATCAGTACTAAAAGAGATCAATTTTCTTCTCTGCTCTTTCTAAAAAAAGAATCCAGGATCTTTCCTATTCCCCAGACATTTGGAATCAAAGAAAACTGAATGTGACAAAATCTTCCATGCTTTTCATTACTGTTTTTCTAGAATAATGTTTTTACTTTTTTTTATTTTTTTAGAAGAATGTTTTTAAAGGAAACACACCTCATGTCAAATAAATGACTTACACTTTTAAAACTCTCTAATACTTCTAAGACCACAAAAATAACACACTAACGTTTACCCATTTTGTTTAAATCAGACAAAAGTTAAAAAACAAAAATCTCCCTAAATGAATCAGAACTTTAAAACCAAAAGTGCTCATTTTAACCAACAAGTGCTTTAAAGTATCATTCTTTTTTTTAATTATAATTTATTTGAGTAATCTCTACATCCAGCATGGGGCTCGAACTCATGACCCTGAGAAGGTCACAAACTCTTCCAACTGAGCCAGCCAGGAGCCCCTAAAGTGTCCCTTATTAATGACAGGATTGGATCTGGTCATCACTCTGGGACTGCCAACATCACAGTACATCCAACACCGGAGGGGAGAAACACATTTGACTCCAGAGCAGATTTGCAGTGTTACTAAATTTAAAGTTTTCTCATCCATTCACTCATTCAAGTTAGGTATAGATAATTTTGAATGAAACAAAAACCACCAAGAAGAACTATGAGGAACAGGGGCTCCTGGGTGGCTCAGTTGAGCGTCTGACTTTGCTTAGGTCATGATCTCGCAGTTTGTGGGTTTGAGCCCTGCGTCAGGCTCTGTGCTGACGGCTGGGAGCCTGGAGCCTGCTTCGAATTCTGTGTTTCCCTCTCTCTCTGCCCCTCCCCCGCTCACACGCTCTCGATCTCTCTCAAAAATAAATAAACATTAAAAAGAAAAAGGACTATGAGGAACAGATGAACATGGTAAGCAATAGAAGAGTTCAATTAGCAAATCCAGACTATAGGAGACTTAACAGGACAAACGACGTGATATCTTCAATAAAAGTTACAAGGGGAGGGGCGCCTGGGTGGCTCAGTCAGTTAAGCATCCGGCTTCGGCTCAGGTCATGATCTCACGGTCCGTGAGTTCGAGCCCCGCGTCAGGCTCTGTGCTGACAGCTCAGAGCCTGGAGCCTGTTTCAGATTCTATGTCTCCCTCTTCCTCTGACCCTCCCCTCTCTCTCTCTCTCATGTCCATGCTCTCTCTCTCTCTCTCTCTCTGTCTCAAAAATAAATAAATGTTTAAAAAAAAAAGTTACAAGGGGAAGGGATAGAGAGGAATAGGAATCTATTAAAAGAGAAGGCGAAACATCAAAACAATCACAAAGTGTATACCTTATATAGGACCTAAAACTATCAAACCTCAAAACAAAAACAAAAACAAAACTAAGGCAATTGGGAAGAATGGTTAAGTATTTAGTGACATTATGGCATTCATAACATTACATATTTGAAGAAAAAGAATCCTTATCTTTAAAAGATACATACTGAAATATACACAGATGAAGTGCTATGATACTGAAATCTGCTTCAGAACAATCCCGGAGTTAGGATTTTAGGAGAAGGAATACAGAGAGAACAAGAGTGAGAAACACAAATGGTAACGGTTGTGTTCAATTGATGACGGTTAGTGTTGTATAATGGGTGTGGGTGGGTCACTATTATTCTACATTTTTTTATTCTACCTTTGTACATGCTTGAAATGGTCTATATTTCAATAAAAATGTTTATGGCAAACTGAGTAAAAAGACATCTTATGGGGAGATTATGCTTTGCATTAAAAAGCTGAGGAAAAACACCAAAATATTCAAAAGTACTCGACTCTGTGTGGTGTAATCATGGAACTACTTGTCTACACTTAAAAAAAATCTGTAAAAAGCATGTATAATGCATAATAGAAAGCATTTTAAAAATATGAATGGCAAATGGCTTTCAATGCCTCTCCTTTTTAAAACAGTGTAAGGAAAACTGATGAGTGTCTAAGAATCCAATTTGAGGGGTAATGCAAATTATTGATGGTTCTACTCAATGTTTAAACGTATGCATACTAAAAAGTAAGGTTAGGAAACAAGCTTCCCTCAAATGTAGCAATACCTATACAAATTAATATTCAGTTAATACTGTAATGTTAGCCATATTTTATAAAGATATCTGTCACTGCTCTAAAATGTTCTCATCGCCAGTGTCCTAGGAAGAAATTAAACACTTCAGAAATGCCTTTCACCAGGAAACTGAATAGTAATGATCAATCAACATGAATTAGATATGGGAATCATTATTCCCATTGTTTAATCAAAATATGATGACTTTATTTTAAGTACAGCTATAGAAGTTTATAATATATTGTTCCTATTACTTAATGCAGTATATCCCAAACCTCTAAGGATTAAAAACAACATTCCTCAATTAATAGATTTGTATTTGGCAATTATAAATGGTTAAAATTGCTACGGGGAATAAAAATATGAAGGAAAATTAACATGTCTTCTCAGAAAACAATAGACGACACCCAGGATGGGGGGGGGAGGTACACACCTGCATGCACTTGTACGTGCACGTGTTGGGAGGAGGGTACACTGTACTTCCACAGCAGGAAGTGAGTGAAAATACAAGGCACAAAGTTAAACTGAAGGCTGCTATTTAGAAATACATGCCATGTGAAATAGGGGAAGAGTGAAAAATCTGAAATGTGCAAGAGTGGGACAGACCACTGCTCTTTTTTGTTACAAGCTCTGCATCATCTTTGTTTTCCAACCATGTACCAGGTTGACCTGAATACACCTGTGAACCAAAGCACACAGCAATGGAAAAGGTCTCACCAATAGTCATAGCTCTCATCCCAGTTGTCAAAATGTACCAGGAAACGATTGTCCACCATATCTGTCACCGTAGCAACACAGATGAACGCAGGATTCTTTTTGTCTACGGCTTCAAGCTTCATTCCAACTCGAAAGCCTGATGGGATCACTGTCTACGAAACGTGCAGATTTAATTAGAGATAAGCACACACTTAACAGCAAGATCTGCACCCTCTCTACACGTCCTGCTCCAGGACCTGGCATGCATCAGCTATGTTCACGTAATTTAAACAGCATGTACCAGTTTTATGCCAGGTCAATTTCCAACAAGCAGCAAGAAGGGGAAAAAAAAATGCCTCATTGGTACATCCAAATAACTATCTGGACCTCAAGACTAAGACACCCACAACCTCACAGAGTTTAATTAAATTTAATATGTGTTTTGGACCGCAGTTAGACAGCTATACTAGTTAGGCAAGTTTTCTTTGCCATTTAGTTCACTTTTTGTTTTTCTTGTTCTTGATTACAGACTTAACAATGAAAATTATTTCATGCAAAATATGCACTTCATCAAGCTAGAAATGCGTATGAGTCAGTACAAGTTCACTCCCATTTCTGAAATGCTCTCTCAAAAGAGTACTCTACTGAAAGTAGGTCATCTTCATACATGAGAGGCTGCAAATTATTACAACTTTTACCTAACACTACAGATATTATTCACAATAGCACCAAAAGAACTGGCTGAATACATACAGCCATTCAAAACAGTTGGTAATATAAGGAAAGCCAAACATTACCAGCCATCTGGGACGTGGAACTAAGACAATAATATAGCTCAATAAGATTTAGTGCTTGAGGTGCAGTAAAATGGAAGCATTCCTTAGAATCTCGTGTGAGGAAATCTATCTGAACTCGGAGAAATGTACTTGGATCAGTTATGCCAATCATAACACACGAGTGTTATTTCTATCCCTCTTAAGAAAAAGCTCTGTCCAGACTTAAGTATACAGATACTATTCTAATTACTTTAAGCAGAACAGATGTTATCTCTCATTTTACTATAATTATGCAGCTATCATTCCAAAAATGTAGACAGCCACGTACTGAAAATGTTAGCATACATCCCACATGAATAGAAGGAGCAGGCGTTAATGCTGCACAGACACTGGGACAGTACATTTTAGTCCTGAAATTATTTACCAGGGTTCTGACCACAGATATTTGAATATTCTGAGGTAGACGAATCCAGAAATAGAAAAATTAATTGCTTCTTGGACACCAAACACAGAGCCCAAGATTCAGTTGTGTGCTAGCAATGCACAGAATTGAAGATGACGGTTCAAGGCAGTTAATCAAATCCCTGACTGATCTCAACATCAGAGATCCAGACAGGGATTAGGAAATGTGGAGCGGGCCACTTAAGTTTTCCACCTAACTGACCTTCCTCCCTCGTCTTGACAGAGAATAGCTGCTGACAACGCAGTATTTACATTTCGGCAATTAAGCTCTCCTCTCGATTATGAGATTTGAAAATAATAATCTGGCTCATTAGCTCTACTAGTTACCTAAACACACACACACACACACACACACACACACACACACACACACACACACACACCTTCAGTTCTCCAGTTCAACCTCGCTTATGTCTAATTTGATCAGAGAATCTTTCAGCCATTAGACAGATGCTCAAAACAACTGGTTAAAATCCTTTCCCAAATGGAAGGTGTTTGGAGTGGGTGAGATGGTCTTGCCCACCCCTGATATTCATCTCCTTTTGGAGAGAATCCCATTACTGAAACATGATCGTCTCTTTCTGCAGTCTCACTCACTGTTACCTGACTGGTGAATCTGAAAGGAGGAACTCATCGTACTCTTAAGGGTAAGCTGGCCTAGAGGGCATGGAGCTTGCACTGTGCTCCTCTAGGGGCATGCTCTAGACCTGCAAGAGTGCAGGCCTGCCCTGCTCTAGTGCTCCTGGGCCTGGGTGATGGGGCAGAAGGGCCAGTACATCTCATTAATTCTAGGTCTCAGAATCAAGAAGCTCGTTCGTCAGCAGACAGAGGCCATGCGGGTACTCCAACCGAGCCTTTATCCGCTATGAAAGAGGACATTTTGGCTTTGCACCTGCTTGCTCTCTGTTAATTCCAATTAGACCAAACCGTGGACAAGGAAGAAGAGTGGAACATGATGGGCCTCTTCAGAGGTGCAACAGGGAACATGCAATGGAAAGTGGGAATACAGGTCTAAAAAGGTAGGAAATACATACACATTCAGACTTTGCTTCTGATACAGGCAAAATAAAGCTACAAGCCGGGGTGAAGGTAAATCCTCTTCCCCAGCACCAAATCCGAACTGGGCTACATTCATCTACCACATGAATCCCATTTCAACAGTACTTGAAACACGTGACAGTAACAATAAAATATCCGAGTCAATTTAATCTGTTATGCACTTTCACTGTAAATTACACCTGGGCTTCAAACTCTGTAGCCTTCTACCATTCAATAAAACACAACAACCATGATATGCCTATAAAAAACATTGATTCAGAAGGATTTTAAGCTAATTTTAAAGTTTAATGAAGAGTGCTCTATTTACCAAAGCAATAAAATATATTTAGTCTCTTGTTATCATTTATACTTTATCCTATGAAACACTCAAAAGTCACCTCCTTTAAAAGGAAAAGTATCTTGAATGTACTTACTATATTCTGATTTTCAAATAATGACTTGGGAGCAGCTTGGGCTTTGCATGTCTTTAGATAGGTCTGCCAATTAAATTCTTCTTCTTTATAACCTTGGATAAGCACATATTACAGATTGAGTAAAATATCAAAATATTTCACACTTAAGTTTCCATCCCCACTTTTACCTACAACTCCAACATGCTGAAATCAAATAATTGATTTTTTAAACAGACAAAACTTAACTCATAATTCAGAACTATGGATTTTTTTTCCTTACACAGGCTGTGTTTATTCCCAACAAATTGTATTATATTTTCCGTTCTGAATGAATGATAACAGACACAAAGAAAAGGTAAAAGGAAGCAAATATGTATCATACCCAGGTACACTTCTTATTGCCAGGCTGTTTCTATCAGTATTTAGGCAGAACTACTCAGCAGTAGACTAGTGGACTGGAGGAGTCAAAATCTGGGGAAATTTATTTTTCCCTCACCTATTCTATTTTGGGAGACTAACTTGTCAGAACAAGTGGGAAGCTGGAGAAAACAGTAATAAAAGAGATAAAATCTTTTTAGCCTATCAGCACAAGAATGACAATTCAAGATTTATGAAGTAAGCATGCTGGCAAATTACAATAATGGAAATGTGTTTGCCTTAATGCTCACAATTTCACATTTAATGCTGTTAAAGCCAACATTTCCTTTAAAAAGGAAATTGAGCATTTTATTTTATCTGCTCATGTGCTCTCTTCTCCTTCCGTTACAGTTCAGAAGGCAGCATGAAAAGAATAGCTAATAATTTGCCATATACAAGAGGTCAATTTATACAAAGGCTTACAGATTTTCTTTTTCACCCTCATTTTTTCTCATTTTTTCCTCAGCCATCTGAAAATGCTAGTCTGACATTATTTTTCACTTAAAACCAAAGGACGGCTAGTCCATTAAAAAGTAACAGCCCCGAGACAGGCCAAAAATATCAAACCAGTCACCTGGATCTTTGACATCAAGTAAACAATACCAAATGTAACCCTTGAAAAGGAAGGAAATAAGATACTATTAAATACATTAGGGATGGACTGAAAAAGATGGGATCTGTTATTCTTGGATCTTTATGTAAACACGAAACAGGCAAAACCACTGGCAGACTGTATTACAAAGAACTCAGCAATAAAAATGTAATTGCTATGAGTTCAATCCCCACCTAAATCAACTTTTAGCACTACATTCTCCTTCCTAAGTGCCTAAATATTAAGATCCATAAGTTCAATTCATAATTTCTCAAGATTTTCTATATAATGAAATATCAGTAGATAAGCTCAGTCGTGTAAACACGTTGGGACAAAGTTTTCAAATCTGTTTTTTCAAGGATATGCATCTTTGACCCTGAACAACACAGGTTTGCACAGTACAAGCCCACTTACTCATCCTTATGATTTTCTTCATAACATTTCCTTTTCTCTAGCTTACTTTATTGTAAGAATACAGTGTGTAATATATGTAATTTACAAAACACATGTTAATTGACTCTGTTATACCAGTAAAGCTCCTGGGCAACAGTAGGCTGTTAGTAATTAAGTTTTTAGCAAGCCAAAGTTACATGTGGATTTTCAACTGTGCTGGGGGTTGGCACCCCTAACCTCTGGGTTATTCGAGGATCAACTATGTGTAGCCCCGGTTGGAGCCGGTAGGTGGGGGACCACATGAAAAAAATCCGTAACTAAAATTTATACTCAAAATTAAGTATCAGTCAAATGTTATTTTGTATACAAATAAGTACACGGACACAGTTTACTCTGTTATGTAGGGTTCTACTTTTTACATTTCTGTCACTTTAATACACGTTTTTGGGGTTTTTTTTTTCATGAACAATGAGCTTGAATTTGGGCCTGTGTGCATCTTAATGAAGTCTGAATTCCTAAAAATTCCAAGTCACCATGTAAGAAAAAAGGTTTTTTGACAATAAATTATATTTAATATAAAAAATAGATTAACTAATAAATTAAAAAAAGTTTTTGCAGAATTTAAAGTATGAAACAAGAAAGTGACACCACCTTTTGGAGGATGGAGTTTGTGGCCAGTTTTCTCACACCACCCAACCGGGTGAATATCGAGAGCATCCGCGTTTACCCAGAAGTCATAGCAATCAGAATATCCATCAAAGTGCAGTTTTATCCGATATCCACACACCTGAAATAGGGA
This sequence comes from Neofelis nebulosa, assembly GCF_028018385.1. NCBI lineage: Eukaryota > Metazoa > Chordata > Mammalia > Carnivora > Felidae > Neofelis > Neofelis nebulosa. Next base: position 121,087,366 of record NC_080787.1, on the reverse strand, counting down.
AGCACGAAGACTGACTAAAAGGCAAACAACACCCCCGGCCAAATACCCAGAATATCTGCATACAAAATTTATTTACAAAATAAAATAAAATTTATTAATCTAAGTGCAAAAAGAAACCAACATGGACATCAAGTATGACACGGCCTATGTTAATCAAAGTACGCTCACTAACAGCCACAAAATCCAGTGAACAAACTGCCAACCTCTAAAGGCAAAGGCAACGCATTGGGAAGAGCTGAGCCGCACTGCTTTGGCCTCATTCCCAGTTGTGTCAGGAGCACACAGATCCTGGGAGAAGAATGATTTTCCCACATGTACACGTCCTCCCTCCATTCCTGATATTGTACCAGCATAAGTCACCAAGGAGAGCCGGCCGGGATGGAGCCAGCCCAACATGGGTGCGCAGCTCCAGCAGAGTCCCGGGGTGGGCTCCCTGCCATAAACCGTGTGAATGCTGGCTCCTATCCTGTATAAAGCTCTGCAGACAGGGATATGCAGCCAGACCAAGGTGGTACACGGAGGGATATCAACAGATTCTCCTCTCCACCAGTAGCTGGGTTGGGAGAAAGAAAGAAAAGCCCTCCTTAATTCACAGGTTCCCTGGAATGCCAGTAAGAACCCACTTCACGGAATGTGGGCTGAATGCTGAGGCCATACATCTGCCTAAAGGGTCCCTCTTGAGGAAGTTCTGACTTAAAAAGGTCACATGGGTTTTTGAGGCTTCAGCTGGGTCACACTCTGCCTTGGGCTCTTATGAGAAGTCCAGCCTCTCAATCTACTTCCTACTAGCACAGCAGATGTGTTCAAGTGGAACCACACAACGCACCAGACGTCTCAACACGCCAGGAGCACCTGGCCCTGTAGAAGCCGGAAGAAGAAGCTTGAGACTAGAGCATAGAACCAGGGCAATTAACAACCCCCAGATAATAAGGCAGCTGTCTATTTCCTGCCATGGCAAGTTCTCTGAAACATACTGTTAAAATTCAAGTGGCGAGGCACAGGTGTGGTTCAGTCAGTTAAGCATCGGACTCTCGATTTTAACTCAGGTCACGATCTCACAGGTTTGTGAGTTCAAGCCCCAAGTCAGGCTCTGCGCTGTCAGGTGGATCCCGCTTGGGATTCTCTGCTGCTCTCTCTCCTCCTCTCCCGCTTGCATGTGCACATGGGCAAACATATGCACACGCATTCTCTCTCTCTCAAAATAGTAAACTTTACAAAAACTCAAGCGGTAAAACAAACTGCACAGGATGAGTCAGTTTATGAGAAAAATTACTTATGTGTGAATCTATGTAGATTTTTATGTGTATGTGTACACGTGCCATTACGTGTGCACATACACATACGTGTAAGTATATGTATTTATACATGCACATTTATGTATGTACTTACACATACGCCTATAAATGTAAATTCACAGTAGTAAAACGTCTGGGAATATATGCCAAAATATTAACAATGATTTATTCTGAGGAGTGGGAGTGAAAAGGGAGAGGTCAAAAGGAAATGATGGGCTTTTTATAGTTTATCTCATATGTTAGTATTTTTTCAATTGGAATGTCTTGATACGTTACATATGTAAGATTTATGAGTGAGCGGACTCCTCCCCAGGGAGACTAGAGTCCCTCTGCACAGCCAAGGTGGGGTTCCAGGCAGGTACAATCTCTTGTAAACAGTTAAGTGGCGGCCCCCGCCGCACGTCCACCCCGTGTCCAGAAGGAGCTCGGCGGCCACTCCTGTCTTCAGCCCCAGAGCTACGCCAACCTACTCCGGTCAATGCCCAAGAAACAAGCCTCCTGAGTGACTTAACCCTCTAGTCTCTCGGGGTTCGACTGCTCTGAGCTTCACCTCCGGAGTCAACCTCTCCCTCCTGGCCCCACAATCTCTCCACTGTGTCTTGCGCTCTCTGGAACCCTCTGGTTTGGTACACAACCTCCTACGTCCTCGGCCTCCTTGTTCAAAAGCGTATGTCACACATCCCTGTCAAGGCTTCCCTCAGGTGGAGACTGCTCCTTCTCCCCCTCCTTCCCTCTGAGACCCAGGCGGGGTTACTGCCTCAGGCCACACCACACTCCGGGGTCCCTGCTCCTCTGAGTACCTTGAAATGTGGCTGCACCACCTCGTCCTTATCAGCCCACATGCTGTCCTCCCCAACATCCCTTCTCACTCATCAGACACGAAGCTCTGGCTTACTCTCTTCGTCTCCATCCTGAGTGGTTCTGCCATACACACGGATGACTCATCCTCTACCTTGGCTCCTCTGCTCCCCGCATTTCCTCTCCACTTCAAACACTCTCATGAATCTTGTCCCAGGAGGAACTACACTGCCTCTCAACTATTGAAGCGTCCAGCCCTGTGAAGACATCCTCCTGTTCAGTTGGCTAACCCAGCTACTCCCTATACACTTCCTCCTCAACCTCAATGAGAAGTCCAGCATCTCACGCTGATTCTTCTACTTTTCCCCTAGCATCCCCCTGCCACCGCCTTCCGTCCCTAACAATCACGGGAAACATTTTCTTGCCAACATCTTTAAATTGTTGCCCCGAGGTCTTTCCCTCCTTCCCAAAATACATGCCTGACAAAATTCCACTATCCCAAGCACCCACCTAGTCTGCACCTATACCTGGTCTAGGGAATGTTGCTGGGGGGCGGGGAGGGGGAGAAGACATACACTTAACCCTTATTATTCATGACTTCCTAGCTGCGATTTCACCTACGTGATAACATCTGTACCCACAGTGTCTGGGAACAGATGCACGCACAGAGCGGCGAAAACTGTGAGCCGCCTATCATGCGAGTTCCCGGCTCAGGTCGAAGAAGGCAATGCTCTCTCTGCCTTCTTGTTTTACATCTCATTCTGTACGTCGAACACCCTGTGGACAATCTACTTACTGCTACGTTTTTCACATTTGTGCTTCCTGTGGGTGATTCTGCTATTTGGAATGGCCCCCGAGCACAGTGCTGAAGCGCTGGCTGAAAGTGCAAGAAAGCAATGACGCGCCTTAAGGAGAAGATGTGTGTTAGGGCAGCTTCATCAGGCGTTGAGTTATGGTGCTGTTGGCTGAGTCCCATGTTAATAAACCAACAACAGATATTAAAGAAGATGTCACTAAACAGAAATATACATGAACAAGGTTACATATTGTTCAGCTGATGGAAATGTGACCAGAAGCTCCCGGGAACCTAATCCTAGAAGCAACGGTCAGGATCTGCGATTCATGGCTTACAACTACCACAAACGAGAATCACATGCACCTGTACGGCAGACACTCCCTGTTCCATCCCTGCTGTGTAGCAATCCTTCTAGATGGCCCCGTCCAGTTCTACTCCCATCCTTCACAACAGCCCTTTCACCCTCCTTCAGCTACACCTTCATGTGACCTTCTGTGACAAAGAAGCTCCCTCACACATCTGTCCCCAAACTAGCAGACCTGTGCACATACTCCCCACCCCCCACCCTGTTAGAACCCAAGAGGAGAGTCCTGCTCCTGGCTAATGGGTGGGCCTCCTCATGAACTCTGGATTTCATCTTCCCATATCCCCTCTTTATCAATGATCTGCCCTCTCTGAACCTTCCAATCTTCTGCTCCCTAGTTGCTTTTTTTCCAGAATTCACTCTCCAATCTCTTCCCATTGCAAAAAAAAAAAAAGGGGGGGGGGGCGGGGAGGAAGACAAAGAAAAATAAATAGAGAGTATCTCTCAGGCTTAGGCAAACAAATTCTCATACAACTGTTAAACTTTTTTTGTAACAACTGCAAAACTTTTTGGAACAACAAGTAGCTGTGTGCATCAAAAATTTTCATTTTAATCATGCTCACAAGGCACTGTTTGTAATAATGAGAACAATGAGAAAGTAAAGACCACTCAATTGTTCATCCGTCTGAGAGAAATTAAATGAATAACAGAAAATAAGTAAAATGCAATACTACTCGATGGTGGAAAACAATATGCACGTAAAATATATGATACACCGTCATAAAAGCAAGCTTCAGAATTATTGTGCAATTTATATGTAAAAAAGAGAAAAATGTACATATTTTTACAAGCAGAGAAAACATTTGGAGGGAACGCAGGAAACACATAAGAGTCATTATCTCTGGGATATGGAATAAGGAAAAGAAGGTGGTGTGATAGAGAACTTTTACTTTTTATAATAAATACATATATTTATATATTTATATACATTCTTACACTAGTTGAAGTTTTCATGATGAGCAAACATTACTGTTATAATAAAAAACTGGACGAACTAAAATAGATCTCCTTCAAAATCAAGAGTTGAAACACACACACACACACACACACACACACACACACACACACACCCCTTAAAAAGATCCCCTTCTTTTTTACACCTAAACTTCTCAAAAGCAGTCCACACTTACTGAATCTGCTTCTACATTTACTGAACAATGCCGTCTCAACTGTTTGTGGGGAACTAGCGAAAGTACTAAGCACAGTATTGTCCTAGGTACTCTGTACGTAACTATGTATCATTATTTACTGTAACTGTCATGGTCCATGTAGGAGATGTCACTGTGTTCCACAGGAGCCACGCTTCTTACAAATTCCCTAAGCTACTATAGGAATACTATGATAACTGAAACTAACACACAAGACCACCTTACTCTTTTGGGGGGCATTTTCAAGTGATACATACCCCTGGCTCAAGGGAGGAAGGAAGTCGGACGCTAGCACAGGAAGAAAAAAACAAATTCTAAGAAGTGCTCTCAGGAATATACTAGACTAAGCTATATATAAATAGACTTGGACAATTTTTCCTGAAAAATTTCACAGAGATACCTCAAAATACTAAAAAAAGTATATGAGCTAGAGTATTACGCTAAGCGAAGGAAGTCAGTCAGAGAAAGACAAATACCATACGATTTCACTCATATGTGGAATTTAAGGAACAAAACAGATGAACACAGAGGGGGGAAAAAAGAGGGAGGGGCAAACTGTAGAGAACAAACTGAGGGTTGTTGGAGGAGAGGAGGGTGGAGGGATGGGATAAATGGGTGATGGGCATTAAGGAGGGCACTGGTTGGGATGAGAACTGGGTGTTATGTGTTAAGTGATGAATCACTAAATTCTACTCCTGAAACTAACAGTACACTATATGTTAATTAACTGGAACTTAAATAAAACTTGAAACAAAAAAAACAAAAAATTAAAAAATTAAAAGTTTATAAGTACCTATTGGTCTGTTTTTTTTATATTAAGGAACCACAGTATGACCAAAGCTATGGAGTCAGATAGCGTGGGGTCAAATCCTGGTTCTACCACTTTGAGGCTGTGTGACCTTGTATATGTCACTTAGCCTCTCTGAACCTCAGTTCCTTTATCAATAAAACAGGGATGAAAAAACAGGACCTGCAAAGCTTATAAATGAATCTTACAAAGATTCAATGAGGTCACGTACAAAGCAATAAGCATCATGCCTGGTGTAGAGCAGTACTTAACAGATGGCACTTTTCCCCATTATTAAAATCCCATAACCACCATTTTATTGCAAAAATAAAGACAAAGCAAACTTACCTCAGCCACAGTGAGGACACAGTACACGGACTGATGTTCGGGGTCCACACCTTCTAATTTCATGCCAACTTTAAACCCATTTTTGTTATATGGAAAGGATTGATACTAAAATGCAAAATGACAGCAGTTTTAGTATGTTATCCTGAAGGCCTAATTAAAGTGTGAATTATTAATGTTCTTAAAGACTAACCAAATACATAAACAACTCTTAAAAATCCAAAAGAAAGGGGATTTTCAACCTCACTCGTGAGAGTCATACAAAGTAAAATTACACTCAAATATATTTTACCTAATCGGATTCATAAAGATCACAATGTTCGATTACACAGTGGTGGCAAAGCTCTAGAGAAACAGGCACATACGTACATCACGAGCAGGGATTAAAGTGGCCCAACCCATAGCAATTTCGCAATATCTATAAAACAGAGGACGTTCTGTTTGTCTCAGGAATTCTAATTCTAGGAAATTAGTGCACAGCGATATCCACATGTGTGCAAAATGTCAGGTGTACAAGGCTATTCACTAAAACATAAATGTGTGTTGTGTGTGTGTATGATATGTGTCCTATACTAACACACACACATAAGCCAACCAATAGGGAGTAGCTTAACTTGTTATGGAACAGACCTAAGATGCCATACGATGCACTATTATAGAAGAATGAAGAAGGGCATAACGAACTGAGATTTCCAAACTAAGTTAAAAAAAAAAAGTCTAAAAAAACACACACGGTATGTGTGACGTATGCTACCCCTTGGTTGACGACAGGGAGGACAGGATCTGTGTCTCTGCTGATCTGGACACAGAATTTTGTAAGAAGGGAATATAAGAGCGAGCAATGATAATCACTTCAGGAGAGGCAGAACTGGGACCTGGAGGGCAGGGCTCTGAGGGACATACTGCATATTCTTCTGGTACTTTTATAGTGTCGATTACATGACTGTGTTACTGATTCGAGTAATTAGCTGCATTTAAGCTTTTTTTTTTTTTTACATGTAAAAAGGTCTAGTCTACAAAGAATCAAAGTTACAGAAAATAATTATATAGAACAAGTTCATATGTAATTACAGTTATGTTTAAATAATATTCTCAATGTAGATGTAATCATTATAACATCGACTCTCCGTTCACTTTTTTAAAACTCCCTATGTCCGGGCACCCGGGTGGCTTAGTTGGTTAAGCGTCCACCTTCGGCTCAGGTCATGATCTTGTGGTTCGTGGGTTCAAGCCCCGCTTCGGGCTCTGTGCTGACAGCTCAGAGCCTAGAGCCTGCTTCTGATTCTGTCTCCCTTTCTCTCCGCCTCTCCTTCCCCCATGCTCGCTCGCTCTGTCTTAAAAACACATAAAACACTAAAAAATGTAAAAACAAAACAAAAACTCCCTATGTTAATGCATATATACCGAGGTATCAACAGATTTATTACGTACCATGATTAAATATAATTAAATAATTTAAATCAGGGTTCAGCAAACTATCCTCTCTCGGTCAACTCCAAACCTCAACCTGTTTTTGTAATTAAAGTTTTAGTAGACTACAGCCGTAGCCCTTCATTTATATATCGTCTATAGCTGCTTCCATTACAACAACATAACTGAGTCACTGCAACTGAGACCTGATGCCCCACAAAACCTAAAACACACACCTTCTGGCTCTTTCACAGAACAAGTTTGCTGACCGCCCCCCCCCCCCCCGCCCCCCGCTTCAGCCCAGGGGCAGCAGCCCCTACTCAGAACTTCACTTGGTGTCTATAATTCTAACTGATTTTAAATCACTTATGACAAAATGTTTTTACTACAGTTAATGTAACACGGTAACTTGCTTTCAGGGTTTTCTTGAGAAATTATATAAACCTCAGTCACTCTTTCTGGTTTCTCCCAAAGCCATAATGTTGACACGAAATTTCATGCCGGTTTTTCTTTATCTACTAGCTTTGCAGCAATAGTAGAGGAATCCCCCTTAAAAGTCGTGAGTGAAATCCCAGTAAATGTCGAGACGAAAGAGCATGTGCGTCTGCATGTGGGCCCATCCGTGTGTGTTGGAGGACTGCGAGTACACATGCATGTCAGCTGCCCTTGGAGTTACTCCTCCGTGTAAATACACTCATGAAAACAGTATGCTTGAGAAATGATCCCAAGTCACATTTCCCAAACACATACTGGAAACATCAATGCTAATTCCAGATCAGAATTCCAGAGTCTTCTCTCTTATAGACAATGCTTTCTAGAAGCGCCCATACCTCCTTGAACAGCTTTGCTGGCACTGCCACAGCTTTTTCCTCTTCCAGGTAGGACGCCCAGCACCAGGCTTTCTTTCCCTTAGGAGGCAAGCCTGAAAAGCAAGTGAGACGAAGATGATAGGGTTTCCAAATCTAGGAAGTCAAAGGGGTGTCCTGTGAAGTCTCACTTCCCCGACTGCTACCACGCCCGGTATTTCTCAGCCTCTTCCCGGGCCTCCCAAAGAAGCGAGAGCTAAGAAGTAAACTGTGGTGTACAACCAGTCACAACGGTAGGTGAAGAACTTGGAATAAAAGGAGGAGACACGGCAGGAAACCGAGATAGAACAGTATCATGAAACGAGATGATCAAAAAACGCCTCCGGGGGCGCCTGGGTGGCGCAGTCGGTTAAGCGTCCGACTTCAGCCAGGTCACGATCTCGCGGTCCGTGAGTTCGAGCCCCGCGTCAGGCTCTGGGCTGATGGCTCGGAGCCTGGAGCCTGTTTCCGATTCTGTGTGTCCCTCTCTCTCTGCCCCTCCCCCATTCATGCTCTGTCTCTCTCTGTACCAAAAATAAATAAAAAGCGTTGAAAAAAAAAAAAAAATAGAAGCAAGATCTAAGAAGTTTTAAAAAAAACAAAAACAAAACAAAAAAAAAAAAAACGCCTCCGGAGGGGCGACCGGGTGACTCAGTCGGTTAACTGTCTGACTTCAGCTCAGGTCGTGATCTCGCGGTTCGTGAGTTTGAGCCCTGCGTTGGGATTCTCTCTTTCTCCTTCTCTCTCTCCCCCTCCCCAACTTGAGCACATGCACTCTCTCTCTCTCTCTCTTGCAAAATAAATAAACTTAAAAAAAAATGTTTCCTGGGGCAACCTGGGTAGCTCAGTTGGTTAGGCGTCCTACTTCGGCTCAGATCATGATCTTACAGTTTCTGAGTTTGAGTCCCACATCAGGCTCGCTGCTATCAGCACAGAGCCTGCTTTGGATCCCCTGATTCTCTCTCTCTCTGCCCTTACCCTGCTTGCAAGTGCTCTCTCAAAAATAAATAAATATTTGGGAAAAAAAAAATTTCCTGAGATCAAGAAGCTGAGGACTGGGAAGAGGGCAGTGCACTGAGTACTTAGGGAATGGCTGCTAATCTGGGGGTGGGGGGTGAGGTGGATATCAATTTAGCAAGGGCCAGATTTTGAGCAGCAAAAGAATACAGAAGTGGTAAAGATATGCAACCAGCCAGTATCACTTTTACTCTGGGTTAATTTAACAGATAATAGAAATGAGGGAAGAGCATAATAGCTTGATGGGTAGCAAAACTGGGAGAAAGGTATTTAGGGGATGAGATGTGAACGGGCTAAGATGGAGCTCGAAGAGAAAAATATCTGAATACCTAACAGGGAAAAATAAATGACTAAAGGAACAAGGTTCCAGAAAGAGTCAGGGCCCTGAAGGTAGAAGAGAAGAAGGTTAAAACATTTGTGAGGCAGAGAGCAGAGTGAGAAATTTACCCCCCTCTAATCTCAGTGATGTAAAACAGAAGGTCACGTCCCCCGAGAATGTAAACGCCAGGCTGTGTGCCTGAGGCAGGTGGGAGTAGTTCACGCTTTATTTGAGAAATGGAGGGATGAACAAGACAGGAAGGCGTCCACGCAGTGAAAGGCGCACTGGGTTCACGGCCCCGATTTGCAGGGACAGCATGAACAGAGAGGTCGGCAGTGGGGCTGCACAAAGTGGCGTGACCTCACGTGACACACTGGCAGGCAGATGCTATGGGTCAACAAGGCAAGACGAAACCTGGTGGAGGACGCTGAGGCCTCCATGGAAGTGGCCAAAGGGCCATGATGCACATGGAGTTCAAGTTCATCCAGTCAGGTACAAAAGGAAAGGGTCCGAGGACTGGATTTGTCATGAAAACAAAGTGCTGCCCGAGGAACAATGAAAGAAGCAAAAAAGGTTCCACACCAGGAGTTTAAAGTTTGAGATCAAACATTAAAAACTTAAAATCTTAGGGGCCCCTGGGTGGCTCAGTCAGTTAAGCGTCTGACTCTTGATTTTGGCTCAGGTCATGATCTCATGGTTTGTGAGTTTGAGTCCTGCATCGGGCTCCACGCTGGTAGTGTGGAACCTGCTTGGGATTCTCTCTCTCCCTCTTTCACTGCCCTCCCCCGTTTGTGCTCGCTCTCAAAATAAGTAAACTTAAAAAAAAAAAAACTTAAAATCTTAGGATATAAGGACAAAGGTTTTAGAAAACGCACAGAAGGAGAAAAAACCCTACTCAACAGAAAAACATAGGAAGATGTTTTCAAGTTTGCACTGACATTATTCAAAAGTTACTCATTTCCATTTTTTTCTTTATCTACTTCTTCAAACCCCGCTTTTTATGGACAAAATTTAATCAAAGAAAGACCCAAAACAATACCTTAATGGCCCTTGTGTACATTATAATTAAGACTAAAATGTCTACCTTTGTGAAATATTTTCCATTTCATAAAGTCACAAGTAAACCATTTCTTTCATCAACTTACCCTGCTTTATTACAGTCGAATCACCTCGCCTTTTCCTTCGGGCTCTCTGCGAACCCCTCAGGATTCTTCCATCTTGTTTGTTTTCCTACAGCAAGAAAGGGAAATTACGATTTTACAAGCTCATGAAATTGGCACCAACGAAAAGTTAGAGAGCTGTCGGAAAGCATTATTCTTTTTTGTACTTTTCTTCAATTTCATTTTGTAAGTTTTAAAGAAAGTAAGAATATAGGTCATATGAGAACTGTGTTGCTTTTGGCCTGAGGTCATTACCAAATAAGAACGTTTCCAAGAATTACACTCTGGAACTGCACAGATACTGTTCCTGCCTTCTTGAAGCACTTTCTTCTCGTAGCTCCTTAACCACTTTGTTCTGATTTTCCTCACACCCCACTGGCCCGTCTTTCTCAGTCCCTTTGCTGATGTCTCCTCTAATCCAGTCCCTTTCTCTTCTCTATCGAATCCCTCTTCCTGAGTTTTAAACATCATCTGTCTGCCAAATATCCACAGTCATATCCCCTGACCTCGTCCCTGACTCCACACTCACGAACCCGACTGCCCACCTGGGATCTCCACCTGGAAGCCTAACGAGCATCTCAAACTCCTGATTCCAAAGGACTCTAACTTCTGTGCTCCAGTTTTGCCTTCCCATCTTCAATAAATGGCATCGTTATCCAGTCGACTGTTCAAGCCAAAACTTGAGTTATTCCTGACTCCTCTTTCCTGATGACCCTGCCTCTAACATCTACCCTGAAATCAGTGACTTCTACCCTACACAGCCCTTTCAGCTAGTCTACTGCAATAAACTAACAGCCTTCCTTGATTCCATTCTCACTGTCACACATCAAAGCTAGAGCCATCACTTGGAAACGTAAACCCTATCAACATATTCCCTTGCCTTCAACTTTCCAGTCCCAGCCCACACAAAACAGAATGAAACCCCATTATTCTGGTCTATCATAAAGCATTACATAGGCTGGACCTCTTCAGCTTCACCTTACTCCACCCTCCCTTCACCTGTAAGGGTCAACCATATTGTCTTTATTTCCTCAACAAAACATATTACACATGTTCTCACCTTAGGGACTCTTCCCTAGCCACTCCATTGCCCAGGGGGCTCCTCACTCCTACTTTTAACAGACCTGGCTCCTTCTTATTATCAAGATCACAGAGTTCATGCCACCTTCTCTGGGAGGCCTCCCTGAGAACCCAACTGGAAGCAGTGAATCAATTCTCATGCCCGCCTGTACTTCTCACCGTAGCATTTATCATACGCTGACACGTCTCCTGTTTATTATATGTCCCCTTAAAAGAATGTGATGTCCCTGAGAGGAGAGACCCTGTTCTCCTGATGCTGTTCATCCCTGTGTTCCCAGCTCCTAGAAGAAAGACTAGCAAATAATTGGTTGCTCAGTATTGATCTGAAGGGAAATGCTTCAGGACCTCAAAGTTCTCTTTTCGTATAGGACCATTAATATGTACTTTAGCAATATTTATGTTTTAATTAGCACATTTGGAATTAGTTTCCCCTAAATATACCTGACATTTATATGCCATTTTCTACCTACTCACATAGTTTTATGAGATCTGTCTGCAATTTACCAAAATGGGATTGACATTTTTCGCCATCAAGAGGAATTAAAGATTCATTTGTACAACTGAAGGTTTTGCTGTTGCCTTTTCTCTCCAGTAATAAATTTCAGCACATCCTACTTCCTCACCCTAAGGGAGGAGTATTATTATTTATTATTCTCATTTTGAAATGCAGACAGTGCCATACCAAAGAGGGTAGACAGGTAATATGTTGATGGTAACACAGAGAGTCATGGAACCAGCCCTGGAAGTCAGATAACTGGCTACAGAGCCAGCACCTTTGACCATGGTGTTACTCTCTTAAGAAGTGCCCCTGTATCGGAGCACCTGGTGGCTCAGTCGGTTAAGCGTCCAACTTCGGCTCAGGTCATGATCTCACGGTTCATAAGTTTGAATCCCGCGTCGGGCTCTGCACTGACAGCTCAGAGCCTGCTTCAGATTCTCTCTCTCCTTCTCTCTGCCCCTCCCTAGCTTGCCCTCTCTCTCTCTCTCTCTCTCTCTCTCTCTCAGAAATAAGTAAACAACAACAACAACAAAAAGTACCCTGAGTTCTTTGGTAGTTGCATCAGAGATACTAACCATTTCATCATCCCGATCTTCTCCATCCTCCTTGGAGTCAGCTTTCAGAGATAATTTTGGTTTCTTCTTCCGACTACACTTAGGATCTTCTTCCTCATTGTCCTCTCCTACGTCCCTTTCTTCCTTCTGATCTCTGTTGTATTTATAAACCCAAAATAGTGACAGGAAAACAATACCTGTCAAACATCTACATGGTGACTATCATGCAACTTAAAAAAAAAAAAAAAAGTCATTTAACCACCAGGAGAAGGAAAAACATTTAACCACCAGGAGAAGAGTGTAGGCATTAGGATATCATAGCTAAGGAACACCTAAAACCATTATCATATATGACTCTTTAAAGCAGAAAATGGAAACTAGCTTATATATTAATTTCAAAAGGGGATCAGTACTATATGTGAAACAGGCTCTAACAAGTTTAAAATGATCAGTCTTTCACATCTGCCATCCATACTAATAAAAGAATCAATTACTTAGAGATATTTTAGTATTCGGGGCAATTTTAATGCAAAGATCTAGCAATTATTAACAATGACAAGTGCAACTAAAAAAGGCCAAGTATAACTTTGTAAAATAAAAGTTGGCCAGCAAAAACAGACAATTCCCAGGCCTACCTTGGTTAAAATACCTGGGAAATTCCACTAAAATATAAGTGTCAAGTCACTTATTTGTGTTAGACAATTATATGAAGAAATACACCTCGGTGATAAGCTGAACTTTGTCAGACAGTCCCCAGATGGCCGAGTCACATAGCACCACCAGCCACAGCGGACGTCCCTGTCTCATAATCTTCAGTCTACAGAAATCTACAGTATTGTGACTCATTAAGCCACCCTCTATGGCCATCTTCAGTCAGCTGGTTCCCAACCTGTGGAGTTTTAGCTGAGTTACTGAAGAACCACCCCAACATAAAAACAAAACTCTGTTTCCATAAACATCGGCGCCATCAAAATGTACGTAGCCCAGAGAAATTTAAATATTCTCTTGCTAGGGGGCACTCACTGGAATCAAAAGGCTAAATAAAGAGGCAGAGGTTGTACTTGTAGGTAGGACTTAAGCAGTACAACTAAGATCAGACATGACTGAAGTCAGGAGGTCCAGTAATGGGATCAGGGTCCACAGATCTCTAAAGGAAAAGTCTCTGGGGGAAAAAAGGAGCATGAAGGAGTGGCAGATGTCAGGGAGCCTCAGTATTCCTTAGCACCTTGGACTCTAAAACCCATTTTATAGGGGCGCCTGGGTGGCTCAGTGGGTTAAGCATCTGAATTCAGCTCAGGTCATGATCTCACAGACTGTGAGTTCGAGCCCCACGTTGGGCTCTGTGCCAACAGCTCGGGGCCTGGAGCCTGCTCCAGATTCTGTCTCCCTCTCTGTCCTTCCCCTGCTCACACTCTGTCTCCTTCTCTCTCATACATAAACATTAAAAAAAAAAAAATTAAAAATAAATAAATAAATAAATAAAATAAAACCCATTTTATAGATGGAACAGGGCAAAAACCTACTTGTCTTTGATATGCCGGGCACAATTCTGGCTGCAATAGTTTCCTCCAGAAAGACACTCATCTACATTGCCATACTGACAACAGTTCTCACAGAATTGAAGCCCTTCTACTTTCACTGGATCCTTCAACCTGAAAGGCATCCCAGTCTTCTCTGAAAAGACTAGAAGATGAAAAGGGGAAAAGAACAAAAACAAAAAAAAACACACACAGAAAAAAACAATTAGAACCATGACAGAAAACATTCCAAAACACAAACTTTTCCTTCTAATAATTTTGTTAGCAACACAATAAAAGATAATATTTGCTGAATGAATGAATGACCAACCTACTGTGCTTGGGAGGGAGAAGAGGATGGGCTTGGCAGGAACCACTCAAATCATTTACACAACAAAAAATACTCTGCAGGAAGGATAAAAGTTTGTCTAAGGCTTCTTCTACAGAGTTCAAAGTAAAATAAAATTTCATTATACTTGACTATACTTGAAGTACAGTATACTATACTTCACTATACTTGAAGATGAAACTATTAATAATCTGCAGAATCCTATTTTATGGATGTATCTGACAAAAAAGGCTTATGTATGTTATTTCATGTTTACAACCTTTTGAGGAGTGGGTTTTTTCTACTAAATTGGTTAAATCGACACCTAGTTTACTTTGAAGGTAGCAGATCTCCTAAATCGTAATTATCCCAAATCATTTAGGAACTCACGCTTCCTTTCCCCTGAATTGTTAGGCTCCTCATGCATTCAGCAAACATTAGGTGCCAATTTACGCTAGACACTGATAATGATAGTATAGACCTTGCCCCAGAGAGCTCACAGTCTAGAGGAGAAGACAGACAAGAAAACCAATACTTATAATAAAATGTGATACATGCAGTAATCAAAGCATGAACAAGTTCCAGGAGTAGTACAGAGGAAGAAGTCATTCACTCGGCCTGGGGTGAGGTCAGGGAAGGATTTTCTGATATAAAGCCTCAACTGGGTTTGGAAGGCCAAGAGAAATTAACCAACTGGACAAAGAGGGAAACGGCATCTGAGCCAGAAGCAGCAGCGAGAGCAAAGGCAAGGGAGTGTGAAACCACACGATGCATTGAGAGAATTCCATGGAACCCAGTGCTGCGGGCACTGCCAGAACACGGTGTACAGAGAACAGAACAGAGAGCGAAGAGACAAGGCAAGCAGGTGGACGCGTGCCACCCAGATCCTTGCAGGCTCAGCTAAAGAGACAGCACGAAGTCAGTGAAGTGTCAGAAAAGCAATCTACAAAAGTTCCTCTGACTTGAAGGTGCGGGATAAATTAGGTGAAATTAGAAGCAGAGTGATTCTCGAGGGGGAGTCTGCAACAGTCCAGGTGAGAGCTGCTAAGGGCCTACATTAAGGCAGTGGCAGGGGTCATTAGTAGAAGAAGCCAGATCCGAGACATATTTAGGGAATAAAAACCAACAGGATGGAGTAACAGGCCATGGGGCTGGGGGAGAACGAATTCAGGATGACTCCTAGATTTCTTGCTTGTCCACTGGGGGGGATGGTGCTACCATCAACTGAAATATGGGTTACAGAAGAAAGAGCAGGTTTGGGGGAAGGGGAGAAAGAAATAGAAAATGAATCGCATTTCAGACATGTGGAGTTTGAGGTACCTGTGGGACATCCAGGTGGAGATGTCCAGTAGGCAGGTGGAAATACGGGCCTGGAGCTCGGGGGAGAGGTCGGGGCTGGAGATATAGATTTGGGAGTCATCAGCATATAGGTGTTAGTTACAACCATCGGAGTAGATGAGAAAAAAGTGGCAGGCTTTTGGCTAAATCACCTGGGTAGGCTATTGCAACACTGGATTTACTTGGTAATAATTTCCAATTAACCTTGTGCTATTACAGATCTGGCATTAGGAAAGAAGACAGTTTATAGTTATTTTAAAATATAAAAGTTGGTTCCATATGAGTTCTGTTATAGAAATTCACCTAAGAACACGTGACATGAAAATCACCCAGGATCTTCAAAGTTCCAGCCTATTGTAAAACCTAGGTAATTCTTATTTTAAAACTCTCCAAAGAAAGAAAATGGCAATGCAGACGACCCAGTCTTACCTTCCTGAGCAGTTGGTACCATCCAAGTTGTGGTAGCTGTTGCTTTTTTAACATTCTCCATCTCGCTCTCATCTGTGATAACTTCCAGGGCTCCAAACTCGTTTACCCGAAACTAGCGACAATATGGTAGAAAGAGCCAAAACTTACAAAGGTGCTCAGGACAGTAGTCATTTCATGGTGGACACATAAAGTCTTCAAGCAAATTAGTTATACTTTAAAAGTTCATTTGAGCAACTGTATCTAGGTAAGCCCTCTACCAGCAGTAAGCCCTCTGCATTTTACAGATTTGGGGATTCGGGGAAGTAAAAAGAGAACAAAGCAGCAAGGTACTTCTTAAGGTACCATACAACCAGCCCTGCACTGTGCTATAGAGATGCCAGCTCACTTAATGTGGCCTATAATTCTGAACACCAGTTGTTGCTAGGACTTTTGTTTCCTACTTCATATTACTACTTCCTTAGTAACCAAAATTACTAAAAGGAGAATTACTATCTTCCCGGGAATCAACTTATCTCACCCGAGCTCACCTAGTCCAAGAGAAGGAAATCTCTATTCCGGAAATAATGACCTGCACGCATATATCCTTATATTCCCGGAGGTAGGTGAGGAAGGCTGAAGTGTGAGCCATGTGACCCCCAACTCTCCACTTCTTTCTCTCACTGCTCTTTGGAATTCTCCACCCCATTCACCTCTAATCCTCCAAACAACGGGTAACGTCTACGAGATCTGAACAAATCTGCTAGCTACAGGTCAATTCTATCACTAAAAAGTATAGGCGTTTTGACTTCATGGACATTTTGACCCCAAATGTTGAAAATTTCTTCTCACCTCATGGCAAGCTGCAAACCTAGTATGTTTCTCTAACAGCCTGGCTGTACTGTGTGTGCATGTTGAAGGCTTACCCACTATCTATGTGCAGGGACCCCTCCATCCTCTTTGACACAACTAGGTGTACTCTCCTATTGATGAAGTTCAAAGTTTTCCATATTCCTCTGTTTTCCCATAAAATAGAATGATATTAGGGATCTAATTTTGACAGTTGACGAAGAACTGGAAAGTTCACAATTCAAAAGGATTATACGACTTTTCGCTTAACGTTTTTAGAGCTTTCACAGAAATATAGGAGTATGCAAATATGTAGCAGTTAGGCTTAAGACCTTCCATTTTGCAATCTAAAACATCTATTTAGTCAACATGCCAACAGAATCATTCACTTAACCAAACTAGATTCAGAGTACAAGTCAGAAAAAGCTGAAACAAAAATTACTAATTATTCTTTCCACCAGGTAAAAACAGCACCTTAAGTAACTGTATGCACACAGTGTACAATAATTAAAAGCTTTTTAGACTGAAGAAGTTGAAATCGTTGAGGAAAGTGAAAATGGTTTCTTCTATTACATATTTCAGATACAAGTTCCCAGGTAACACGTGTATACTATACTGAGTGTGTTCGCCTAAAAATGTCAGGCTAGGAAGTGGCAAAAAGTTAACTGGGAGGAAAGGAGCTAAATATAACTTTACTTTTGGGGGGGAAAATAAATTTTTAAATGATCCACTCTGAAAACAGAATATTTCAAAATAAAGCTGACAGTACCATCTACTGGGCAAGAACAGAAAAAACAAGCCATAATGATTACTAATTAATGACAGTAAAGAAGAACACAGAAAAGCAATTCTGAATCAAAGTTTAAAAAGGCATTAGGCATCACCTTTATAATTCAGTCCAGGTAGGTAATTTTACTTTTACTAGATGTCAATATTAATTGATACTTATTTGAAAAATACAAAATGTGAAAAATAGCACCATTTTCATCACATGGAGAATCTCCTGTGGTGTAAGTTTCCAAATTACTGCTACACTGTAAGCCACCCTGCATTTCCAACAATGAGAAAGAGAACACCACCGAGTGGAATCTTTGAATAAAAATCCAGAGTTATGACACTTGCAAGCTTTAAGCTCAAATACTTTCAAAGTTAAAAGGTAATATCCCCACAATACAACAATTAATCCTAGTTGTCTTTTCCTTATAATGTTTATTGCCAGTAACTGACCTATAGCCAAAGCACAAATGAAAGATGTCATGACACTTAGGGACACAATTAACTCCTGCAAGTCAGGTATCTATAGTTGGACTTCAGGGGATTGAAGAATCCCATGAAATTCATACAAAATGATGTCATGGACACATACATATTTTTCTGGGAATAGGGTTCTTCAGTTTCATCATAGTCTCAAAGGCATCCTGTAACCTTGAAAAAGCAAAGAACATTACTCTAACCAAGTTACTTTATCTCAAAAATTAACCGCAAAGTGTTTTCAAAGTATCCTGTCATATGCAAAAATACACAGGGATCAATTTTTTTTTTTTTTTTCTGGCTTCTCAACTTGGATTTACTGTCTTTCACAATATTAGTACTGCTGAAAATGCTGGACAACATAGGTTGTTAGGTGCTGTTAACTGGAGTTCCACAGATAGCATTCCAGAAAGACTGACACATTCCCTAACATTTTTCCCCCCAATAAAACACTCAGAAATGGGTAATGCTTTCATGAATGGTTTTGGAGCCATGGAAACTTGAAATAATCACTTTTATTCCTTTTTTCAAAGTTATGAGTTCTTTTAACCTAGACATCCAAAAAGCAGCATAACAATCTACTGAGTGACTCCATTCCAAATCAAGAACATCAAAATTATAAACTCTACAAAAGAAATTTATTAAATAAGTACATCAAACACATCAGCTGACACTGTAATTTGTTCTACTAGTGGAAACATCTGAGTCAATCAGAAAACAATTATGCCTGAAAGATATAAGGGACTGCAAAGGTTTGTTTGGCCTGGCTTGAACTACCTTTAATTGATTCAATTCTCTTTATTTTTGCTTGTAGAGGCAAAGGATCCTTTGCTTTTTGCCTATCTTTAAGAACAGATCCTTAAAAGACACTGCTGAGGTTAGTATTTTTGTTTTGTTTTATTACTTTCAATGTCGAAATATGAGTTCTACTTACCAATCTGTTTTAAGGGCAAAGATATTTGGTAACTAAAGTTTTCTGAACATTAATCACAACGAGCAAAACCGTGCACTATGAGCACAGTGTTTCCAGTTGGGTTTCTGTCCTGCTGCCGCAGGGTCTTGCTCTCAGTTAAGTGGCAACTATTCTTACTAGATAAGATGCTATCGCTCTCAGGAGTATATCTGCATTTTACTGAGGGATTCCAAATGGCTAAATCCTTATGACCCAGAGCAATAATCCTCTGTGGATAAGTTTCAGACATCATTACAAGTTCAGAGAGAGAGATTGCTTAGGGACAGGGAGCCCCAGCATGCACCTTCCCGCTACCGCTCATTGCCTGCCTGTTCTTATGGCTGGCCCTGAGATATTAGTCTACAAATACTAATTTGCCATTTTATAGAATAATTAGGCAACGGTGCAGTTTCCAAAGCTTGCTTAAACAAAAATGTCTTGTTAATGACTATAATATTTTCAAGGAGGCCCCTGGACACTTGCTGTTCTCCCCTAACACTATACTTTCTTATGCTAGTCCTTCTTTTCGATGCCCTTCTCTTTCTTGCCTGCTGTCCCTGACCCACAAAAGTCTTCATATATAGATGCCGACCTATTTTCGGGTACCTGAAGCTCATATGACAACTACTTCCCCGAAGCCTTCCTGATCCCTCCAGCTAAAATGATACCTCTTCTAAATCGCTGTAACATTTTCTCTGTATCTCTTTTGATATGAAAACATTTTCTCTCTTTAGACTATAGTATACTAGTGGTAAGAGAATCGATTCCAGTATCAGAAAAGCCTGGCTTTAGACCTAGTTCTGCCAATTATCTTGACCTTGAGCAAATGATTTAACCATTCTGGGCCTCTGTTTTCCCATCTGTAAACTGACAACGATAGGAACTACCTCAAAAGGATTAAATGAAAGGATTAAATACAAGGATACAGATAAAGTGTTCATCAGAGAGTAAGCTCTCTATTCTTTCCCCTACTGCACCTGAATGGAAAAAGTTTTTGCGCTCTGTTTTATATAAAGGCTTGTTTAGCCTCCCTGAAAAGGGGCAAGGGAAACAGTATAAAGGAACGAAGGTTTGAAGCCTTCAACTAGACAGTTGGGCTGGAAAGGAAACAAGATGGCACTGAGGAGTGAAACGAGACGCAGCCAGGGGAAAGTAGGGGCCAGACCACCAAAAACTTCTGGGGTAAACTTAAGGGGATTGACTTTGCCACGAAAGACAGGAAACTGCTAAAAGTTTTTAAGCAGAAGAGTGATATAATTTGGCCAGCAATCATGAGGCTTTTACAGAGAAACATACTTTCAAAATGGTAATAAACCGAAGCATATAAAAACCTGTTTACATGATAAAAAACTGACTTCTATGTAGCAGCTGATTGATTGGCTGAACTAACCTGAGCTTCTTGTCTTAGGATAGCACCTTGTTTATTAGGAAATCTACATGCCTACACCCACTACAAAAAAGTAGTTTCAATAATGTAAAGTAGGGGGGCACCTGGGTGGCTCAGTCGGTTAAGCGGCCGACTTCGGCTCAGGTCATGATCTCGTGGTCCGTGAGTTTGAGCCCCGCGTCGGGCTCTGTGCTGACAGCTCAGAGCCTGGAGCCTGTTTCAGATTCTGTGTCTCCCTCTCTCTGACCCTCCCCCGTTCATGCTCTGTCTCTCTCTGTCTCAAAAATAAATAAACATTAAAAAAAAAATTAAAAAAAAAATAATGTAAAGTAGGCAAAGCATGATGTGAAAGAGCAAATTTCATGCTTTATTCAAAGTTTTTAATATCTTAATTTTGTGAAAAATCTATTTCTCAATCAGATCTCTGAAGCAACTCAGATATTAATATTAGGAGCAAGTGATTCAGATTCCTAAATTAACACAATCAATTGACTATCTGAATCTCTTCAGATAAAAATGGTTATGAAGCAGAAATTTTTTTTTTCATTTTTTTTTTTTTTTTTTTTTAGAAGTGGGGTTTCAAACTGTCTACAGTACATGAAGTGAACTGGATACATGGAAATTACCCACATAATTAGATGAGCCTAAAAGTCAAATAAAATAAACCAGATTATAATACCCACTAAGTGGCTTAATTACCTGATTACCTTAATAAAAGTAATAGGCTAATTCCTAAGATCTATTGCTTAGAAAACCTTCAGGCAATTTAAATTTCTTAGGGATTGAAAGTTCAAAACCTAACTGAACAAAAATTATAAATTTCATCATCCACCTGACATCAAAAAAAAAAAAAAGCAATTGAGAAGAAGGGACAAAAATGTACAAGCAAAATATGAGAATAAAGCAATTTTAAAAAGTCAATTTACATAATATATCACAAAGCCAGAAAAAATACAATTTGTTAAATGTTTTCCATATGTTATATTTTTCAATCCTTATAACCACCTTGTGACATAGATTCTATTTCCTCATTTTATACATAAAGATTCTGAAACTTAGGGAATTTAAATAACTTGACAAAGCTCATATAGCTACTATGAGGCAGACATTATGAGCGTCTGGAATGGTTTTTCTTTCTGAAAAATTTCAGCACTCAATTCCCATCATATCTAATCCAGATGAACATTTGGAGAATGTTAGAGCAGATAAAGTCCTTAGTATTCATTTAATTCCTTATTTTACCAAAGAGGAAACTGGCCTGAAGAGATTGACTGACTAGTTCAAGGACCTACAGAACTAAAACTAAAAACCGTATCTCCTTTTCAGAATTCACTGAACCTCACTGCGATATTTTTGTTAAGCTAAACAGATAGATATGTTGGCACGTTGCACTTAATTCAACCTAACCCAACTAAAATCTGGGTATTTTTCCAGTGACAGACTGTCCAAATCTCACCACTGAAGATGAACTAGGTTGGGCTTGGCTGAAATACTCGTCAAGTAGCCACTGGATTCCAGGAAGCCAATTATTAGGGGGCAGGAATTTCTATTCGAGATAGGCCAGAACATCAAGCACTAGAGGGAAAAGCCAACTGACAGCCAGTTAGGGTGATCAGAGGTTCAAAAACCTGAGTGACCAAGTACAAACAAAGTCTAAAAGGCCACAGACAGGTTCAAGGTCCCAGAGATAGGATTAGAGCAAAAGCAAATTAGAAATGAGAGGTGGGGTGGACTGGCTTCCTGGATGAGTGCTTGCGTAACTGTTTCATAGGGCAGCAGAGGTGGGTCTAGAGTGGGTTCAGGAAGCCTTGGGAAAAGGGGCAGGATAAGCACATAGTAAAGAGGCACACTGAAGCATCATTCTCTGAAGAGAGTTCTCCTCTATATAAAAGCAGCCTGGTTTACAGGAAGGATCAGCTTTTGAACAAATGATTATATAAAAATTCATATTTATCGTATAAATAATTTAAGGGAGGAGAATAGTCCTGTCTATTCAATATTTTAACATTATCCAGTTTTCAAATGAGAAAACTAGGGCACAGGGAATGTGGTTATTCATTTAAAGTTCTCAAGTTCATTATTACAAAATATATGAAGCCAGGTCTTCTAAGCCTACCATTTCCATATTTATTGTCCGTCATGATAAAGTCAAACCAAGGGTGATCCCCTGGAAGCTATAATTCGACTTCTGCAAAATAAGCATATGCCAAAATATTCTCGTCCACCACCCCAAGTGACAAAGACTTCGGCCAATCTGTCAACATTCCAAATTGTCTTGAAAATTTACTGTAGAGGTCTAAGTATCATATAAGACCTAGAGCATCATGCTTAATGCTTTTAATTCTTATTTTACATATGTAGTCAAACTCCTTTTAACAAATAACACACAGATGCACACACAGATAATTGTATTTAATAAAGACAGCTTACCTTTAAGTCACTTCCTGGTAGCGTGCCTACTCCATCTTTCCAGTCCATAACACTGAATACATCAAATTCTTGACCACTTGTGCTAGAGGCAGATTCAGTCATGATTTATTTTGGAACCTGGAAGGGGGAAAAAGGCAGATCATTAAATACTGTACGTACAAATCAGTTTTTATTTTAGTGGTCACTGCTTTGGTTTCCCTTAATTACATAATTGTCTTGATCACAATATCCCATATCCATAGATCTAGAATTAAGTGCTTCAAAAATATCACTAACATTTTTTCTAGTACAATCCCTGGTAAATTTATGTATTTTTTAAAATATTTACTTTGAGAAAGACAGAGTGTGCATGCGCACATGAGCAGGGGAGGGGCAGAGACAAGGAGAGAGAGAATCTAAGCCGGCTCCGTGCTGTCAGTGCACAGCCAATCACGGGGATCAATCACGCCAATCGTGGGAACATGACCTGAGCCGAAATCAAGAGTCACTTAACTGAGCCACCCAAGCACCCCCTAATCCCTGGTAAATTAAAGAGGAAAGAATATACCTAAAATTTGTAAAGTGTCAATGTTTCTATTCTTAAAAAAGGAATTCACCTTTTCATAGCACATTCACTTAAAACAAAAAGTCATGATATATATCAACAGAATTTCTTGCCCACTAAGTAGGGGGTTTTGTTGTTGTTGTTTGAAGATATTGATGACAGAGTGGGTATGGATAAAGGACAAGACATTAAATGTTAATAAGCAAAATGAAACCTTTTCGATGATAAAAAAGAACAAGAAAATTCCAGTCCATTAGGACTATCATCTATGCTAATTTGTCAGTTAAGTTTGTTGTATCAATTCAACAAATACATGGTATGATTGACTCTCTCAGTAAATTGATTTTTTGAATTCAGTTGAGATATCCACCAATTTGAGGTTCTGGAAAATAGGAAAACAGTCTTAAAATATACAGCAAACACTAATAATAAGGCTATGTTAAGAAAACCAAGTCAACTAGCTAAACTGTGATAATCTGTTTTTCATTTTTCTAAACTGCAAAACAGTTTTCCATAATCATATTGTTAGTAATTGTATTGAGACTGTTATTCTGAGACTGTTGTCTATGTGGTATGGGATAAAAGTAGTAATTATGTTGGTGTCATTGATAAGCAATGGAAGATGGATTAAAGTCCTAAATTTGATGCATTTTTAAACTTTTTTTTTTTTTTTTTTTTTAGGGGCACCTGGGTGGTTCAGTTGGTTAAGCATCTGACTTCGGCTCAGATCATGATCTCACGGTTCATGGGTTCGAGCCCTGCATCAGGCTCTGTGCCAACAGCTCAGATCCTAGAGCCTGCTTTGGATTCTGTGTCTCCCTCTTTATGCCCCTCCCCCCCTCACACTCTGTCTCTATCTCTCAAAACTGAATAAACATTGAAACAAATTTTTTTTACAGATTTTTGCACGCAAGTGGTGGAGGAACAGAGAGAGATGGAGACTGAGGCTCCGAAGCAGGCTCTGTGCTGAGAGCTGAGACCCGATGTGGAGCTCAAGCTCACAAACCATGAGATCATGACCTGAGCCAAAGCTGGACCCTTAACCAATTGAGCCACCCAGGTGTCCCTAAATTTTAATCTTTTAATGCATTTTACTCTTAAAAAAATTTGCATATTTTCTAGCCTTGCCCACTGACAGAATCTAGAAACAACCACCAATCAACAGTGATGAGCAGCCAAGTGCTCAGACTGTGGCCTCTAAATACCACTTCTCTGAGGTCTTCCCAGAGAAGGGGCTGATTTCTGTTCAGTGGCAGGAAATGTGCAAGATGAGTCTGGAACTTCTTGTCAAAAAAAAAAAAAAAAAAAAGCAAGGAAGCTATCAAAGACAACAGAGATCATATCAAAAGAACTTAGAAACCAATCTGAAGAGGCTCCTGCTGGCCAAAGAATAGTAGCTGCATGAATTAAAACACATCAAATAAGTTTAAATCCGCGAGTTCATACTGACATTGAAAACAAACCAACAAACCAAGAACACCTACTGATCACCTTTTAAGACTACACAGGAACCAACTCATTATCTGGAAAAAGAAACAAGGATTTATCCTGTGTATATTGCATGAGATCCATGAAACTGTATTCCAGGGTAACGCAAATCAATGGCGAGAGGAAGTTTCAGTTTAGAAAGAATTCCTGCTAATAAATAAAGAAGGAATGACAGAACTGAAACATTACCATTTTCAATCCTTGATACATTAATGGCTGCAGGCAATGGCTATCAATGACTACTAAGAATACAAACCCAACACCATCTAGGAAGTAGTCTTGCCATGAAAAAACAAAATCACACCTAATCTGATCAAGTCCATTTGCAGGAAATACCTGAGACAAAGGAACACGTAAAAATCACACCATAAAAATATACAAAATGGGGCACCTGGGTGGCTCAGTCAGTAAAGCATCCGACTTTGGCTCAGGTCATGATCTCATGGTTCGTGAGTTCCAGCTCCATGTCAGGCTCTGTGCGGACAGCTGAGAGCCTGGAGCCTGCTTCCAATTCTGTGTCTCCCTCTCTCTTTGCCCCTCCTCCCACTTGCACTCCCTCTCTCTCTCTCAAAAATAAACATAAATTTTTTTTTTTTTTTTTGATATAAGAAGTAAAATTCAGACTGTCAGAAACTCTTCAGCAACATTCCTCAAAGTGTGGTCCACAGACCCTGGGAAGACCTGAGACCTTTTCAAAAGGTCCAAGAAGTCAGAATCATTTTCATAAAAATAGTAACACATTATTTGCCTTCGCTATGCTGACATCTGCGTGGCTGGTACAAAAGCAACAGTGGGTAAAAGTGTTGGCGTAGCGGCTCCCAAGTAGGCAGCAGTCATTGCAGCCTTTACCGCCAGGTACTGATGGTAAACAAATGCTGGTTTCGCTAAACAGCATCCTTGATGAAGCAAAATAGTAACTTCCATTAAGTCTGGATATTTGAATACGTATCTTTTTAACATTCTGTGTGGTGAAATAGAAAGCACCCATAAAGCGCTCTGGTGCGTCAGAGTACCAAGGGAAAGCACCTGTGAACTGAGATGCAAGTTGAACAAGCTGCTTTTTTCACGGAGCGCATTTTTATTTAACAAACTACGTTTCTTCGGGTTTGGCTATTTGGCAAATATTTTGTCAAGAACAAACGAAGCGAGCCTGTTGACATCAAGGAAAACACTGACAGCATTTGTTGCTGAAGATCCATTTGAACATTCAAGGGATAATCATGATTCCGGAAAATGTGTATCTACCACCATGAGCCTGAGAGCTTCCCAGTAGCTACATATTTTCTAAGGAGATGGGTGGTGATATTGATGAGAGGGATTTTTAAAATATTTTATATTTGACCTATGTCAACATCTGGGAGATTTGCATAATTCAGTGATGCAGTATTTTCCAAATAACCAATGCTTGATGTCACAAAATTATGCATAAGTAAAGCATCCAATCAAAGTACGTGATAGACCAATGGATTTTAATATAACACAGTATGAAAAGTTCATTGTTAGGGTTTCAGACTGCCCATTGCAACTTACCTTTAAGAAACTACCACTTGTCAACTTTTGGTGTAGTATCATAGAAGAATGTCCACCATTAAATGAAAAAAAATACTCCTCCCCTTTTCCAAACTCACATCTGTGTGAAGAAGATTTTCTTCACACACTTCAACCAAAACAACATACTGCAACAGACTGAATGCAGGAGCAGATATGAAAATCCAGCTCTCTTCTATTAAGCCAGGCATTAAAGAGATTTGCAAAAATGTAAAACAGTGCCATTTCTCTCATTTTTTAATTTTGGAAACTATGATTACATTTCATTTAAATTGTGCAGACACATGTTAATATAATGAGTCTGCTACTGTTATTTTGAAAAGTAAATACATAGTTTAAATTATCTATTTTAATTTTGAATACAGTAGATATTAATAGATATAACCCATACAAACAACAGCTCCTTGGGGTTTTCAATCATTCTTAAGAGTGTCAAGGAGACTTGAGACCAAAGAGTATGAGAGCCACTGCTGTGTAGGATAAAAACTGGCTTTTGGCCACATGGACACATACATGCACAGAAGGCACAGAGTAAAACAAACAAACAAACAAACAAACAAATAGATGGAAGAGGAAATCTAAAATTTAGATTATTTAAAAGACAGTAATAAATCACAATATCATAATTCATAGATCTGTTTGGACCCTGATTTTAAACTTTTTTTTTTTTAATTTTTAGGTTTTGAGAGAGAGAGAGAGAGAGAGAGAGAGAGAGAACGCACATGTGCACGTGGGAGGGGGGCAGAGGGAGCGAGAGGGAGAAGCTGAAGTAGGCTCCATGCTCAGTGTGGAACCCAACCAATGCCACAACCCTGGGATCATGACCTGAGCTGAAATGAAGAGTCAGATGCTCAACCCACTAAGCCACCCAGGCATCCCTAACCCATTTTTTAAAGAAAAAGATGATGGTTAGACAGCAAGGGAAGCCTAAATGCCAGTGGCTATTTGATGATATACAAAAATGCTGCTTTTTCTAGAGGGATGATCACGGCATGCACTTTTAAAAGGGGACTTCATGCTTGTCAACTGAAATTGACAGATGGAATGATTAAGTTAGGAATTTGCCATAAATCAGTCAAGAGCGTGAAGTGGTAAAATAAAGAGGCAACGTGCTGGTAATTCTCAAGAAGTGTGAGGGACCCAGTTTATTATACTACATCTTACTTCTGTGTGTGCTTGCAAAATTCCATAAAAGAAATACATTTTAAGGGCAGTCTCTTTAGATTTAGAATATACATTTATTTTTAAATGGTCAATAGAAAAAAAAAATAAACCTGTGTTTCTCTGAATTATAGCTATCTTTTGTTGAAGTTTATTAGACACCTCCATATTCTTTCTTCCTTTGTCCTCTTTAAATGAGCCAGTGTCAAATGTTATATATTAAGTCTATTTCTGATCATTTCAAAATTTATACAGTCTGAATTTGAACACGCACTAGATTTCACTACCATTAGGACTTAATCCTTAAAAGAGGAACTAAGATGTGAAGGCTTGAAGGAGATTAATTTAAGAAATAGTGAATTAGTAAGTGAATTACGGCTTGTCCTTACGGTCTCTAGGACTCCTACCTCACTTGAGATCAGCAACAAAATTGACTTCCCGTGTAAGTGCTGTAGGAGGGGCAACTTTTTCTTGATAAGACAGTAGAGAGACAGAATAATTTTTCCCTTGGTGGATAAACTGGGTAAAACCCAAATGATCCGTTGAAAAGAAAAGTTTTACTGTTCTTTTTTAATTACAATAACATTTATTCACCAGGTACTCAGTGTCAGACATAATACGTATACTTTGTAATTTATTAATTCCATTTCACCTTCCAGAAAAGGATTCAAAGCACAATTTATATATACTATTTCATTTATTTCTGTCTCACAAAAAGATGGGTTCTATTATCCTTCCAGTATACGTTGAAGAAAGTGAGTTGCAGAGTTCAGTAATTCACCCAAAAGCATATTTGGTGGCATACCCAAGATCTGAATCCAGGTCAGTCTGATTCCAATCCTGGGCTTTTTTTCCCCCAACCATTGTCCTGTCTTGTCTCAGTCTTATCCCTCTAAGAATCTGGCTAAACCAACTTTTCTCTATGTAACTACTCAGGCATGACAAATCCAGAAACCAGTTTACCAGGGTCAAAGTGCTTGATTTATGTATATCAGTGCAATGTGTATCCTTTCAATAAAGTATTATCAAATACATGCGTATTAACAAATTGTCATTAAGACACGTATGCAACAGGAATCGAATTTCCCACCCAAAACACAAACGCATAAAATTCACAACAGCAAAATCCTGTCTGTGACTAGAAGGAGCAGAAAGAAGAAATAGGAAAGTTAGCACTGTACAAAACCTGCAGTAAATGCTCATGACACGTTTTTGGAAATACAAAACACTGGTAATGCTATACAGTGTACCTTGTGTATAAACACATATCTAAAATTTATTAAAAAACTGTTTCCCTTCATTGTTCTAAGGTTTGTGAATATTTGTATAAAATATTTTAGCATAAGAATATTTACCATGTGGTCTTTCCCATTATCTGATTTTGAAGCAAAATGGCTACTTGCACTACCACAGGAAGTCTGAAAGGCTAGGACAGATCAGGTATTTTTCTATCATCTCTTCATCAGACAGAACAGCCATCAACTAGCATGATTTTCACAGAAGCTGCTTCTTCATGACAGCCTAAGTCTCCCTCTCTGGTTTTCAGCCTCCATAAGCGTGCGCACTTGCATATATACAAAGTCCTTTCACTGCAATTAGCTGGGTTCCTAAGAACGAAGCACGTTTCTTAGAAGCACAGGTTTTATGTTTTCTTTGTCACCTGGCACTATTCCACAATCCCATGTATAACTATATTCCACGGACCATAAAAAGCAGGTAGGTAACAGAGTCACTCACAGTGCAGGTCAGACAGCATTTCTCATTCTGCAGAAAATCTCATCCCAAATCTCTTGTTAACGATGCCGAGGTTTCCTAAGAAGTACCTTAAAAGTGCCCCATGAGGGATCCTCTGTGCTATCAGCCAAGATCTACCACTTTCCTCCCAATAACCTCTTCTAAATCCTAAGGATCTCCAGCCACTGCTGACGTCAAAAAGGACCACTCTGGAGTTCACATATCCAGCAAATACACCAATGCAGCTTTTGATTCCCACTAGCTTTCATATCATGGCCGGAAATGGCTAAAACCAAGGCTTCTGATGTCCAATGTGCTTCTGTGGACGCCCATTGTTAGGAGCCACCCATTGTTAGGAGCCACTGACTTTACTGAAGGCAGACACCATTTCCGCTGGCACCTATTCAGATGTATTCTACTTCCAAAGCCCCCCTCTGTGAAACAGTTCACTGTCACTTTGACTCATTTTTATTACAATCTTCTTGCCCTAAGCCTCCAACAAAAGGGCTGGAAGACAGATTAAATGACATGCAACACTGTACTCAGAATTACCTTCTGTATCTTTCTCCTGCAGGATTCCTTGTCTCCAAACCAAAGCTGTGCAACTTGCCTTTCCCTTGGGACACTGTATCTAATGGATGAACTTCCTCAGTCTCTGGAATTCTCGGCCTACCACATTAACACTAGTTTGCAAGAAACATCAGGCAGTGAGGAGATTAGTTAATATTTTCAAAAATTCTGTTACGAGAATATGGGGAACCAGGCCCCCTCATGTATTGATAGTGGCATTATAAATTAAAACAACCTCTCTGGAGATCAATTTCCAAGAACATATCCTCCAATTCAGTAGTTGTACTCACAGAAATTTATTCTATAGATACTCACATGGGTCTGTTTGTAATGTTAAAATAACTGGAAAACAATCCAAAAGTCCATCGATTAAGGACAACTGTGGTACATCAATACAGTATATAATGCCATTAGAAAAAACAGTGAGGAAGCTCTTTACATTCTGATACAGAAAAAGCTCCATGACACTACTAATACTCTAATTTTGTGCAAGGTATAAAAACTGTGTGCTACCATTTCTTTTTTTCTTTAAGTTTATTTATTTTGAGAGAGAGAATGAGAGAGAAAGAGAGAGAGAGAATGAGAGAGAAAGAGAGAACAAGAGAGTGAGTGAGAGAGACAGCGCATGTGCATGTACTTTGGGGAAAGGGCAGAGAGAGAGAGAGGGAGGGGAAAGAGAGAGAGTCCCAGGCAGGCTCTGTACTTTCAGCACAGAGCCTGATGCCGGGCTCCATCTCACGAACCACAAGATCATGACATGAGCCAAAATCAAATCAGATGCTTAACTAAGTGAGCCACCCGGGCACTCCTACCATTTCTATAAAACAAAAGGGGAGGTGTGTGTGTGTGTGTGTGTACATAAATACATATACGTGTATATATATGCGCGTATATATACGTGTGTGTATTACTCGTATACGCATACGTTTTCTCTGTAAGGATTCCTCAAAAACTGCTAACAGTGGCTGCCTCCAGGAAGGAGCAATACTTTGCTGAAAAGCCTGCCATGGGAGGAAACTGTCTGGACATTCTATCACACCTATTGACTGTTTAAATGTTTTTTAAAAGAAATAAATTAATGAAAAAAATGTTTTAAAATCCTTTTCCAGGTTTATTGAGCATAGTCCACGTAATAAAAGGCATGTCTTCCCATGAAAATAGTTAGCTTGTTATTGCTGCCAACAACAGAAGCTTTAGCACAGAAGTCACTAAGGGAAGTCAACTTCCCCAAAGCTCTTGGGTAATTTAAATAGCAGGTATTTAACGATATATGCAAATGCACCAGCTCTACAGATGGATGAGAAGAGGAAGGATAGGGTTTGCTTCTTTACAATTCAGGTATCAGAAGTATACAGTAGATTCCTGGCATTCACAGACTATTTATGGTTTCTACCATTCCGGAGTAGCATCTGAAGTTCCCATGACATTTAGTAATTTGTCATTTTGCAAAGCCACAATTCTGAATGAGACATGCATAAAGCTGAGGGACGAGGACAAGCCCCTGGGTCAGCCAAGGTCCAGGTAGGCCCTTACTCACAGCCCTCAGTCTTACACTACGGCCACTGTGAATAAAGAGATAAAACTCTGTTTCTTGTTAAGAAATGAAACAAACACAATTAACTGCTAGTTGATTCTAGTGTTGATGACAGAATGAGGGGCGTATGGAAATGTTTATGAAAGTGATAGGCCCTAGACACAAAATAGAAGTTTCAGATAAATTAAAGACTGAAATGTCAAATGTAATGATGACTCAGACACATTGTGTGAACAAAACTACCAAATGCTCCAAAAGGAAGTAAGTAGAAAAGATGTGTGAATTTGTTTCAATAAGTGCTCCAGACAGTACAAAAATTGCTCATCAAGCAAGATAAGTAGTTCAGGTCTAGAGAGATCATTTACATTTTTCAGTTATACTTTTGCAATCTGAAGGAAGGAATTGTACGTTACAATGATTTCTTTCAATTTGGGAATTGGCGATTGCCTTGGGATGTATTCTTCACAGACGTCAAGAATCTACCCTTATCTTATTTTGACAAGAGATAAACAGAGTTTGTGTGTCCTTCATAATCCCCCCTTCATACAATCCCTTCATTCATCTCTGCCCTGAGTGGATAAGGCGGTGGCTCTGAGTGAGGGGCTTGGACTCCCCCAGTGCTGAGCTCCTACAGCACCGGCAAGGTGATGAACCTACCTGGGGCTGAGATGAAGACAAGATTAACAGTCCTGAGAGATAAGCCACCCAATCTAGGATGCTCAAAATAAACTGAAAGAGTGGGCACTGCCTATAAACCAAAAGTCTCAATCTGCAGATAAGGTGGGAAATAAAGATTATGAAGAAAGGCAGCTACCTATAGCCAGGCCATTCCTGCTCAAACCACAGTTTCAAAATATTATTTCTAGAAGAATGGCTAGCTAATGTTCACTAAAAGCAGTTAAATTGTTTCAATAATGCTACAGTTGCTTTTTTTAGGGTTGTATTTTGTAGCCTTATAGTTAATAGGCACATTTTTCAAAAATAAGGCGTAGAGATGATATGGCTGTGAACTGGAAGTGCTTATGAGGATAAACATCACCTCAAAAGCAGAATCGGATTAAAATTCTGTCAGATGACAGAACTGAGATATCAGCACCTGGTGTTGATCAGTTTGGGTTAACAGAGCAACCTATCTTCTGTAAAGAGTCAGGAATGTTAACCCTAAAACCATTACCGCGAACCAAACAAAAATGCAAACTATGCAGGAGAAACACAGCAAAGAGATACAGAGCAACGTGTATCGGTGAGAAAAGTCCATCTAATGCCTTGCTGCTAAGATGCCCACTTTCATACCATCAACTGAAGCTGGCTTTTTGTTTACTTTGTAGAAGTCATCAGTCGCTAACCAAATGCTCTATCTGGCACACTGTGACCTACAAAAAGTCCTAATGTCATTATTTGGTAACATCACCTAAAAAGCTGCTCTCCACTGCTACACACCTTCTTAATGTGGCTTAGGAAACTGCTTTGAGCCTCCCTAACCCCACCTACCCAGCTCCTCGTCACCCTTTCACAGGTGCTCATCAAATACGTCATGGATCATCCTTAACACCTGCCATCTTCTCACCAGTCCCCCCTTCTATCCCTCAGCCTTTCCTCAACCACTTCCCTCCCTTCCTCCGCTTCCTTTCACTTGGCAAAATCTGATAATTACCTAAGGGTAGCTTCTGAGCAGTTCATCTCTGGAAGTCTCAATTCCCCCACCTATAAAGTGTGGGGAATGGAACCTTTCTGAAGTGGGCACGGGTGGGGATTCCACGAGATACATCAGGTAATACCTCAGCATACTGCCTACCACATAGTAAGCAATCAATAAACTGTTGGCTTTTTATTATAATTATCTGGTTTAACAATTATTTGAGTTCATGAAAGCTGCTCAAGTGACCTTAAAAAAAGCTAGAATTACTTTCGTTTCTTTCATTGAATTTTATTTCTATACTAGCTCTTATGGTAGAGCACTTACTCAAAATCTGCATCACAAGATTCAAGATCACTACATCAAAGTAGGTATTTTATTGTTAATAATAATATCTCATATTTACATAGCTCCAGAAAAGAGTACTAGCTTTTTTTTTTAACCTTTTAATGCCTTTCATCTATTTTGCCCATCCCCTCACCGTCCTCCCCTTAGACAACCAGCATTCTGCTATTTGTACAAGACTGTTTTTTTTATTTGTTCATTTGTTTTTAGATTCCACATACAAGTGAAATCATGTGGTATTTGTTTCTCTCTGTCTGACCTGTTTTACTTAGCATTATATGCTCTGGGTCCATCCGTGTTGTCACTAATGGCAACGTCTCATTCTTTTTTTTTTTTTTTTTTTTGGCTGGGTAATATTCCACCGTATATATATCACATCTTCTTTATCCATTCATCTATGGATGGACACTTGGGTTGTTTCCGTATCGTGGCTATTATAAATAAGGCTGCAATAAACACAGGGGTGTATGTTATCTTTTCAAATTAGTGTTTTTGTTTTCTTTGGGTAAATACCTGGTAGAATTACTGGACATATGGTATTTCTATTTTTAATTTTTTGAGGAGTTCCATTACTATTTTCCACAGTGGCGGCATCAAAATGCATTCCCACCTACGATGCATGAGGGTTCCCTTTACACTACATGCTATTTCTTGTCTTTGTTATACTAGCTATTCTGACTGGTAAGAGGTGCTATCTCATTGTGGTTTTGATTTGCATTTCCTGAATGATTAGTGATGTCAAGCATATTTCATTTGTCTGATGGCCATCTGCATGTCCGCTTTGGAAAAAAGTCTAGTCAAGTCCTCTGCCCGTTTTTTAATCAGATTGGGATTTTTTTGTTGTTGAGTTGTAGAAATTCTTTCTATGCTTTGGATATCCCTTATTGGATATATCATCTACAAATATCTTCTCCCATTCAGTAGGATGTCTTTTTGTTTTGTTAATGGTTTCCTTTCTTTGTAAAAGCTTTTTATATGTAGTCCCAATAGTTTATTTTTGCTTTTGTTTCCCGTGACTATTACCTTTGTTAACAGAACAATACCTCTGAAATGATGGAGAAGGATCCGCCACAAGCAGAGGGGGTTGGGCCTGAAGGCCAGGCTCTCCCTGCTACCAGGCTGGTCTGACTACACACTGCAGGCCAGGCTAAGGCTTTGAAACAAAACTTGATGAAAGGCTAGGGCAACGTACCCCAGTCTGTCCCTCAAAACACAACTTTTAGGAGACCATTGATTCCTGCCCTGTGATAACAAGTTTTTTGTTGGAAGAGATGTGGGATCCCCTCAGGGTCTCCAGGAGACGTACAGAGTACCTCAGCAGCAGCGCGGCAAAGCGTTCCACAGTCACTTGGCCTTGTGACTCTATTATCACTGAACATCAAATTCCATGGAGCCCTCCCACCCCCCTGCGTCCGACCTTTGGGAAAATGCTGAGCGATGGAAAATAAATTCAGGAAATGACATGAAAGTAGGTAGTGTTTTACAGGATAAAAATGTATTCATCTTTAGGTTAGATTCCACTACAGATGCCACCTTCTGACCTAGTTCCCAACCGGCATCCGAGTATTGAGATTCATAGTATCTACAACGGGGGGATGCCCTCAGGACTTGTAGCCCTTGAAGTCGAGGCTGGAGAAAGTGATTCTGAGAAAGATACGGCCTCTGACTCCTAAGGCCTGTCTACAGTTTTCTGATTCACTCTCCGATGGCCTGTACCTTCGTGACATGAGACAGGTACACAGCCTGCAAGGGGAGAATGCACATACTCACAAATACAAGGCTACAAAGGGGTAATCAGACAAAGGCCAGCAGCCTAATGTGCACGAAGTGGGTAGAGACACACTGGAGCAGCTGGTCTCTTCCATGCTTTGTCATTTTAAAGGATCTCAAGAACACCAACCAATCTGACCCTCACAACTACCTCTTAAGACGGATTACATTTTCCAGACAAGAAAACTGAAGTCACCCAGCCTAGAAACAAACTTTTATCTCCTAAGACAGTGTCCCTCAGACTATACCACAGTGCCCAGTATGTTGTATTTCAGTCAACACAGAAGCCAATCTAGGCTGGCAAGCACGGGTTCTGGAGCCAGAGTACCCATGTTTGAATCCTGGCTTCACAATTTACAAATTACTGCATATTCCTGGGTAGGGTACCTCACCTCTCCTGAGGCTTTGGCCCCTTCATCTATAAAATGGAATGGGAAGAGCTACTTTACAGAGATGTAAAAACTTTTTTCCAAATCATGCACTCTAAGTAGGAACAGCTGGGTGGTTCAGCTGGTTGAGCGTCCGGCTCTTGATTTCAGCTCAGGTCATGATCTCGTGGTTTATGATACTGAGCCCCGCATAGGGCTCTGTGCTGATAGTGCGGAACCCCCTTGGGATTCTTTCTCTCCCTTCCTCTCTTCCTCTCTGCTTGCGCACGCTCTCTCTCTCGCAAAATAAATAGACAAACATTAAAAAAAATAAAATAAAGTTAAATTAAATTATGCATGCTGGGAGTGTTTTGCACATGGCAGACACTCAACACACAGAACTGTGGTTTTCTGAAGAAAAGAAAACAAATTGCTCTCCAGTGTCCATATTCCCTCCAAGTACCAGTTCACCCAATATCTAAAGCATACCAGCACAGAGGAATGATAACTGCAAGGACCAAGACCTTTGCACCACCACGCCCTACTTGATTTCTCAGGAGTCCAGAGGTGAAGGTAAAGTAAAATGGGAGGTTAAGAACAATGGCAAGGCTCTGGATTTCATGAACATGTACAATTTCCAAATGAATCTGGGAAACTGACACAAGGTCAGTAACTATTAGTTCTGCCACACTCTTATAAAGGAAAGAACATTTTAACAACCAAAAAACGTAAGAACATAATCTCCGAATAACGACCCAAGAGTAGGCCATTGGCAACCTTAAGGATATTTTTGCCGAGGAAGTATAAAAGCTTCCTCACATATCAACTGCGGTTCCAGGACCTGCAAAAGGCTGGGAGGAGAAAGAGAGATGAAAACTAGAGATGGGATTTCACCTCCCCAATTCCCCGCCCCCCCCCCCCCCCCACCACCAAAAGGAGACTAGAATGAGTCTCTCTCTGTACAAGTACTGGAGTATGTGTAAGGGACATACCAGAAGTGGGACTGGGAAGAGAGAATCTATACCCCAATCACAATCCTTGTTACACTGTATCATGATGATCTACTGAGAGGAGGCTTTGGAAGAAAGAGACCTTGCTTTATTCATTTCCTTATGCCTTATGAATATCCACTGTAGGTATCAATGAAATTTATCAAATGAATGAATAAAAAGAGAAGGGGAAAATGCAACAGACTAGTTGTGGGTGGAAATTTGGGACAGGGGAAATCAGAAAAAAGATCTGTATTTGTCCATCTATCTCATATTCTCCGGTGAAATTCTAACTAACAGCTATGCTGCTAAGTATTTATTTATCTCTTTGGCAGAAGCGTAACATTACTGCTCCAAGAAACTCTCCTTATTTAAGTGTCAGTGGAGAACACATCAAAAGAAGTTAAATTCAAACCTCTTAAACAGGATTATTCAATAAGGATAAGAGAAAAATCTAAACTCACACTTGAAGCATCTCTCAACAAACACATATTGCTACAAAGAAACATTTTCCTTTCAAATCAAGCATGACAGACACCAGCTTTGATATCCCTACTCACCCGCCTGATAAGAACTCTGAATTGCACACATCCTGGAATTGAGATCCTTTGTGGAGAGATGTGAAATTTTGCCCCCAGGGCCCAAGTTCATAGATTTGAGGCAGGCAAAACTCTAGATCATTTCAATGTGAGAAACGAAATCTCTGTACCATCAAGAACAAATCCTCGAGAATCTGGGTCTTCTGCCCACATCTATCCTTCTATAGTAGATGCCTGATCTATGCTTCCTTCAAACGCGAAACTGGTTATTAGGATGGTTCCTTCTTACTGATATTTTCTCAAAACCTGTATGTCCTGGTCATGTTTTAATGAGAAAGACCCTATGAATGCAGCCATGGTTTATCTGATTGGCTACCTTTTCTGCCATGAAGATTATATGCAAAGGGGTAGTCACTGAAAGCAAACTTGACAAAAATCTCAACTTCCTGCCTTCCCGCTTGTTACTGTAAGAAGGATGAATTATTTGAGATTCTGTGGCCTAACCTACTTACTTCCTCTAAAGGAGGAACAGAAAATGAAAAATGCCTTTCAAGAAAAAAAAATGTACATAGAAAACGAAATCACAAACTGACATTAACAGGCCTATGGCATATTTAACACACTCTCATCAAATGCTTTTATTGGTAAGTTCATTTTCAATGTACAGAGTAGAAGCTATCTCAGTTTGAGGCAAAAACATCCTGACAAGTGCTATCATATCATCAACATCACTACACTAATAGGGTCATAATACAAATTTTACACCCATTAAAGGGACTCAAAGGGCATAAAAAGAACAAGAACCTGTCTGACACAGATATGTCCATGGTTATGCAAAATATGCATGAACTCAAAAAAGAAAAACTAAAAGTAGTATCTTGTTCTTTTCTCTTATTTCATTTCATAATTTTTTAAACGCTAAAAGTAGTACCTTCTTTTTTCTTACTCTGCTTCGTATTTTTTATAGAACACAGAGCTAAAATTAAGATTTACACTTGATTTCTCTTTTGTATCTAATAAAGTAGCTGTGACCAGATTTTATTTCTTTCTCAGAAGTCAAGTCTACAGGTTTATGTTGATAACCATTGGTAGCTAAACTCCTTACCAACAGACTGAACAGCTAGGCCTCAAATCTAGCTAACAGGAACACAAAGTGGACCTCAACCACCTGACCAGACTGACCTCTTAGGAATTTCAATTCAGAGTTCAGGGTTCAGTCAGTGTAACAGATGGGGGGGAAATGATCGAATGATTTTGGTGCCTGAACAATCCTACTCAAAATGTTCTCCTACCGAAGTAGTTTAATTCTGCAAAATTACACATAATGTAAAGCTACTGTCCAATCTTAAAACAGCCTGGCATGCAGTAAATGCTCAAAAAAATTTAAAGGGTGGGGGCACCTGGGTGGCTCAGTCGGTTGAGCTTCTGACTTCGGCTCAGGTCATGATCTCACGGTCTGTGAGTTCGAGCCCCATGTTGGGCTCTGTGCTGACAGCTCAGAGCCTGGAGCCTGCTTTGGATTCTGTGTCTCCCTCTCTCTCTGACCCTCCCCCATTCATGCTCTGTCTCTCTCTGTCTCAAAAATAAATAAACATTAAAAAAACAAATTTTAAAAAATTTAAAGGCTGATAGAGCTTTGTTAGAGGAGAAGCAGTCCATTACCCTATCATGAATGCATGCAGGGGTAGCCTTCTAAGTCAGACTAAAGCTCTGCCTGATGGACCGTAACTCACACACTGGAGATACTATCTGACTCCCGTTGCAACACAGAACTAGCCAATGAATAAACAGAGACTCTTCACTTCATTTGGCAAACATGAGCATACTCTTCTGGTTAAGGAGTAGAACAGTAACCATAGCACTGTTGTTGAATATATTATTAGTCATATTTCCTGTTGTTTTTTTTTTTTAATTTTGATTCCAGTACGCTACATTCAGCCCTGCCCCAAGTTTCTCACCACCAATTTCTCTCTCCCTCAATTAAATTTTCTTCCTTCCTTCTACAATCCTGCCTTCTGAGTAAATCCCATCATCTTTCAAGTTCACTTTAAAAAACGTAGGTCCCATTCTATTGACTGATTGATCTACATTTTTTCAGAACTAACCCTGCTGCCTCATCCCATCTCTTCCTACAAAGAACAAGTGAACCTCTTTATAAATAAGCCCAGTAATTCTCAACCTAATCTGAGTTATGTTTTCTTAACAGTTTGTGATCATTTCAAGGCCATGAGCTAGGCCAAGGTGTTCTTTTCAGTACAACTCAATAATTGGTCTTTTTCTCAATGCTTGGTTTAAAAAAGAAAAAAAAAGGGAAAAGGAAAGAGATAGAGTTCTCTCCCCATTATTTATTGTGATACCTGTTTGCTATTGCTTATCTTAGTAAACAAATGTGTAAGAGCAAATACATTAACCTGGAAATGTGTTTTCTTAAAAATATTCAAAGAATTGCTTTTTTGAAAATTGGAAACCTTAACAAAACAATCATAAACCAGTATCATTTTCCACGGCTCCACCCCTTTCAAACTGCATGTTATGAACTTAGACAAGTTACTGAATATCTCTGAGAACCAGATTGCTCCAAAAGTGAAATAATAATACCAAATGCTCAAAGTTTGTGAAAATATTAGACAGTACTCAGTGCCTAGAACAGTACCTGGGCAGACAGAAGGCACTCAGTATTTGTTGGATGCATGAATGGATGGATGAATGAATGAATGAATATAAAAAGTGCCCAGTTCAATGCTTGACATTCAGAAGGCACTCAACATACAATTACACCTAACATACCAACACCCGACACTGTTTTGCAGACAACACCCTCCCTCCCAGGTCCTTCCCTCAGCAACAGGTTGGACACTACACCCAGTGGTACTACCACAGTACTTACCACGTTCACCTCGACCTTTCCCACTCAACCACAGCTTTGTTTTGTTCATCACTGTACGTGTCTGGGTTCTCTCCTCAACCAGATTTATGAACATGCTGAGGCCAAGGACTGCTGCTTTCTTTAGAGCCCTAACCCATTCGTTCATTCAACTCTGTTCTACGTGTTGATTATGTGAAGCACTCCCTCCCTGAGACTTCTAAAAAATAGGTGCTTAATAAATATTAGTTGACGGACACAGAATCCTTACAGAAATAATAATAAAGTAAGCATTTTGCTACTATGTATAATACACAAGTAATTCTTCCAATCACTGTTCAAGTCACCAATTCTAGGTCCACTTCTGAGGAAGAAACCAAGACTTGCGAGAAGTTCTCTCAGCCAAGATCAACCAATTTCGCTTAAGTTCTTCTCAAACATCCTTGTTCTTTCCCCCCAAGCACCCTGTCTCGTAAATGGGGAGTTTTTAAACGTCTTTCTCCATTTGACTTCATCAATCCAACTCAGTTACATTGCAAGGGTACCTTTCCTGGTGTTTTGCTTTCCTCCCCTTGTTGCATAGCTATTGCTACAATCAGTACAAGCTAGTTCATAGTCGGCCACTATTTACTCATATCCTCAAGTGTCAGTGAAATAATTTAACTTAGTAAAAAAAAAAAAAAAAAAAAAACCTGAAAATATTCCCACTGGGTAATGAAGTCCTTTACAAAATATATCTTCTACAGATGCCCTGAATTTCAGTAGGAAATAACAAAGGCGATCAGCCTAATATGCATGAAAAGGATACCAACATACTGGAGCGGACGGTCTCTTCCATGCTTTGTCATTTTAAAGGATCTCACTCAAGAAAGGATGAGCTATATTGTGCCATGTATGTACAATTATATGGCACTGTCCTGCATCAGTAAACCCAGGAATCTTGTTTCCAGACTCGCTGGTTCCCAAGAGTGCTGGGTCCCTTGTTTTTTCCTACTGGTACCAAGTGCAGCTGCTATACTCTTATTAACAGAGCTTAGAATTAAGCCCAGTCCTTGGGGTTAGGATCTAGGGAACTCACGGGCAAAGACCTAGTCTTTTGGTGTTCAGCACTTTAAGAGCTCACTAAAAATTGGTTAACTAGTAGAAACACTGCAAGAGGGATCACTAAGGATACCCACCCTTAGGACTCCAAGGGTACACTTGTCCCACACCACACGAAGCAAATTCTATTAAAAATTTCCCATCCTAACCCTATCTGCTACAAAGAACCTTGGTTGAAATATATATTTCTTAGAAATAAACTACCAAACAAACCAGTGGAAATTATTCAAGAATCAATCCTCAATTATTCAAGGACTAATTCAACAGGACACCTATTTCTTCTCTCCAACAGTATTGTTTTTGGATTCCTAGAACATTGATTGCAGAGTCTACAAGAGAAGAAAGATGAACTACAACCAACAAAAACTTGTCAGGGTTTGTCAAGTTCACTATCAGCAAGTTTAGAATAATGACAGAGAGTCGTTGTGACTTTTTTTTTTTCCTATCTAGATAATAGTTGGTTATAATTAGAATAAAGTGACAAAGGGGTCTGGAAAACATAAGTGGGGTAAAGGGAAGCCCTGTGAGGACCTTTCCCTAAATCCACAGTCACGTGCAGGACCCATTTTCCCACCTCTAGCATGTAAATCCTCCCTACCCCAGTTACCTATTTTCTCATCTCCATTTCCCAGCAGATTCATGCAACTAAAATATTAATTACAGCACACGAATTCCCTTCACACCAACCCTTCTTCTATCACCACCCTCCCATTTCCACAATTAGGCATCATTTTAAATTTGATTTATTTCACTTACTCCTACCTATTAAATGACTAGATTGGGATAAATAAATTTCAGTTTATATTCAGCACCATATTAAAACACGGTCCCTTCCTGCAATGAGCCGACGCTATTAAAGATAAACTACCTTTTCCCTAAAGAAAAGAAATATCCCCTGGAAATACTGTGACAAGTCCATATAATATACACACCAGCAACGAACCTAATAATTTTAGCTAGGAATTAAATCACTCTGTTCTGCCCTTGACAACCTCCTTCCTGCCCTTCACAAAGCCTGACTAAGGTAAAATGGTAATACGACTACCAAACATTTGAATGACTCTTTGTAGTTCTCAAACCCTTATTTTATTTTCTCCTTTCAGCAAAGAAAGCAAGACAAGCAGTCCTGCTCCCATTTTCCAGACGGGGAAATCTAGGCTGGAAGAGGTAAAGTGACTTACATAACGTGATACACTTAGAGGCTAACTCGTCTTCTGATTCCCACTCTACCACTCTATCCACAGCCACAATGACTCCCCAAATGAAGAAACACTGTCACTGTCTTCCACTCAGCGTGCCTGAACTCAGCATCCTAGGAAACACCTTTTACTCTGCTTGCCCTCTACTTCCGTCTACATGATCTTCTGGGGGTTGTTCCTGCCTCGCTGTCTCTACTGCATCATATACATGGACCCCAACTACTCGTTTTGCTAATTACGCCGTTCAAGACTATCCACAAGCAGAAAATGACAATAAATTCCTGTTAGTGATCATTTTTACATCAGTAATTATTCCATTTTGACATCTAGATCATGCCTATCCTGGTTATAAGGTAGTCCAATGAGGGTTATTAGTCCTACTCATAAAAAGTAAGGCTAACTGCTTCTGTGCTGTTTTTGCCAAACAAGAATCAGTGACTCCTTTATTACTTAAGATAGAGAAACAGAATGAAAAGAAGCAAAAAAAGGAAAGGAAAAAATTAAGAGGAGGAAAGAAAACAAAAAGTAGAAACAGGGGCATCTGGGTAACTCAGTCGGTTGAGCATCTGACTCTCAGTTGCAGCTCAGGTCATGGTCCCACGGTCTTGAGATAGAGCCCCACGTCGGCTCGGCACTGAGCATGGATCCTACTTAAGATTCTCTCTCTCCCTCTTTCTCTCCCTCTGTCCCCCTCCCCCTGCTTGCACGTGCTCTATCTACAATTAAAATTAAAAAAAAAAAAAAAAGAGTATAAATAGAAGAAAGCAGTAGAGTAG
This sequence comes from Neofelis nebulosa, assembly GCF_028018385.1. NCBI lineage: Eukaryota > Metazoa > Chordata > Mammalia > Carnivora > Felidae > Neofelis > Neofelis nebulosa. The sequence goes on along the minus strand of NC_080787.1, from coordinate 121,044,327 downwards.
CGTGAACATACTTTGATGCTTTATTTACGAGGACTGACCCTTTTGCCTGAGGACAACCTTTGTCCTGAAAGCAGGCCCTGCATGACTGGAGACAAACCAGCACCCTCCAAAATTACCAAAGAGATCTTACTTATTAGACAACACCTATATTCTTTGCAGAGGTATGTCCAAAAGTTGACACGTCTGTGCTAACATGCTGGAAAGTCACTACAAACCTTTGACGTGACATCTGGCACAAGTCGGCCCATGTTGGATTTGAGCCACCGAAGTTAAATTACTTAAATGCCCCAAAGCCCTCACTGTAAATTTCACCGACAAAATTTTAACAAGTTCCAGAATCTTCTGTGTCACTGTGTGATAACAGTTACATTAAATTACAAGTGCTTGCTTCTAGTTTTCCCATTTTTTCAATTCCAAAGAAGAAAACTATTTACTTGAAAAAACAGGTACAATTGAGATGCAAACTAAGAGTCTAGTAAAAGGGCCTGTCCAAAAATAATCCAGGACAATCTCAACTTTTCGTAATGTTTTATTTGAGCCTCATCACACTTAATGTCAAGACTTTCATGCATTCAAAGCAGCCCCCACAAAATGATATCTTCCTGCCAACCCTGTTCCACGTTCTCCTTCCTGACCCCCAACTGCAGCTTTTAACAGCTGCCAAGTATACCAAGCAATTTGTTTAACAAGCAAATCTTACCTAGTGGCAGTGAAGAAATAACTGTCTGGTGGTCTTTGGGATTGCTGTCCACCCCCAAGACTTCTCCTAAAGGTCCAGCATTAATTTAAAGAGAGGAAAAGTAAAATCAATACACTGTCGTAAAAAAAAGACGACTTCACATCCACAATTAACACGTTTAATTTTTGAATCGCTGACTTATTGCATAATTGCACACAATACCATTCAGTATACTAAAAACGAAATAGTTCTGGATGAGATGAAGTGGGTTTTATCATTCATATTATACCCTTATCCTAAATTGCTAAACTAAAGTTTTCCCCCACTGTACCGCCCACAGGTGAAAGTTACAGGGACCATTTAATTCAACTTTAATTTCTCTCAGTGCCTTTGTGTTTAAAATTGAAGTTACTCTGCACAACACACATTCCCAAATGAATAGATATTATGTAAGCAGTTTTTTCCCATATATGTAAATATTTAAATCACAACTTATACAAAGTATTCTGAAATAAGATCTTAGTGAAACAAAATTACACTCTTAGAACTAAAAGATACTATTTATTTTGTGACTATATGAAACTGCACGGCTAAAAAACTAAATACCAGCCTTTAATTCTATTTATTGGCAAATAAAATGATCAGTTTATATAAAAGACAAATTTCAACCAAAGGACTTTTAAATTTTTTTCACAGTTGTAAACACTTTGCATTTTTATTAATATTCAAAATGAAACGACCCGCTGTGACTCCTGATGAAAAGTTGATCAAAGGTAAAGGCAAGGATAAATATATAAAAATAAACAATTGTTTCTAACCCAGTTTATAGACCCATCTCAAATCACAGATAACAGCAAAGTGTTTTTCCCATATAAACAAATAGGGATCCGAGTCACCGGGTCTGGGTCGTCAGAACTTATCTGCTCTCCAATACTAAAACCTTCTATTTCTGATCGGCATCCATTCACACACATCTGGCTGCTCGCTCAGGTCGTCTAATTACTTCCACGTCTGAACGGACTACGTAGCTACAAGCAAAGGCCAAACTTTGCTCTCGGCCTTCCGAACTTAAAGAAGCGTTTAACCACTAGAGGTCTCCCCTTGGCCAGTTTTGCATGTTCGCTATTTTGCTGCACTTGAAACTTTCCGGAGAAATGCTCTACTCGAGTCAGTGTTTTTCTAAAAACTTGCGCAAAAATCCACGCGACCGACTTGCCAGTACAGAGACTCTCGGGCTCCCAAAACCAATAAAGATATCACAAACAACGCTCCAGGAAAATCAAAATTAAAATTCGACGCACTCGCCCCAGCCGTCACCCCCCCACCCCCCCGCCCAAAATCTTATTTCTCATCTCAGTTTCCCTTAACTTAAACTTAGAACAATTTAAAAAAAATCTATTTTTGTTTCCGTGGACTTTGCATGATTTATAATGCATTTTTCTGGCGGTGGACCCGAGGTGGGAAAGGAGCGGGCCAAGGGATGCAAGGGAGGGGGAAGGGCTGTGCTCACAGCGCCCGAGGAAGTTGCATAAGGAAAGAGACTCCGTTTTTTGGGTCCCCTCAAAAAATCGGCGGGGAGGGGGAGGAAAAGGAAGCGGGGGGGTGGGGAAGGCGGGGAGGAGGGAAACTGAAGCGACGTTTACCTTCGTCTCCCCGTGGAAGGGTGGGGTAAGGGCCAGGGTCTTCGCGACCCCGGAGAGCGGCTCGTTACCCCCACCTCTCTCCGAGCGCAGACGGACAAACAGACACCCCCACCCCTCCGTGGAGAAGGCGGGGAGGAAACCGCCTGCTTTTAAACTTTCTCTCACGGTCGCACTGTGGGCCATGCTTTGACCAGAAAGGGGGGGGCGGGTGGAGAGAGGAGGTAATCAAAAGGCCTTTTTCTTTAAAGGTAATTAAAGTTTTACCACCAGCACAAAAGTTGCGTCCTCCCCCCCGCCCGTACCACCGTGCCCCCCCCAACCGCCTCCAGGGCTCCCAAGTTTTCCTCCCTCTCCTCCCCGCCCCCCCCCCCCCGACACACACCAGCTCGCGGGGCGCGCGGCGGATGCCTCGGCTCCTGCGCTTCCCGATCCCCACCCCCGCCGGCCTCTACTTCCCCCCCCGCCCCGCCGCCGCGGCGCGAGGACGGCCCGCCGGGCCCAGGACGCGAGTGTGCAAAACCCATTATTCCGGAACGGCACACGCACGCGGCGCGAGGCGGGCGGCGGCCCGCCCCGGACCCCTCCGTGTCCCCCCAATATAAGGGCGGCGTAAACAAGTTGCAGGAAAAGCAGCCCCGCGCCTCCCCCCACCCCGCCCCGGCGCGGCCGCCGCCGCCCGCCGCTACCGCCGCCGCCTCCAGACACACGCCCGCGTCCGCACCCCGGCCGGCGCGGCTCGGCACGGAGCGGGGCGAACGCCGCGACGGCGCGGGCTCCCGGCCCGGCCCGCGGCCCGCGCCCTCCCCCGCGCGGACGGCCGCGGCGGGCCCGCGCCGCCTTGCTTCCCGAAGCACTTTCCTGCCTCGGGCAGAAATAAACCGGAGGGTTTATTTTTGTGCAACTTTCCCAAAATGGCGGAAATTGGAGCTGATCTATATGAAATTCTCACACAGTCGGTCGGGAAGGGGGAGGCGGCGAGGAAGAAAACGCAAACTCTCGGCCGCCGAGCCCCGCCGCGGGTCCGCGAGTGTGTGCGTGCGTGTGAGTGTGCGTGTGCGCGGTGGGAGTCGGGGAGGCCTTTCCGCCGCGCACACACACTGCACACGCCGGGGAGACGCGCCTGCACATTCAACCAGTCCATTCTCCGCAGCCCGAGCGGGGAGAAAGTGGCCCGGCCTCTTTTCCCACTGCCTCGGTCTCCCGTACTTGTACTTCTCGCGCTCGCTCGCTCACTCGCTCGCTCTCCGGTGCGCGCCCGGCACAAAGGCCACACGGGCGGAGGGGGCCGCAGGGGCGGCGCGCGGGGCTCGCGCCTCCCGCCGCACCGATCCGCCGCCCCGGCCGCCCCCGCGCCCCCCCCCCCCGGCCGGCAACCTCCCCCCCCTTCTCCCGCCCCAGCCTCGGCGGCCGCGCTCGCCGCCCGGGGCTGCAGCTCCGCGGCGCCCACTCGGGCACGCACCCCGGCGGAGCCCGGCGCCGCCGCGCTCCCCCACCCCGCGCCCGGTGTCATGAAAGCGACCAAAGTGACAAGCTCGGGGGGCGCGGGGGAGGGGGCCCACACGCATCCCGCCGCCTGCGCGCCGGCGAGAGCCCGACGCGGCCGCCTCGCCCCGGCTCCCTTCCGCACGGCCCCCCACACCCTTCCCCGTGTGCGCGCAAAGAAAAAAATACAAGTCTCTCCTCCCCCCATTTTTTCCTTTCTCTTTTCTCTCTCTTTTGTTCCTCTTTCACACTCGCACTCACTACTTGAGAGTGAGATGCCCAGAGACTCCCCCTCCAGCCGTTTCCGAGTCACTTGCCCACTTTTTTCCCCGGGATTAAGTTTTCTCCTCTTTCCCAGAGGCGCAGAGAAGTGGGGGAGAAACCCCTTCTGTCCTTTCCCCTCCCCTGATCTGTTTCACAAGACGAGGGTGCGCTTCCTTCTCTCTATAGGTCTCTTAACTTTCGTCCGCACCCAGAAAAATAAATGAATGGCTTTGGCACGGACAAATCTTCTGATTAATTAGAGATTAGATCCGATCAACCGCTTCTTACCCCCAAATTTTCTCTTTTTTTTTTCTCCGTCTCACGAGTAGTCCTGACAAATGGTCCAGGGCTGCGGGCGCAGTGCGCATGTGCGCGTAGAGTCAGGGCTGGGGAGAGGGGAAACTGCGCTGGTGCCGCCGCCGCCGCCGCCGCCGCCGCTGCCGGGGAGGCTCGCTCTGGCTTCCCTGTTACTGCTGCTGCGCCTTCGCCGCTGGAAAGCAGCAATAAAGCCGGTTGGCAAATGCAGCTGCCCGCAGATACTGTTTCAGGTGCATCTTTTCAATCTCCTTGTCCCCGGCTCAGAGCTGGTTCAGGAGCAGTCAAAGCAAACATGAAAGACTGCTCAGGTTATAGATTTCTTTGTCTATTTTTCACTTTACTTTTTTTTTTTTTTTAAGGCAATTCTCAGAGCAGCTAATCCAGCACGCACTGTACATGTATTCATTCGGCCATTAAAGAGTGGGCCTTAGTCTTATACAAACACTACCCAAAGGCTTACATGCATGCTACAGGTCATGAAAAATAAGAAATAAAGTTTGAAGCTTTTACGCGGTGGAACCTCCCCCTATTTGGGGACTGGAAGCATGCATAGGAAAGTGTGTGTGTGCAAAACTTGCTTGATCTTTCGGTTCCTGAAGTGCTGGTCTTTATTGATAGCTTCAACATGTTAGGCCTCTGTTGTGAAATATCTTGGAATTGGTTCATCAACTTAGAAGGCGGTGTTACCGTACCCTGGCAATAAACCCATGGAGGACTTACCCTCTTCGCGTACCCCTTCGTCAAGATGGCTGAGTCGTCCTAAATAGCAAAACCTGCCTTTGTTAAGGCGTCAAAACTAGATCAAGGGAGAGTATTGTTTTTCAGTATTGACGGCCTTCCACTTATTGACTGCAGGCCTCCTTTCGGCCAGCTCACCATGCCCCTCTTCTACCAGACACAAGTATTGCAAAACAATTTGAGTAATTGAAGTTGTGATAGCCATTTTCATGTCAATAACAGTTTGCGGTTTGAGGGGGGGAAAGAGTAGCACGTGTGATTTCAAGAATGGCAGAGGCAAGTCTTACATTTTGCACGGGTGGGAAAGTGAGGGAAAGGCTCCACCTCTCAGAGTGGACTATGTATTTTGCATCTCGTAAAAGGTAAAGGAGGCCTTTCCCCAAAATTGCTGCCTGAGGCCTAGAATTTAAATATATCACAGATGGAAATGCTGTATTAAAAATGCTTCCTCAAAATGTAAGTAATATTATTTCTTGATTGAATTTTCTTACTTCAGGAATGTTCCTTGAACCAGTTTCAGAAAATAAACTGTTAATTTCTTTCTTTAGGACCATGAAATTACCCTAGAGAAACTGACCACCCCACAGATTCTTCCGTTGGTATAGTGACTAAATTCTCCAAACTAAAAATCAGGACATGTGGCTTGCCATGTACTCAAGAACAAAGGAACAAACCCAGGAAGTGAAAATGAGCTTATAAAATATGCCTCATACGTTGGGCAGTCCTTGGTTTAGGGGTGTGAAGTGCAGCGGGCTGGGTTAGTGAGAGCTATAGATAATCTCAGACCGCCAGTTAACTATTGATTTCACCCACCACATCCAACCCTTTTCAGGGCTGCTCCCAAACAGCCTAATTAACTGATCTGAATTTCAGCTTCTCTCCGTTTCTCCCTAGCCCTTGAATAATAAGCAGTGAAATGGCCAAAGGCAGACTATAGGAGGAGCAGGGAAAAAAGGCCATGAACTGTGTGCAAAACTAAGACCACAAAAAAAAAAAATAAATAAAAATAGAAAAAAATAATAATAATAATAAAATAAATAGAAATCTTAAATTTGAGATTTTTCTTTGTAAAAAACCCATTTTCAATTTATTTTCTCTGGATAAGTTTGGATATTTCTGTTTCACATATATTTTCAGAGATGATGGTTCATCAGTGTGTAAATTTATCTTAATGGCCTACCTGTGCTAAACACTCTGCAAGGTGCTAGGGAATAACAGCAGACAAAAACTAGGCCACAAGGAATTCAGTCTGGCAAGAGAGATGTCTAGCAAGCTGGGCATTGCATTCTATTACGGTGTGTTGTAGTAAGGTATGCGGAGCAAGTACATTTGAGGAGCACCTGTGGCAATAAGGACAGGCTTTCCAGGAAAAGTCATAGCTAAGCTGATGCTTGAAGGACAACCATCCTTGCTGTGTGGTTCCACTTTTCCTCTGGGAAAATGATCCAAGAAGAGGAGTCTGAAGGTTTAGAGAGCTAGGCTTGGGAGTGCCTGCATGGCCCAGGTGGTGAAGCCTCTGACTTCAGCTCAGGTCATGGTCTCGGGGCTCGTGAGTTCGAGCCCTGCATCAGGTTGTCTGCTGTCAGCACAAAGCCTGCTTAGGAGATCCTCTGTCTCCCTCTGTGTGCCACCCCCCTCAAAAATAATAATAATAACAATAATAATAATAATAATAAACATAGAGAGCAAGGCTTGCCTGGGACCTGTGCACTTACTGAGGTTCACTAACAAAAATAAAGATGAGTTGAGGCTTTCTGCAATATATTGCCTCTCTCTGCCAGAGATCATCAGTAAAACCTCAAAGATTTTATCTCAGTTGTTCCCAAGATGTAGTGCAGGGTAGGAGATATTTTGAAGGTACTCACATGTAAAAATAAGATTGCTACCACATTTTTCTACAAAGAATCCTTTAGTGCCACCACCTGAGATAGAGGCAGAATGCAGTATTAGAATCTAGATAACTGTGGTATTCTTCGTATACACTGGTACTATTTAAAGGACCTCTCTCCATCTGCTCCCTAAATGGTAATATACTAGTAGAAGCTTCTTTGCTGTTCCTTCACCCTTCCACCATTCAGCTACTGGCGAATAATTCATGATGAGTCCCTTCTTTCCAGTTTCACTTAATGTCATCATCCTCCACCATTCCCCTCTTCCCATACCACCCTGCTCTATTCCCTCACATCTACAAACCAAATCCATCCTTCCGATGAGATTTCAATTTCCTTCACACCTCAAACTAAAGTATTAGCTCATTCCTTTAGTATTCTTTGTATTGATTTATCTAAACACAGGCTTATTCCCCCAAAATGACTTCAGGGTGCTCCATTCCTAAATATTCTGAAGCTAAAGTTATTTGACATAGAAAATATTTAAAATTTTATTATTATTATTTTTAATTTATTTTTGAGACAGGGAGAGACAGAGCATGAACAGGGGAGGGTCAGAGAGAGGGAGACACAGAATCGGAAGCAGGCTCCAGGCTCTGAGCCGTCAGCACAGAGCCCGACGCGGGGCTCGAACTCACAGACCGCGAGATCATGACCTGAGCCGAAGTCGGCCGCTTAACCGACTGAGCCACCCAGGCGCCCCAACATAGAAAATATTTTAAATAAATCACTGCATTCGTTCTCCAGAGAGTTTTTGAAGCTTCTCACTACCGCCCAGTGAGGTCATTTAACACCTCTCTCCCTGTACTCTATTCTGTTACCTCTACTCTGTGTAAACTTTTATTTAAAAACCTAAACTCCCTTTTCCTAACACTAAGCTTGTCTGCATTGATAGGACTCACTCTTCCTGCCCTGGAACAGGTCAAGGATCACCTCCTCCATGGGCCAATCCCTCACAAATTGAAATTGGAGTCAAGTCCAAGAGATTTGTGTTCTAATCCAGCTCTACCAACTGCCTACTGGGAACCATTAGGCAGGTCACCTCACGAATCAGGGCTTCAATTCTGTCACTAGTTAGAAAAAGAAAACAGAGTAAATGAATTCTGAGGCCTCTTTGAAAGCCATGGTTTGAAAGCCATGTCCTTTCCCCATCGTTCCTGCAGAACAGGAACATTGTCGTATTTTGGCACGAATAATATGCAACCAAAAAAGGAATTTTAAGGAGTGAAAATCCCATCCATCCTCTAGGTATCAGAATGTTATCAGTTTATAGCTCATTCCATTGGTTTAAGCCTGGTACTAATGAGACAAAGGTCATGAGTTCCATTCCCTAATGGCTAGTTTTGATCTGCTTCATGGCCACAAACTGCTTTTCTGACACCAGCCCCCCGTGTTGTAACGTGTGCCATTGGTCACAAGTCTTGAGGTAAAATTGAATCTTTCCATAGAAATGTTCTAAATGAATAATACTTGAAATCATCTTTTTAATGTATTATCTTAATTTTAAGTATGAGTCAAGTTATTGATTTTTTTTAGCCTACATAACTGTGTGCTCCATGTCTTCCCAAGTATAAAAATGATGTTAACATTGATTTCGCCAAGATTCTTATGACTGATATTTGTAAGAGCTGAGTTTGATGTTCTTGTTAGCGTTCTAGATAACACTGAAATGTTTATTAGGGGCTCTCATTTGAATCCTGGTTATCTTTACTGTGATACATCTGCATACATCCTTAACACGGGGCTTGTGATGATAAAGTGTAATTGAAATGCTGAGGGTGAAAGCAAAAGGGTATATTACTCATCAGGTAAGGAAGGGATTATAATGTGTATCACATTCTCAATATCCTAAGGAAATTAATATAGAAAGAGCTTCTGGATAGATGTGAATATTTATTATCATTTTGTTTAGATACAAAAGTAAAGATAGAAATATGACAGACATATCTTAAAAAGCAGAATAATATGGAATGGTAGACTGCCTTGTAAATTCAAAGGAAAAGATAATTTATGATTTTTCGTAATACACTAACTCATTTAAAGCCTAAATCCAGAAGCCTTATAACTAATCATATTAGAAGGCACCTGCCAGACTTCAGAACATGTCTGTGATGATAGCTCCTGATACCCTTAGCGCCTGGTTCTAGAATGTTCTTTCCATTTGGCCTGGCCTCCTGGCCACAGTTGATTGGTCTAGGAAAGGGCATTTATTTAATCCAAGGACTGAATTGAGTAGCAAGCGGTGGCCTATGAGTCAGCAGGGAGTGCTTTCCCATATGAATAAAAGTGATGAAATGGACCAGTCATGTTCTTAAACTTGGCCATATGAGCTGGGAATACTGAAGATAAAGTTAGTTGATAGGTATTATAAAAACTAAACGATTCACAAAGGGAACCAGGTAGAGTGCAGGCTCATTAGCTATTAGGCATTAGAAACTATGCATAAATAGAAATCATAAGGTAGAGCAGAGCAGAAGTTAGCCAGCCAGATAAAGATAAAATTCCCAGAGCTTTAGTGGGCTCTGAATGACCTCGTATTTCCAAAGGTCATTCTAGTCTTGGAGAGGCCAGGCTGCTCTGTGGTGACCATGAAGACCTACCTGCATGGCTATAATTTCTGTCTTCACTACTACTGTCATAATAACTCCCCATCCCTGGAGTGGCTCGGTCGCTTAAGTGTCTGACCCTTGGTTTTGGCTCAGGTCATGATCTCACGGGCTCGTGAGTTCAAGCCCCTCATGGGGCTCTGTGCTGACAGCTCAGAGCCTGGAGCCTGCTTCAAATTCTGTGTCTCTGTCTTTCTCTGCCCCTCCCCTGCTCATGCTGTGTCTTTCTCTCAAAACTAAATAAACATTAAAAATTAAAAACAATAGTAATTCCCCATCCCTTATGGAAAATTAAGTCATTTTTTGAATTACATAGATAAACAGAGGAACCCAAGCAACAGCAAGATGTATGACTTGTTCCCTTTCTTTTTTTTTTTTTTTTTGACTTGTTCCCTTTCGACTTGCAAAATTAGAGGCGAATTTTACCTCACTTTCTAGATCTATAAAATGGGGATATGAATGGCACCTAGCTAATAGAGCTGTTATAATGATTTCATGGACTTACGTAAGACTAATCCTTGGCACATGGTTTGGTAATCAGAAATGTGAGCTTGAGAGTTGGGATTTTACCCTGTTTTTGTTTCCTGCAGTATTGCTAGCATCCAGAATTGTGCCGACACACCATTACCTATGAGAAAAATACGTATTGAATGACTTAAGGAAATACTAATACACAAATTAGTACACCTGCTCTTTTACTGGCCTCTTCCCCAGCTGGTAACTGGGCCATGGGTGTCATGTCGCAGACATGCTCATGGGTAACATCCTCCTAAAAGTTCCTAAAAGCATGTAAACAGAGAGTGCTAATGGAATTCATAGGCCCTATTTCAAAGGAGCCTGCTGCTCAGAATATATTATCTTTATTTAGCATTTATATTACACTTTTACATTTTCAAAGCCCTTCTCGGTTTTTTAACTAAATATTTGTTATAACATCCCTACATTATCTTTCATAAGGGAGGTAACTGAGGCACAGTTCCCATCGTTAATACCTCTATCTGGAATTGAATTCATCACATAAATACAATAAGTGTAACTGTATATAAAAAAAAAGCTGGAACATGACTTGGTTCATGGAGAATGTCGAACGGAATGGCAGTGTTTGAGAAGAAGACAATCTTAAATTACACTAGCTATGCCTTTGCCCTGGTTCTCTTTCAGAAACTACAATCAATAGGAAGGTTTTTAAACTGAGGTTTCTCAATGGGTTTGAAGTCTTTAAAGAACAAAATTTTGAAATTCAGTATTGAAGTATTTTACAATATCTGAGTAGTTACACAATCTTTTTCTATTTTTCTGTGAAAATCTCTGCAAGAAAGCGGTTCTTTCCTAGTGTCAATGTGTTGAGGGTTTCTGTGTGTATGCCCTTAGAATTTGTAGAAAGTGAGGACAGAAATGGATAAAAATCAGTATGCCATTGATGAAATCAGTCAAGAGTAATCTAAGTTAAGCGTCTACAAGAAGGCTAAGGAGATTTGGAAAACACCAAAATCCAATCAGGTGTCCCTGTGGAGTTTCAAGAAAGTCTGAAATGTATTGGACCAAAAATAGATCCTGGGCTTTGGTCTCTATTTCAGTTGACTGACTACAGAATTACAGTCAAACGTTGTATTAACTTTGTAATACATTGTATGATCTTACTGAAATATTTTGTATTGTGATAACTTTGTATGGCAACTGATGGTAACTATACTTATCATGGTGAACATTTCACAGCGTGTATATAATTGCTAACTCAGTATGTTACACATCTGAAACTAACATAACATTGTATATCAACTAAACTTCAATAATAAAACAAAACAAAACAAAAAATCCTAACTCAGAGGGGTCCCCAGCTAAGCTGGATAATTTATTCATCTGTCTCTAGTTGACTCCGTCTTTCATGGCCAAATCAGCTGTTTACTCATCTCAAGGTCAGACTCCGCTCCAGCGTTCTCTCCCAACACAAGCTCCTGCAACTCTTTCTTTCGACTTCCAAATCTCTCTCCTTTCCTCTCCCATCTCCAGGGGAAAACTTCCCTACTCCTTCCCCAGGCTGTGCCTCTAACTGCGCTCTTGGTCACACTGTCTCTAGTACCTCACGAATTTTCATGAGTCTCCCAACATTTACAGTCCGTTATTCTGCCCTGGCTTTTTCACAGCCAAAAAACATACTCATGCTTATCTTCCCAATCCAGAAAAAGAAAACCTTCTGTCAACTCTATGCCCTTTCAAATACTGTGCCATAATTTCTCCTTTGCTTTGCTGCCAAACTTCTTAAACAAGTAGTTTACATTCACTTTCTTCATTTCTTCACCTCTCATTCATTCTTCAATCCATGGGCATTGCTATATATTCCCTCTTCTCTGTAGAGTCTCCAATGACTTCCTAAATGTCAAATCTACTGACCACAGTCCACTTTCTATTTAAGATTCTAGATCGGACAGTGTTGACGAATCCCTTCTCTGAAACTGTCTTTTCGTTCGAACTCGTTGCCAGTTCACTGTTCTCAATGTTCTCTTGTCCCTCAGGCTTCGTCCTTTTCCCCCCTCCCGCTTGATAAATATGAGTGCTTCTGGAATTAGCTCCTGGTCTTCCCTTCTGTCTCTACATTCTCTCTTGAGTGAACTCATGTACCCACCCAGCATCATTTGAAGAACTCACTACTGTGTAAAGAACTCCTGGACTATATTTTTGTATGAGATCATTCTACTGAGCTACATTTATGATTTCTTGAGAGATGAATCCACACGTATATTCTGTGTGTTTGAAGACAATGGAATGGTGTGGGGGTTATAAGAACAAAGCCTTCAACTTTGGAATTCCAACTGAGTGAGGGTCCCAATTCTATCACTTAACCAGATCTTCATAACTTAATCTACCCAAACTGAGTTTCCCCCCAAGTATAATAACCCCTACTTCAGGGACCATTATCAAGATTAAATGACATAATGCATGGAAGGCACCTAACTCAGAAGAGCTTAATAAAGGGTAACTATTGTTTTCGCCTGCTTCTTCCTTCCACATTCTTCATCCCAGTTTATAATGTCACTGTTCTCTCAGTCACTGATTGAAGTGCAACTTCCTCTTCCTACCACCCATGTCCAGTTGTCGACAGATCCTACTGATTGTTCCTGTGTAATAATCTCTCCTCTACACCCTCTTCCACCTTTTACTACTTTGTCTCCTGCCAGGATTATTACCCTGTATCTCTACCCATATCCTTTCCACTACAATTACTTTCCTCAGGTATAAAGTAGGTAATGTTACTCCCCTGCTCCGAATCCCTAAATGGTTCCTCATAACTTTAGAAAATGTTCATCTTAGTGCCCTTCAAGCACTGGAATAGATGGATCTTTCCATCTTCAGGTACTATACCCCACAAAACCACGAGGAAGCCATGCAAAGCAAGCCCAATGCCTTGTTACTTGTCTTTGCTTCGGCCCATGCTATTTCCTAAGCTTAAAATGCCCTGTCTCTGCCCCCCCCCCCATGACCTATCAAAATTTCTAACTCACTTGAACAGATATTTCATATTGCATATTCACAATAGCCAAAAGGTGGGAACAGCACAAATGGCCATCAACAGAACGGATACATGAAATGTGATATATACATACAATGGAATATTGGTAAGCCTTATAACAGGACGGAGATTCTGACACATGCTGTAACATGGATGAACCTTGAAGACAGGTTCCGTGACATAAGCCAGGCACAAAAGGACAAGTACTGTAGGATTCCAATTCTATGAGATACCCAGAGTAGTCAAATTCACAGAGACAGAGAGTAGAATGGTGATTGCCAGGAGCAGGGAGGAGGGGAAACGGGGAGTTATTGTTCAATGGGTACAGAGTTTCAGTTTTACAAGATGAAAAATCTGAAGATGGATGGTGGTGATGGTTTTGCAACAGTACAAATTTACTTAATACCACTGTACTGTACAATTAAAGATGGTTAAAACGGTCAATTTGGGGGCACCTGGGTGGCTCAGTCGGTTAAGCGTCCATCTTCAGCTCAGGTCATGATCTCGTGGTTCATGAGTTTGAGCCCCGCGTCGGGCTCTGTGCTGACAGCTCAGAGCCTGGAGCCTGCTTCTGATTCTGTGTCTTCCTCTCTCTCTGTCCCTTCCCCACTTGTGCTCTGTGTGTCTCTCTCTCTCTTTCAAAAATAAATTAACATTAAAAATAAAATGAAATGGTCAATTTTATGTTATGTGTATTTTACAATTTAAATTTTTTTCTAATTCATATTTTTAGTCACATATATTAAATGCCAAGGACTATTCTGGGTACTGGGAATTCAAAAAGTAAGTAAGTAAGTAAGTAAGTAAATAAATAAATAAAGTGCTACCTGTCCCAGAGGGACATATAAACTGAAAAAGGCTCAAATTCTACCTCTACAATGAAAAAGTCCAGGTAATTACACTGGAAATTTAAAGGTTTCCTCTGTCTCTGTATCTATTTTAGCACTTGCCACATTCTGCTCTATATTGTGTCTGGTCCTTGTAAACTTTTGTCTCTCTTTTGAGATAATAAAATACCCTAAGGGCAGGAGCTCTGTCTCATCTATTCATTTTTTTAATCTAGCATAGCCCTTAATGCAGTTCATTGCGCATAACGGGGGCTCAATAAATACTTACAGAGGAGAACAGAATGGAACGGAAGTTAAATTCAGCCATCAGTGCTGTTCCACGCTGGAAATGACACCACCCGATTAGATGGGCCTCCCTCAGAAGGGGTTTACTGACCAATGGCACTCACCAACTGAAAGGTCAAAGGAAAGCCCACCTTAAAAACACCACCACATCCCTCAATACCAGGTACTCACAGCTGATACAGATTTTATTCATGGTCCTTAGTAAACATGGCTATCATCTCATATTGGAATTAATTTTCTAAAATTTCAAATTGAAAGCCGTAATTTAAACATGGATGGTTGGGCTTAGACACTGTCCAGCATATTTACAAGCGGAGCCGTGAGCCAACCATTAAGAGTTTTGTGAGAAGACATATAGCCACCATCAGTTGGCTTCCCTCCCTGACCCACAGAGTCTGAAGCAGTCTGTCTCATAGCTGGTTTGGTTTTGAGTACATGGCAATAATCAGCACAAATAGCACTTAGGAATCTAGAACTTTCTATCCTCTGATAACCCTTTAATTATAAATCATCAAGGTAGCAACAGGCACTTAAGCCTGTCTTCTTGAGTGCTAGGGAAATTTTTCCCTCATCAAGATGGGATTTCTCTTTTCATCTTCAGAGACAGTGTTCTTAATTTTACTGTCAACATGAAGTTCAGGCCCCCTTGTGCTTAATAATTACGGTTAAAATTCACTGAGTGATTACGGGGCGCCAAGAACTGTGTTATGCACTTTGTCTGTATTATCTCATGTCTTCTCAACAACGCTATAGGGACCAAGGTGCATTTATTTTGTTTGTGGCTTCCCCAGATTCCTTTCCTCTTCTTTTGTTAACATCACCACATGGTCCCCGGAGAACTCCCAGTCTTATTCCCTGTGGTCTTGGGGGCGGGGTGGGGGGGGGTGGTCTGTCAGTTCTAACACATCCTGACCTCAAGGAAGCATGGGTAATGGAAGTGAGGCCAATTACACTGCCAGGCGAATCTGATTCATGGGCCAAGTGACAAAGGTATGGTGGTTGGAGGTAAGTTATTTCAAACTACACCCCCCCCCAAAATTCCTGAATACTAACCTCAGAGTAGCCCTGGTCCCTGTTACCCCAAGGCCCGATCATCTAATTTTTCCTTCAACCCTTTGACATACCAAATTGTGTTCCAATATATTCTGCTTTTTAAAAAAATCTAATGTTAGCCAGAATCAGTTGCTTATAACCTAAAAACTTTCCCCATAAGGTGGCCTATTTGTTTCCCTTTGTTGTATAACAAATGGCCATGAGTGTAGCTGCTGACAAATAACACATGTTTATTATCGCAGTTTCTTTGGGTTAGGGCTCTAGGCATACCTGAGATTGGGGGCCTCTCAATGCTACAGTCAATATGTCAGCCAGGGCTAAGCTCTCAACTGGGGTTTGGAGTCCTCTGAGGTTTGCAGGGTTGTTGGCAGAATTCTGCACCTTGTGATTGTAGGACTGAAGTTCCCTTCTCTTGCTGGCTATCAAATGGAGGCTGCAGTTTCTGTTACATGACCCTATCTCTAGGCCTCTCACAACAAGGCAGTTTGCTTCTTCAAGCAGGGCAGCAAAATCTATTTCCCTTCCGGAAAACCCTGGACTCTCCTTTTAAGGGCTCACCTAGTTAGGTCAGACCCACCCAGCATTATCTCCCTTTTTTATTAGCTCCAAGTTAAATGATTAGGAGACTTAATTTCATCTGAAAAATGTCTTCACTTTCGTCACACACCATGCTCTAATCACCAGAGTAAAATTCCATCACAGGTCCCTCCCATAGTCAAGGAGAGGCAATTATAATGGGAGTGTATGTACCAGTTGGGGGAAACCTTTGGGGCCATCTTAGAATTCTGCCTAACATAGGTAGTTGCTCTTATTATCCTCAGTTTACAGATGAACACACTAAAGTTTAGAGAGGTTAAGTCCTCTAGCAAAGAATACAAACTTACAAATGTTCATGTCAAGATTTGAACCAGGTCTGTCCCCAGTGCTTAAGTTAAGCTGTGATGTCCTTGAAATGATTCTTACCCTCTTCATTTAAATCCTCTTGTACTTGCTGAAACCTTTCTGTATTTTTAAGAGTTTGGCTTCATATTTCCACCTGCTCTGAATACCCTGGTTCTCTACATCAGATGTCCACATAGACAATAGGGCAAGTCACCACAGAGATGCTAAGGCATCCAACAAATATCTACGGACCATCAGCATATGTGAGTCACTGTGCTGGATCACTCAAGAAAACTCAGGATGGACCCCCAAGAAGTGCATTTTCTGTCCAAAGACACAAGATCAAACACAGAACTAGGGACATATGTGAAAAACCCAGGAAAGGGAATAATACGTTCTGGCTGGAATGGAAGCACGGGAGAAGTCTTCTCAGAATAAATGAATAGGATTTGGCCTTTCAGAAAAGTGGAGAGGTAGCAAGGAGCATCTTCCTGACACTTCCTCTTTTCAAGAGTTTCTCCTCACTTGATCCTTGATCACAGTAAGTTGACACATGGGAAACTTTTTTGGAATTAAAAAATGATAATAAGTTACCCTGTATCTTGAGATTCTATTTGCTTTGGTTGGCCTAAGGTAGTTTAGAAACCAAACCAAGGAAAATAAATCAATTTTGGTCAATATGGAAAAGTAATCTCATACTTAATAGTGCCATTTAAAGACTGCTTTCACCGGGCTGTTATGTGTATATTATACTAACTTATTGTTTGCTACTTTTCTTAAGTGGTTTATCCTATTGCTTTGTGGAGAATTCATTTTCCTCTTCTTTGGCTCAAAGTTGCATTGATGGCAAGTAAGGCAAATAGCACTAATATTACTAGGGAAAGTAGAGACAACAGAGAAAAAATAGCTTTCTTCTTTTTTTAATTATTAAAAAATGTGTACTTATTTTTGAGAGAGACAGAAAGAGAGAGAGCGGGGGAGGGGCAGAGACAGAGGGAGGCAAAGAATCCCAAGCAGGCTCCACGCTGTCAGCACAGAGCCTGATGGGGACTTGAACTCATGAGTTGTGAGATCATGACCTGAGCCAAAACCAAGAATCAGAAGCATAACCAACTGAGCCACCCAAGTGCCCCGAAAACAGCTTTCTATATTGTACCAAACCATGTTATATCCACATTAGAGATATCATGTGTATTTATTTTGCTAAAATTTTACATGAAACAGTAAAACAAATGATGTGAAAATATTGCTATTTAAAGTAGCTGCTATGAGGGGCGCCTGGGTGGCTCAGTCGGCCGAGCATCTGACTCTTGATTTCAGCTCAGGTCATGATCCCAGGGTTATGGGATTGAGCCCTCCCTCAGGCTCTTTGCTGAGCGTGGAGTCTGCTTAAGATTCTCTCTCTCCCTCTGCCCCTCTCCCCTGCTCACACACACATACTCTCTCTCTCTCCAAAATAAAATAAAATAATGAACTAATAAAATACAATAGTTGCTAGGAGATTTGGGGCCTTTAAATGAAAATTTCCAGATATGTTGACCCCATGTTCTAGCTAAATTAATCCTTCTGTTTATTCATTAATTTGACAAATATTTATTGAGTGCCTACTATATACCAGGCACTATCCTGGGTTCTAGGAAAAAAACATTGAATAAGACACATGTCAGCACTCCCATTAGGATGTAAGATATAGTGTAAATCTTGTAAATAAATAGGCAGTTATAATACATCATAATATATGCTATGGCAGAGGAAGTAAAAAGTCCTATGGGAGTATGAAGAAAAATAATTTTGTTGAGTTCAAGGGAAACTTGGGACGTTTTCTGGAGGAGATGGCATTTAAGTTGATATCTGAAGATGGAATGGAAGATATAGGGCACCCTGTAATGAGCAAAAGATCAATAAATGCCAAAAGAAAAATTGTGATGGTTAGTTTGGGGACAGAGGGGAGGTAACTAAGAACTTTCATTTCTTTAAACTATTTGAAAATGTTAAGATTTAAAAAAAAAATCCACACCCCCCCTCCCCCCGGAGATATTTCATTATATCACTTACTAGCCCATATCTATGAGCTGTAAACACCTGCAGTATCCAAGCAAGAACCCAAGAACTCACCTTGTCTGTCTCCATCAGTCTTTGCCTGGAATACAGCTCCACCCCACTCTGAAATCTTGCCTCTGTAATGACAAGCACTATCTCCTCCCATGGCCACCATGAACTTGGAATTTAGAAATGGTGAGGCCTTGTGTTCACTGGTGCAGTCAGTGTCAGCTGCCTCAAGGCCTCACGCAAAAGTTGCCAAATTATGTCAACTAAATACTGAACAAATGCCCAAAACTTATGGCCTCTCCCAAATTACTTTCATGATATAGGAGATTAATGGACAATCAACAATATATTTTGTATATTGTAATAGATTTTACACCCTTCTTTTTTTTTAATTTTTTAATTTTTTATTTTTTTGAGAAGGGTATAGAGTGCAAGTGGGGGAGGGGCAGAGAGAGAGAGGGAGACACAAAATCCGAAGCAGGCTCCGGGCTCTGAGCTGTCAGCACAGAGCCCGACGCAGGGCTTGAACTCACAAACCATGAGATCATGACCTGAGTTGAAGTTGAATGCTTAACTAACTGAGCCATCCAAGTGCCCCAACTTTACACCTTTCTTAGTTTTTATTCTTTGAAATCAGTTTTTGCTCTCAAACACGTAAGTTGCATATGTGTGTATGTACATGCCATTCAACTCTGTTATATTTACCTGATCACAATTTAATATAACATTGATGCAATCTATTTTTATACAGCTGTCATAAATTACTTACTTTGTTCAAAAAAAGCATGAGTTTGTAAGTTTTGCAACATATATCAAAATTACAAATCCACTTAAATCTTTGACCAGCATTTCTAATTCTGTCCTATGGATTTGCCCCTGCATGTGTGACATAACATAGGTACAGGGTCACTTACTGCAGCATTGTTTAGAAGAACAAAATAAGTTGCAAAAAATGTATCAGTATGGGACTAGTTTTAAAAATTATAGTTTATTCTTACAAAGAGATAATATATAGCCATAAAAAGAATAAGGAAGATATATATGTACTGATATGGATTAAGATCTGGTTTCTCACAGATAAGAGGTTGGAAAGCAGACAAGTATTGTCAACTTTTCCAGATAACTGTAGGTATTCTTCTTTGATATTATACCAAAACTCAACAACTAGTAGTTTCTTAAAGGTTAATTGCAATCTAGTATCTGAAACTCTATCAAAGAGCTATTCATACCCGGTTATGTTGAAATCCATTGTCTGCCTTCCACTTTGGATGGTTCTTTTACCCATGCATGATTTTTTTAAGATTATGCATTGGTCATTTGGGAAATATTAGTCCACTGAGTTATACAGATCTTTTCAATGTTAATACATCTCATTTTACAATATCAAAAAATTGCATTTGCCAATTCACCAGCAATTCCACCAGAACAGTTTATAGATACTGAGAAGCTATGGAGGTCACAGTGGTGGATACAAGTTTTCCAAAATTCTAATTTCTATTTAAAAGCTCAAATTTAGTAATTTGCAGCTCATACCATCATTTGTTTTTCTTGAAGTAACAGGCACATTTTGTTCATTTTCAAGGAAATGTTCGCCAAACACTTGTATGAATAACCATAGTTTGTCATTCTTTCAAGTAAAAAATGGCGTTCCATGAAAAGTCAGCCAGTTGGGTTTGCAAATCCAACAACCAGCAAATGCATTTCCTTGAGCTAAACCAGTACTTTCGTATGCAGCAAAAGAACTTTTTATGTACTTCGCTTTTGCATCAGACTGACTCAAGAGTCAAGATTTAATAAAATTATGAGCTTTTCTTGCTCAGCAAAGACATTAAGTGAAATTTGAATGTTTTCATCTGTGAGCATGTGGGAGGGAACACTATAATGGTTCCTGATACAGTGTAGTGTACCGTCTTGGTTCATGTCAAAGTTCCAGTGATTTTGTCCACCGTTGCTTTTGCGCCACCAGGGCAAATGCCCACAGTGAAAATGGCAAATGATGTCTCATTACCGTTACGAAGTGGTTTTGATCTCACAGACTCCCTCAGTGCAGCGTGGAAACCCCCAGGGGTCCACGGATCACACTTCGAGAAATATTTGCCTAAATAATTTTTGAAGTGATGTATTAGAGGCTGGTGATATTATTTCCCTTCAGTGAAGAGCACTGGATGATTGAGGGACAGGTGTGGGAGGAAGACGTTTCACTATATGCCCTTTTTACTTTTTGAATTTGAACCAAGGGAATATATTAGTCATTCCAAGATAAATTTAAAAATAATTTTAAGAACTGTAAGGAAGTTGAAAGCTGGACCAAGGAAAGCGAGGTGACAACTCGTACAAGGATAATATCTCACATGACTGCGTAGTTGCAAAGTGGCTGGCTGGTATGGAACTCAGATGATTTTGGAACCACGGCTTATAAGGATGCTTAGCCTGGAGTCATCGGTGAAGCTCACACACAAACTGCTAATTGGCATAGTAGTTCAGGCATGGAGAGTAAGCAGGGAACTTACAATAAATCACATCAGAGGGGCGCCTGGGTAGCTCAGTCGGTTGGGCGTCTGACTTCGGCTCAGGTCATGATCTCACCGTCCGTGTGTTCGAGCCGGCATCGGGCTCTGTGCTGACAGCTCAGAGCCTGGAGCCTGCTTCAGATTCTGTGTCTCCCTCTCTCTCTGCCCCTCCCCTGCTTAAGCTCTGTCTGTCTCTCTCAAAAATAAATGTTAAATTTTTTTTTTAAAAATTAAAAAAAAATCACATCATAATTTGATAAGAGTAGAACTCAGGGAGGAAAGTCAGCAAGCTATATGTGACTGCAAACAACTAAAGACATCCAATGGTCCCTTATTACCATGGACTTTTCTCCCCCCAGGAGTCTCATCCCTACTCCTAAGCATCCTTACTCCTACATGACAAAGATAAGTACTGGTGACATGGGAGGAACTGTCCTTTTCTACGTCTAACCATCATGTTTGTGTATATCCTGATCTTGACCTACCTGATCCACCTTGCCCTTCTAAAGCAACAGTCATAAACTCAGGTGCTTAGAGTTTCCCATCAGGTAATATCAATAAGTGAAGGAGGCTATGAAAAAGAAATCCATTATCCTCTCAGTTTATCTTGAGTGTCTTCACTTATGGTAGAGGTAAAGCCTAGGAGGTAGGTCATGTTCCTCTTGACTTTACTACAAGAGACATAAAAGTTCCAGTGTAACCATAACTGGGAACTGGCCACTGGCCTCTGTATCGCGAGGATAAAAACTGGTGGGGACCCTGGTGAACTGGGGAGCACAGCCCCATGTCAAAAGGACACCTACTTCTCGGCTCTCCTTAGCACCTCTGGATCTGGTGATGCCGTTGGAAATGTACACTTGGCATGACTATCGTATCTCATTTTACAAGAAAAGGTGGAAATCTGAACTTTTACAGGCCATTTCCTAATTTTTTTTTTACATAGGTAACTAACTTTTAAGAATTCTTGAATTAAAGGGGCTCAGTACCCTGAGATACATCCATACCTCACTTACAAGCTGTGAGTAGCTCTTACACACTTGAGAACTGGTCTTGCTTCTGCAGAGGGGAGCTCTGTATTGCTAATGAGAGACAGGAGCCTCAACAACCACAAAGACACTGCTCTATAAGGCACAAGACCAGCCTATCACAAGAAATATTCTAATGAAAACCCTTTGTGATCTTTCAGCCTCTGTCAGGGTTGAGGAAGACAATCCAGGGAAGCCAACCAACGCTTATATGCACAGCACTTACTCAGGATCCAGAGCCTCCAGCAGTATGGTCCAGTGATAGGTGAGAGACTTTTTAACCAAACCAACAAGATACGTGTGTTGGCATAAGATGCACACCCACAAATGCGATCCTTCCGCCATGTACAGGCGCTGTGGCCCACTAAAACTATTTGAAATGATCCTCTGGAATTTCTGATGACTCTAACTTTGCTAAATCCGTGTCCAGTATGCACGCTTTTATGTCACATGCATACAGGCAAAGTAGATCTAAGGATCTGGAATAATTATTTTAAGCCCCTTGACCCACAAGCACCTCTGGCATAATATCACCTGTTATTTTATTACTGGATCTTCCCCTTTTCTTTCCTAAGATACAAAATCCTCTTGGTGGAAGTAGATTCCCTCAACAAAATGACACAAATTATTTCTGCATGGGAGGCCTATGCAGAAGTATTTTGCCTTCATGGACTCCCAACCACCTCATCTACTCATTCTAGAAAGAAAATTCTGTTCAGACCCTTCTATCCATATCTATCTATCTATCTATCTATCTACCTATCACAAATCACAGACCATTGGCCAGGCAGAAAGAATCTCACAAAACTCATTTCCAGATAATACATCTGGTCTACCACACTTGCTACGTGCAGAACTCACTACAACCCTCCACCAAGAGCACTCTCCTCCCTAGTAACAATAATTTCTACTCCTGTTACTTCTTTACATCATCTTTCCAGCAATTTTCAGTGCAGGGAAGTACTTCAAGCTACCCAAGAAGAGCTACAGGACTTGCTTGAACACGAGAAAGAACAAAATCCAAAGAGAATGGAACTAGAAACAAAATCAGAATCAGAGACAGCATCTGGCATTCTTCTTGACACACTCGTAACCCTAACTTTTCAAAGTTGCTGGAAAACTCTTTCTCAGGACTGCCAAAGTCATGATAGCAATAATCGTACCTCAAATTGTAATAAGAATAAAAATAATTAGATAAGGAATTCTCTGTTCCAGGAAACTTCTGGCTTACTTGTTGAATTTGAAAGTATGGAAAGTATAAAAACGAATAGTCAGATGAATGGATAAAAGAAGACATGTGTATTTATATTATAGATTATAACTATATATTATAAGGATTCCATTGCCGCTGACCTGTTTCTTTTGTTGTTGTTGTTGTTAATTTTTTAAATGTTTATTTATTTTTGAGGGGGGGGGACAGAGAGTGAGTGGGGGAGGGGCAGAGAGAGAGGGAGACACAGAATCAGAAGCAGGCTCCAGGCTCTGAACTGTCAGTACAGAGCCTGACACAGGGCTCAAAGTCACGAACCTCAAGATCATGACCTGAGCCAAAGTCGGACACTTAACCAACTGAACACCCAGGTGCCCTGCAGCTGACCTGTTTCTCTTCATCAGGGAAGCTCATTCCCTGGTGGGAACTCCCCAGTCAGGGAAAAAGAACTACTGCAAATTAAAGGCATTATAATGGGGGCGCCCGGGTGGCTCAGTCGGTTGAGCGTCCGACTTCAGCTCAGGTCACGATCTCACGGTCCGTGAGTTCGAGCCCCGCGTCGGGCTCTGGGCTGACGGCTCGGAGCCTGGAGCCTGCTTCCGATTCTGTGTCTCCCTCTCTCTCTGCCCCTCCCCCGTTCATGCTCTGTCTCTCTCTGTCTCAAAAATAAATAAACGTTAAAAAAAAAAATTAAAAAAAAAAAAAAATAAAGGCATTATAATGCATTATAAAGGCATGATAAATGCATTATAATGCCTTTAATTTTCAGTAGTTCTTTTTCCCTGACTGAGGGTCAGGGAATATATAATATATATTATAATATATATAATATAATAGACAATTAAATGTTATATATATATATATATATATATATATATATATATAATGGAATATTACTCAGCCATCAAAAAGAATTAAATCTTGCCATTTGCAAAAACACGGATTGAGCTAGAATGTATTATGCTAACCGAAGTAAGTCAGTCAGAGAAAGACGAATACTGTATGATGTCACTCATATGTGGAATTAAAGAAACAAAACAGATGAACATATGGGAAGGAGGGAGTAGAAAGAGAAGAGAGGGTAACAAGTCATGAGAGATTCTTAATGATAGAGAACAAACTTAGGGTTGATGGAGGGAGATGGGTTGGAGATGGGCCAGATAGGTGATATGTATTAAAGAGGGCACTTGTGATACGCACTAGGTAATGTATGTAAGAGATGAATCACTGAATTCTACTCCGGAAACCAATATTGCACTGTATGTTAACTAACTAAAATTTACATAAAAATAATTAATTTTAAAAAATAATCTAATATCTAGGCAAAAAAAACAAATAATCGACGAAAGAAAAACAACAACAACAACCACAAAAAGGCTGGCATCTCACTTCTGTCCACAGCAATAATCAATACCAGAGACCATGGAGAAATGTAAAAAATTCTGAAGTAAAGAAAGCAGGATCAGAGAACATTTTTCCAGGCATGGTGTCATGTAAGTAAAAAAAAAACATAGTTAAACAAGGAAAACTTCAGGGAATATACTTAGTTTTCCCAGTAAAGAAAAATATACTTATTTGATGACAAAAATTGAACTGTATAACAAAATGAGTCAAAATAAAAAACCAAGGAATGGATAAGTAGATGGCAAAAGGACATGTGCTGAGCAATTAATTCATTTCCATTACAGAATACTGGAAAATGACAACCAAACATAACTACCAGAAGTCTTGACAGGATAGAAGGAAAACAACGCACAAATATGGCAAAATTGAGAGGAGCAGGTTACAAGAAGTTTAAGAGTGCTCAAGTTCTCATGTCTCCTGGCACTGAGTCTACTGATAGTGTCTAAAACCAAACACTCAGTTGAAACAAAAAAAGTAGCAATTTTTTGGGGGGGCGCCTGGATGGCTCAGTCGGTTAAGCGTCCAATGTCAACTCAGGTCATGATCTCGCTGTTCGTGGGTTCGAGCCCCACATCAGGCTCTGTGCTGACAGCTCAGAGCCTGGAACCTGCTTAGGATTCTGTGCCTCCCTCTCTCTCTGCCCCTTCCCTGCTAGCATGTGTGCACGCTCTCTCTCTCTCTCTTTCTCAAAAATAGATATTAATGGGGCGCCTGGGTGGCTCGGTCGGTTAAGCGTCTGACTTCGGCTCAGGTCACGATCTCACGGTCCGTGAGTTCGAGCCCCGCGTCGGGCTCTGGGCTGACGGCTCAGAGCCTGGAGCCTGCTTCCAGTTCTGTGTCTCCCTCTCTCTCTGCCCCTCCCCCGTTCATGCTCTGTCTCTCTCTGTCTCAAAAATACATAAACATTGAAAAAAAAAATTTTTTAAAAAAGAACGTTGTTGAAAAAAAAAATTAAAAAAAAAAGAACGTTTATTTATTTTTATTTATTTTATTTTTATTTTATTTTATTTATTTTCAGATCGTGACCTGAGCCGAAGTCAGACGCTTAACCGACCGAGCCACCCAGGCGCCCCAAGAAAAAAAATTTTAATAACAATTTTCATCTCTTGTTTTTTTAATGCTAGGGTTTTTTTTTTTACAGAGGAAATTACGTATTTTGTGATGAAGAGACATCTTGGAAGTCATTGATCTAACTTTTTCTCTATTGATTAAAATCAAAACTGTTACTTTTATTAACATGAGACCATTTAGGGGCGCCTGGGTGGCGCAGTCGGTTGAGCGTCCGACTTCAGCCAGGTCACGATCTCGCGGTCCGTGAGTTCGAGCCCCGCGTCAGGCTCTGGGCTGATGGCTCGGAGCCTGGAGCCTGTTTCCGATTCTGTGTCTCCCTCTCTCTCTGCCCCTCCCCCGTTCATGCTCTGTCTCTCTCTGTCCCAAAAATAAATAAAAAACGTTGAAAAAAAAATTAAAAAAAAACAAACAAACATGAGACCATTTAACAAAAGTCCATCCATCCATCAGTCCATCCGTCCATCTAGTCGTCTACCTTTGTAATGTGCATTCTATATGAATGGTGACCTCTGGAGCAGTGTGATGTGGCAGTCCAGACACTTCTATCTGTAAACATATGTACGGAGTTGGTTAGAATGATGTTCTGCTACTGTTAATGGCCATTTCATAGGGGCAGGATTTGAAGCGATTAATGTTTAAACTTTCTTGTTTGCATTTTTCAATATTGCTTATGTTTTTAAAGTTATATACCCTTTGACAAAGAAGACTTTCTTTAAGTGAAAACAAAGAAATAAAATTTCAAATGAACCAATTAACCTTGTATACTTCCCCCTGTATGAAGCAATCATTTTCAACTTATGCTTTTTTTCGAACTCTTTGGCTTCAGTTCCATCTGCCCCGTTACAAAACTCTTGACCCACACCCTTGAGCCCAGCCCTGTCCTCTCTCTTCCCAGTATGTGGAACCTAACTTTTTCCTCTGAATTCCTATTCCTTCTCCAGGAGTCCTGGGAGGAATCTATGCTGCAGTGATTGCTGCCTGAAGACTTGAGTCAGTTGTCACAGTATGTAGTGAATGTTGTTATTTTACTCAGGAATTAATTTAACAGAACCCTAGGATTTTAATTAATTTTACCATTTTATAATATTGTATAAAATTAGAAATGAATTTTTTTTAATTGTCTACCCAGCATCTGAACTCCTGCCTTTATTGGAAGAATTCTCCAAGGTTGGAACCTTTGTTGCACATGCACGAAGTCCAGAAGTATGCTTTCGCTGCACCCTCTGTCACACACACCCCGACCTAAACCTGTCCAGTCACCAGAACCCTTCTGAGATTTGAATCTGGAGTGAGGGAGGCAAGGAATAGGAGAAGTAGAGAATTCATTTTAGCAACAGCGGCCTCAGCAACAGTTTCTGGAAGCTGTGCCAACGGCATAATCGTGCCTTGTGCTGATAGAGACAGGTGTAAGAGCTGCAGCCTCCATTGTTCAGCAGTGGCTGTGATTCTAGCCGCTCAGCCTCCCTTTGTTCCTGCCTGTTTCCAAAAGCTGGCATCTTAGTCTTCCTGGAAATTCTGTCGGCTTCCCAATAACCTTTCAATACATTTCTTTTCCATTCCAATCAGCCTGTATCAGTGTCTACGACTTGCAATTAAAATTTTGACTGACACTGTACTTACGCTATGATTCTCTCTGTGTATATATGCTTGTATTTTAAATTGTTGTTAGTATACGACCTCCAGCCTTAAATTCAAATTCGGATAGTTGTCTGTATTGCTAAATCTGCCCAGGCTTTTGACAACCCTGTTTACTTAATAATGGACTCCTCTGTTTACATTTTCTAGTAATGCATGCAACAAACATTTATTATACAAAACATTGTGCTGGAATCTGGGGATAAAAAGAAAAAGAAAACCAAGATGTAGTATGTATCATCAAAGAATTCAAATTCTAGTGGGGAAGTTAGATAAGAAAATAACAAGGTGGCAAATGGTGGAATACGGGTGGGCGCGAGGTGTTGTAGAAATACAGAAGAGCACAGAAGAGTGGCACCTGAAGAGTCAGGAGACTCCACCCCATGAGGGGACCTTAGGGATAAGTAGAAGTAAGCCAGGTGGAAAGGCACAGACAAATGACACAGTAGACATGACACAGTGTAGTTTATTCTGGAAACCTCATGCAAATTGGCTTTCTAAAATGACAAGAGGAATGGGAGTGTCTGAGGGCTGGGTTTCTCCATCTTGTGAGATCAGCAGAATCAGCTAAGGCTTGTTAAATATTAGATAGCTGGGGCTCTTCCTCCAGGGAATCTGGTTCAGGTCTTGAGAGGGGTCCCAGGTGATTCACACGAAAGGGAAACTTTGTCCTGAGAAACTGAGGCTGAAGGCAAAACTCATGAAGCACTTTGTATGCTAGATTTGAATCTAGCTGAGATTTGAAGAAAGCTGAGATTAGCAGTCAGGAAATCAGCGGGCAGAAAGATCAGCTAGGTTATTAAAAGGTCTCTGGTTGGGAGATAATATGGATCTAAAATAGATTATAATCTGCAAAATGGAGAGAACCAACAGGATAGAATTTAGTGCAGCAGACTTAGTTACTATTAGCTGTGGGCTTACGAGAAGAGAATTCAAAGATGGTGGCTAGACTTGGGACTTGTACACCAGTGTAGATGAGGGTGATACTCACCTGGATGAGGCAGAGAAGAGAAATACAACACAAAACAAAAAATTATCAATTCAATTATGGCCACAGTTGAAAATGAAGTGTACATGAGATGACAGCCAAATGTCTTCGGGATCTTATATACATGAGTTGAATGCAAAAACATGGATCAGAACAGAAGCTATAGACCATTCTCGGGATACAGGGGCCAGTTATGTTATGGTGCCATTCAAAAAACTGGAATGAAGACAGTAGTAATCCAGCCATAAAGGCCCACTCCAAGTTGCATGCATGGCAGGAAGTCAGTCTTAGAATCCGTTCACCAGAAGACTTCTACAAACTCAAGATTGCTGAGTACCACTGGCTGAGGCCTAAGGTAGGACTCAGAAATCCACATTTTTTTTTTAAGAAACTTCTTAAGTGTTTCCATTGAGTAACTGGGTGTGAGAACCACCAAAGGAGGTAGTAGTTTCCAAATTTTGTTGCACATTAGGATCATATGGTAAGCTTTTACTTTTGAGAGAGAGACAGACAGACAGAGAGACAGAGCATGAGCAGGAGAGGGGCAGAGAGAGAGGGAGACACAGAATCTGAAGTAGGCCCCAGGCTCTGAGCTGTCAGCACACAGCCCAACGTGGGTCGAAATCACGAACCATGGGATCATGACCTTAACTGAAGTCAGATGCTCAACCGACTGAGCCACCCAGGCACCCCCATATGGTAAGCTTTTTTAAAGTCCAGTGTCTAAGTCCCACCCCATGCCAATTAAATCAGCCTGTCTGGGGTGGAGACAGAGTGCCAGTATTTTTTTTTAAGAATCCTTAGGTGATTCCAATATGTTGTAAAATCTGGGAACTACTGATATAGATTCCTAATAACTAGATTAGGCTACATAAAGTGTTTATGCATAGTAGCTGAAAGCAGTGCAAAAGCCTAGGCATGAATGTAGTCAAGGAGCCAATCATCAGACCCGCTGAGAAAAGGAAGTAGGTAAAGTTGACCCATGTGACCTTCTCAGAAATGAGTTCTAGCCAAAGCTATATGAATATTACAAGCTTAATATGTTCTCCAGAAGGAACATAGTGAAATAAATAAGAAGTTTAGGTCCTCTTATTTCTGTAAATTGACAATGAAAAGATTCTAAGTGAATTTATTTGAGATTGTACCAGAAGCAGACAAGGGAGAATCGAAGGATGCTGAACAAACCATGGAGCACATTGGTCCTTTAGGAGGCAGGCAGGTGAAGGAACAGACCATGTTTAAGTGGAATGGAAAGGCAAGTTAGAGAGGCAGGAGGATGTCACAAGCACGCTATGAAGGCACACACACGAGTTGTGTCTTTCCACGGTGTCAGCTTTATTCAATCATAAAGCAAGGTTAATGTAAAGCAGGTTCAGGATTCCAAACTCAATGGCATTTCCCTACACACTTAACTTGGCTTCATACACATCATACCAGGCAAAGCCCAATACAAAGTCATACAACAAACAAGAGACAACGAAGGGTAAGGAGTTAACAAACCAAACGCGAAGTCAGTCAGTGAGCATGCAGTTGGGATGAGGCCTGGGTCTGGTCCAGGCCAGCTCTCGACGTGTGCTGCTTATTATGTTGAGGCAGTGGAA
The DNA here is from genome assembly GCF_028018385.1 of Neofelis nebulosa. Classification (NCBI taxonomy): domain Eukaryota; kingdom Metazoa; phylum Chordata; class Mammalia; order Carnivora; family Felidae; genus Neofelis; species Neofelis nebulosa. Next base: position 121,014,639 of record NC_080787.1, on the reverse strand, counting down.
GATCTCTGCTACGTTCAGAGATCAATTGGGCTGAATCTTGGGTGGCAGTTGCTTTTTTAATGCCATCAGACATAAAAGGGTCAGTGTCTGGAGAGACTTGACAGTTTGCTGCAAAAATCCTCCCTTTTTAAAGGGGTTTAATCAGTCTTGGGCCTTTGCAGTCGTCCTCTGGTTCTGCTTGCTGGTTATCAGTTCTGGATGTCATCAGCCTGTGACGCTTTCAGCGATATCAGGTCTTAGCTGCAATGCCCTTGGCTGCTTACATCACAGCTTGGCATAAGTCACTGCTTGACGTGAGTGACCCCATCTTGCTCTCCACAGAAGAAAATCAGTAAGACTAGTATGGTAGAAGTTAGTAGGGTTTCAAGGACGGAATAATCCGGCGTGTCAAATGCTGCAGAACAAGTGTTAGGCTATCTGGAAAATATGTCACTAGGACCCACCTCTTCATTCTTGTTAGAAACTATTGGAGGGTAGGAGGCTATTTCTCTTGCAACCTGCTCGATACCCCCCACCCTGACCTCATATGACTGGTGCGTGACTGAGAGAGGGAGGAGAACTATTTGATCTGCAAAGTTCACCAGCACTGTCTTTTCTCAAGCCCACGCTGCACAAGAGTGATTGCAAAGCTAACAGAAGCATCTGGAAACAGGCCTCTAAAATAACCCAGAGGAAAGGAATGTAAGGCTACCTGTGAGCTGTGATTTTAGTTTAGGGAGGTGAAGGCTGAGCAGGCTGTGACTGAGGCACCTATTTAGTCCTTGGGTCTTCTCTATTCTACATCTTCCATGTGTCTCATTCCTGCACACTCATTTGGCTCCCACCCACACTGGCCCTGTTAAATCCCTCGTGAACAACTCCCTTACTGGTCACTGTGCTTCCAGAGTCTGGCCCATCCGAGAGCCATCCTTTACACTAAGGCTCAAGCAGTGCTCTCCTCTTCCGGTGACTCCCCCATCCTGTTCCCTCCCACAGGAATCGACAAAGGGGCTCTGAATCAGATTGCCTCCCTGTACGTCCCTGCTCTGCCACTTGTCTGTCCTGTGACCTTGAACAAATAAGTTAAGTCCTCCATGTCTTATTTTTATCACCTGTAAAAGCGGTGATAGCAGTGCTTACGTAAGGGGAACATTATGAGATTTAAATGAGCTGGACACGGAAGGTATGGGGCAACAACTGTGTGACTTTAAGCAATTAAGCTTGCTCAGGTTCCATTTTCTTATTTATAAAGGCCTATGCAATTCTTATCTACCTCGTATGGTGATGGAGATTAAATTAGAAGATGCACTTAAAGTAAATCGGCATAGTGTGTGCTACATAGTAAGCATCAACAAACTGGAGCTGTTTGTTTTTAAAACCCCAGGTAAAATGGCACCTGTATTGTGCAGGCTTTCCTAAGCCCAGTGGAAACACATCATTTCTTCTTCCATGTTCTGCTCTTCATTTTAGTTTTAGCATGGAAATCATTTCTCCTTCTTTTTCTTTTCTTCCCTCTTTGTTTTATTGTGTCTTGTTCTCATCTTCCTCCTCTCCTCCGGATTATTAGATTGAAGGCAGAGGCTGAGAATCGTATCTTACTGATCTCTGTTATACAAAGTGTAGTATCATGTCGTGATTTTTCTTTTCTTTTATTTAAAGTTTCTTTACTTATTTTGAGAGAGAGAAAAGTGTGATAGAGGGAGGAGCAGAGAGAGAGAGAATCCCAAGCAGGCTCTGTACTGTCAGTGTGGAGCCCTATGCAGGGGTAGAACTGATGAACTGTAAGATCATGACCCAAACCAAAGTCAGATGCTTAACCAACTGAGCCACCCAGCTGCCCCTACCATGTCATGATTTTTAAGTTCACCTAGTACTTGCTCATTAATTGGAAGTTGAATGACTTCATTTACATTTTTAAATTGGGCTTTTTTTACCTTTTAAATATATAGTGTAAATTTTAATGACACTCAGTATGGATGCAATAAAAATGTGGGAAAACTCTATAAATTGGAGTGTAAATTGGAACAATTTTTGGAAGCAAATATAGCACCCAGAGTTCCCAAAAATAGGGTACTTGTCAAATAATTTAGAATATATCAATATGATGGAACAATGTGGAATATTATCTATGTCATATTTTAAAATGTGTATATAGCATATACATATATATGCTGATTATTGAAAGAGCTCTATAACGTATCATAAGTATAAAAAGTTATAACACAATGTAAACTGTATAGTCCTTCGTGTAAAATTAAAATAAAGATAGATGTGAATTTATGCAGATTTATGCCTTTTAAAATTAGGAAGTAAAAAAGCAATTGTTCATATGGAGAGGGTAGTAGGGGAGAGGAAGGAGGGAAATAAGGCTTTCCCTTTTGATTTTGTAACTTTCTGCACTGCCTAAATTTTATAACCTTCTATATGCATTACTCTTTATTAAAATGTTGATGGGAAGGGAGATTAAAGGCTACCCCATTTTGGTTGTTTTATTCTTTGTACCTCAGTTTATTAAAAAATTGCATTGCAAGAATTTGCCCGTATTAAATTCTTTCCAAAATCATATTTTAATAGTTGTTTAAAATTCCATTATATGATACATAATTATGATTTATTAACCCTTTTTGTTGAGTATTTAAATTGTTTACAATGTTTGGGCGATTATGATACTGAAATAAATATTTGATTATTTAGTTCTGGGAATGATATTGCTGAGGTAGTAGTAAAATTTGCCATTGATAATGACGCTTCCAGTAACAGTAGGTCTTAGAATACTCTCAGTGCATGCGCCGAAGGGTTTAATATGCAACTATGGAACTGGAAAATATGGAAGAGCTGGAATGCTCTGCACAATAGAGAAGAATTTTAGACCCCCTGAGGTAATGGGTGGTGGGGAATAAGAGAGAGAAATAAGATGTGAGACTGTACTCCAAGGATGTGACCCCCCCCCCCCTTAGTGGATTTTTTTGGGAGACTCTTGAAGAAGCTGAATTGTTGGAAAGAGAAACAAAGGCAGCATACAAACACAGGAGCCCGAGGCCAGTTACACCACAGAGCATAAACCTAGAAATTAATAGGAACCAGGGGGAGGACCCAGGAGTTTCACCAATCAGGGAACTGAGGATGGAGTCAAATGTAACTAACTAGCAGGACTTTCTACCCCCTTTACAGCACACACGCCTCCTCTGAGGACCTCTGTGTTACTGGCATCATAAAATCTTGTGATTCCTATGACCGAATTGCCTCCTGGAGACGATGTATATGTTCTGCTTTCACCAGACATGGAGGTATGGGCCTGATTCACTCGCCATTGCCAATACTGGGTATTACAGTTTTTAAATCTGTAGCAAGTTAACAGGAAAAAAAAAATCATCTCATTGTTTATTTGCATGACTTTGAGCCTAGAGAGGTTAACACTGTTTTTGTATTTGTCCCATTTCATGGAGCAAATAGAAGTCAACAGGACCTTCTTTATCATCCCCACAATAACTACCACCTATGCCGGATATTTTTTAAGGGCTCTTATAAATGTTAACTCACTTATAAGTTCACAAATCTATAACAGGGGTAATACTTTTCCTCTGTTTTAGAGATGAAGAAATTGGAAGTCCAGAGAAGCATAACTTGAGCAAGCTAGTAAATGGAAGCGGTTGGATTTGAGCCTGTCCCATCGTCTGGCCCCTAAACTTTCTATCATGCTGCCTCTCTCCTTTATCCATCCTTTGCAAACCCACTGCATAGTTCCACTACTTTCAGTCTCTTTAAAGTGTCAAAGACAAATCCTTCCACTCTCCTTTGGGTTACATTGCTCAATGTCTATGAGCTCTCATTCATCAATTCTTTCTTTTGTTCATCATCAACTTCCCTTTAGCCCTGATATCACAAAAGACAGTCACACTAAAAAGCAGATAAACAATAGCAACAAAACCTGTCAAACGTATATTTCCTTCCAACTACCATTTTTCTCTATGATATTGTCCACTTACGTTTTCAACTTGTTCACCCCCCATTACTTCTCAACACTTTTCTATCTTGCTTCAACCCGCCCACCAAATGTGCATTTGCCAAGTGCATCAATGACCTTAATTTTCCCCAAATTCAGTGGGTCCTTCTTTCACTTAATTTGTATTTGATACAGTTGATCATTCCCTCTACTTGGTATGCTACACTCTGGTTTTCATTCTGTCTTTCCCGTCTCTTCTTAGTCTGATTTGTTGGCAACTCTTCCAATGCCCAATCTTTAAATCTTAAAACTTCCATAAAAATTTAGACTGTGATTTCTTTCCCTCTCACTGTATGTGCTCGTTCAGCTCAACCACATCCAGCCTCGTGGGTTCAAAGAATATCTATCTGGTGATATCTCCCTGGGTTATCTCACATGCCATTTCTACTGGGCTGTATCTCAGACATCACCTATAAAAATGGAATTCTTTATTTTCCTCCAAAATCGAAAGACTTTTTTCTTAACTCTTGTACCTAGTAAATTCTATGAGGTCATGGACTAAGATTGGTTTTTTGTTTGCTTGTTTTTTATTTTTAGGGACCAAGATTGTTTTGATTTTCACTTTATATCTACAACTTAGCATAGTTATTTATACATAGACGGTGATCAGTGAATATTTAATGAGTGAATGAATGAATAATTTTTTTGTTTGAGATGATAATTCACAATCCAAACTCTTCTAACCTGCAGACCTATAATTGATTAATAATGCACACCCAGAATTAGTGGAAAAGATAGTCTATGTAATTAATGATTTTAAAAAACAGGAAAGGACTTTAGACATTTTTCCATCCGAAGGTCTCAGAGTTGAAAGGTGACATAGTTCAAATTTCTTTTGTTCTATAGATGAGAAAGCTAATATTAGTTCACTTGTCCAATATGACATCAATTTTGGCAGAAATGAAAGTGGAACTCTAGGGTCTTGTTACCATGCAGAATACTCCAAGATGTTTCAAAATTGTGTGTCAGTTCACTATACTTGATTTGTGTGTAGGTAGATAGATAGATAGATAGATAGATTCATACAATGATATACATACCACTAACTAAAAACATTTTAGTTATTCCCTATCTACTCCCCCAACAGTATCCTCGGAGACTAGAAGAGTGCTTGTTACACACTGGGTGGTTAATAAATATTGTTGGCTGAGTGACAAATTTAGTGACAACTAAAATAAACCCTAAATTTCTCACTTCATAAACCTAGTCACCTATTTTCTTAAACAAATAAATAAACAAAAATCCCAGGATGCATAGCATGAGAAGTCTGAATGAGATTATAGGCATACCTTATTTTCTTGCATTTCACAGATGTTGTGATTTTTACAAACGAATGTTTTGCTGCAGCCCCGCATTGAGCACGTCAGCACTGTTTTTCCAACAGTATTTGCTCGCTTCGTGTCTTTGTGTCACATTTTGGTAATTCTCACAATACATTCAAACTTTTTCATTCTTGTATTTGTCCCAGTGATCCGCGATCCGTGATTTTTGATGTTACTACTGTAACTGTTTTGGGACACCATTGGATAACCGACCAGCTAGCCCCCCATCTCTCTGCGCCTCCTCAGTCTTCCCTATTCCCTGAGACACAAAAATATTGAAATTAGGCCCATTAACAACCCCACAATGGCCTCTAAGTATTCAAGTGAAAGGAAGAGTCACACGTCTCTCCTTTAAAATCAAAAGCTAGAAGTGACTGAACTGAGTGAGGAAGTCATGTTGAAAGTCGAGATGGGCCAAAAGCTAGGCCTCTTGTGCCAAACAGTTAGTCAAGTTGTCAACGCAAGGGAAAAGTTCTTGAAGGAAATTAAAAGTGTTACTCCAATAAACACACTAATGATAAGAAAGTGAAACAGCCTGATTGCTGATAGGGAGAAAATTTGAGTGATCTGGATAGAAGATCAAACCAGCCACAACATTCCCTTCAGCCAAAGCCCAGTCCAGAGAAAGGTCCTAACTAACTCTCTTCAATTCTATGAAGGCTGAGAGAGGTGGGGCAGCTGCAGAAGAAAAGTTTGAAGCTCGCAGAGGTTAGTTCATGAGGTTTAAGGAAAGAAGCCATTTCCATAGCAGAAAAGTGCAAGGTGAAGCAGTAAATGCTGATGTAGAAGCTGCAGCAAGTTCTCCAGAAGATCTAGCTGTGATCATTCATGAGGGTGACTACACTAAACAATAGATTTTAAATACAGACAAAACAGCTTGAGATTGGAAGATGCTGCCATCTAGGACTTTCATAGTAGAGAGAAGTCAATGCCTGGCCTCAAAGCTTCAAAGGACAGGCTGTCTCTCTTGTCCCCCATTAGGGGGGCTAATGTAGTTGGTGACTTTCAGTTGAAGCCAGTGCTCATTTACAATTCCAAAAATCCTACGGCCTTTAAGAATTATGCTAACTCTACTCTGCCTGTGCATTGTAAGTGGAACAACAAAGGCTGGATGACAGCACATCTGTTTACAAGATAATTTACTGAATATTTTAAGCCCACGATTGAGACCTACTGCTCAGAAAAAAAGATTCCTTTCAAAATATTACTGCTCATTGACAATGCACCTGGTCACCCAAGAGCTCTGATGGAGATGGGCAATGAGATTAATGTTGTTTTCGTACCTGTTAACACAGCATCTGTTCTGTGGTCGAGGATCAAGGAGTAATTTTGACTTTCAAGTCTTATTATTTAAGAAATATATTTAGTAAGGCTATACCTGCCATAGGCAGTGCCTTCTCTGATGGATCTGGGCAGAGTAAATCAAAGACTTTCTTGAAAGGATTTACCCTGCTAAATGCCATTAAGAACATTTGTGATTCATGGGCAGAAGTCAAAATATCAACATTAACAAGAGTTTTAAAGAAGTTGATTCTTTTTTAAAAATGTTTTTTAACGTTTATTTGTTTTTGAGAGAGACAGAGACAGAGTGCACGCCAGAGAGGGGCAGAGAGAGAGAGGGAGACATAGAATCCAAAGCAGGCTCCAGGCTCCAAGCTGTCAGCACAGAGCCCGATGCTGGGCTCGAACTCATGAACCATGAGATCATGACCTGAGCCGAAGTCGGATGCTCAACCAACAGAGCCACCCAGGTGCCCCTGGAAGAAGTTGTTTCTAACCTTCGTGGATGACTTTAAGGCATTCAAGACTTCAGCAGAGGAAGTAACTGCAGTTGAGGTCACATAGCAAGAGAACTAGAATTAGAAGTGGAGTTTGAAGATACAACTGAATTGCTGCACTCTCATGATCAAACTTAAATAGATGAGGAGTTGCTTTTGATGGTTGAGCAAAGAAAGTAGTTTCTTGAGATGGCATCTACTGCTGGTGAAGATACTGTGAAAATTGTTGAAATGACAACAAAAGAATTTAGGGAGCACCTGGGTGGCTCAGTCGGTTAAATGTCTGACTCTTGACTTAGGCTCAGGTCGTGATCTCATGGTTCATGGGTTCGAGCCTCACGTTGAGCTTCATATCAAGTCCCATGTCATTCTCTGTGCAGACAGTGTGGAGCGTGCTTGAGATTCTCTCTCTCTCCCTCCCTCCCTTCTCTTGCCCTTCCTCACTCGCTCTCAAAATAAATAAGTAAATTAAAAAAAAAGAATTTAGAATATTACATAAATTAAGCTGATAAAGGAGTGGCAGTGGTTGAGAGGATTGACTCCAGTTTGAAAGATGTTCTACTGTGGGCAAAATGCTATCAAACAGAAAAATCATTCCTGAAAGGAAGAGTCCATTGATGTAGCAAATGTCATTGTTGTCTTATTTTAAGAAATTGCTACAGCTACATCAACCGTTGGTGATCAGTCAGCAGCCATCATCATCAAGGTAAGACCATCCCCAAGCAAAGATGACTTGCTGAAAGCTCAGTTGATGGTTAGTGCTTTTCAGCAATAAAGTATCATTTAATTAAGGTGTGTGTGTTGTTTTCTTTTTTCAGACATAATGCTATTATTATATAGTATACAGGATAGTTTACTTAATAGTATACAGGATAGTATAAACATAACTTTTCTATGCACCAGGAAACCAAAAAATTCACTTGACTCTCTTCATTGTGATATTTACTGTATTATGGTGGTCTGGAATTGAACCTGCAATATCTCCAAGGTAAACCTGTATAGGTTTCATGGGACGTGGGGAATCAAGCTTGGTTTTGAAAATCTGGTTCTTCTGAAACAGGAGGCAATCATTTCTTTCATTTCCTCTCTGTGCCACGTACTTTAAATATTTTTTTAATGCTTATTTATTTTTTAAGAGACAGAGACAGAATGTGAGTGGGGAAGGGGCAGAGAGAGAGGTGGGGGGAAAACAGAATCCAAAACAGGATCCAGGCTCTGAGCTGTCAGCACAGAGCCTGATGCGGGGCTTGAACCCACCAGCCACGAGATCATGAAATTATCACACTGTTTTCCAGTGCAGTTGTACAATTTTACCTGAGAGCTGTATTTGTTTCATATCTTTCTAAATGCTTGCTGTGGTCAATCTTTATCACTTTATTCCAGGGCATGTGTGTGTAGTACTATTACACTATGATTTAGTTTGTATTTCCCTAATGCTTAGTGATGGTGAGAATTTTCCTATGTTTGCCATCTGTACATCTTCTTTTTATTCTTACGTAGTATTACATCACATGAACACACCATAGATTTTTGTACATTCATATATTTTGAGGTTCAGTTATTGGGTGTGTACACATATGTTTCTTCCTAACCAAATGTCCTTTTCATCATTATGAAATATTTCTCTTTATCTCTGGTAATAAACTTTGTTCTAAGGTCTACTTAAGTTATTAACATAATCATTCCAGTCTTCTTATGCTTATTCTTTGCACAGTATGTCTTTTCTACTTACTTTCAACCTAATTTTATATTTATATAATATACTTTTATATTTTAAATGTGTCTTTTATAGGTAGGAGCTAGTTGGATTTTTTTTTTTGGTCCAATCTGATAATATCTTTCTTTTAATTGGAAGTGTTTAGGCTTCAATTAATATCTCATATAATTACTGATATAGATGGATTTAGTCAGCCAATTTATTGATTTCTGGGCTTTTTTAATACTCTTTTTTTTATTCCTCTATTCCTCCTTTTCTGCCTAATTTTGGGTCATTTCAATACTTTTCAGTATCCCATTTTAACTTATCTATTGGTTTTTTTTAGATATACTTTGAATATTTTTTAGGGTTGATCTAGGGATATCTATCTATCATCATTGTTCACAGTCTGCTTAAAGTTAATATTGTACTAACAACATCATGTAAAATATAGAAAGCTTTCAACAATATAGATTGCTTGCCTCCCCCCTCCATTTTGTATGTTATAGATATTATTTGTATTATATTTACATACATTGAAAACAACACATAACAATATTATATACTTTTTCTTTAAAAAGTCATATATATTTTAAAACACTCAAGAGAAAAAATAGACTTTTATATTCATTCAGATATTTATCATTTCTAATATTTACTATTTGATCTGAAATTCAAATTTCCCTCTAGCATCACTCGTTCAGGCTGGAGGGCTTTTTAGCATGTTTTATAGTGCAGGGCTGGTTTGCAACAAATTTTTTGTTTTCCTTTATATGAAAATGTTTTCATCTTGCCTTAATCCTGAGAGATATTTTGGCTGGGTATAGAATTCTGGGTTGATTTTTTTTTTTTTCCTTTCAGCTCTTTGCAGATGTTGTTCCATGTCATCTGCCCTCCATGGAAACCATGAAGATAACAAATCTGCAGTCTTTTAAATCACTGATACTCCTTATGAATATGTCTTTTTAAAAATTTTTTAAAGTTTATTTATTTATTTTGAGAGAGAGAGAGACAGTGAAAGTGAGCAGGGGAGGGACAAAGAGAGAGGGAGAGAGAAAATCCCAAGCAGGCTCCACAATGTCAGTGAGGAGTCCAATGCAGGGCTCGAACTCACAAACTGCGAGATCATGACCTGAGTCTAAACCAAGAGTCAGATGCTTAACTGACTGAGACCCTCCAAGAACCCCTGAATATATCATTTTTAAATCACTACTTTTTAGATTTAAGAAGCAAAGTCTTTAGTGTTTATGGAGTTTGATTATGATGTTTCTAAGCATGGTTTTCTTTGAATTCATCCTGTTTGAAGTTCCCTGAACACCTTGAATCTGTTTATGTACATGTTTTACACAATTTAGGAAGTTTTTGACCATAATTGCTTCAATTATTTTTTCTTTCCCAACCTCTTTTCTTATCCTCCTTGGATTCCAATTATATGTACATTTAACCTTTTGATGTTTTTCCACACTTAGATCCCTGAGCATCTTTTTTTTTTTTTATCTTTTCTTCTCTCTGTTCTTCATATTGGAAAATTTCTATTGATCTAGAGTTCAAAAAATTTTTGTCATCTATATTCTGCTATTGAGCTTATCCAGTGAAATTTTTACTTATTATGTTTTACTTCTAAACTTTCCATTTGGTTATTTTTTGTAATATATTTCTCATTGAGATTTCCTTTATTTCATTAACTTCAGATGTGTTCATCTTGATTTCATTGAAAGTTATATGTACTACTATAAAAGGCTTATCTGATGACTCTGATATCTTGATAATCTCAGAGTTGGTCTCTGTTGATTGTCTTTTCCCCTGAGAATGTATCATATTTTTCTGATTATTTTTAGAGCAAGTAATTTTGGATTGTATCCTGGACATCATTACTCATATGATGTGTAGATTTTGGGTTCTGTTATAGTCCTCTGGAGAATATTGATAGTTTTATTTTAGCAGACAATTAACCAAGTTGGGTTCAGATGGTAACCTCTTCTTACCTTCTTTGAATGGTAGTCCAAATCTCAATTTATTTCTTTGAGCTTTTTTGATGCTGTCTTGGGTCTGTTTCATGCATATGGGGATTGGCAGAGTCTTCATGTATTCATAGGCAAAACTAGGTAATTCTCTTTTCCAACTCTTTCCTGCTCAAGATTCTTCTTCACTCGCTAGCCTGCTTAGGCTATTTTCCATCTTTTCTTTCAAGAACTATATCAGGGTTTCTCTGGGAAATTTAGCTGCTCACACTGTTTCATGACTGTGGCTCTATCTTGGGAAAGCTGCAAACAACAACAACAACAACAACAACAACCATCACAGTAAACTGGTCCCTGTGCCAGGTACTTATCGAAGTTTAATTCCTCTTCATTCTATGTTTGTTTTTATCTTGCTATTCAGAGCTCTCAGGTAGTTGTTTTAAATATTTTGTTTATAGCTTATCATTGCTATCAATGTGAGGGATGGGTTTTTAAGGGATTTACATTGTCTTGGTAGAACTGGAACTGATTTGAATGATGTTTTTTGAAGATCAGAAGATTTTAATTTTTATGAATTCTAAATTATTATTATTTTTAAATTTTATGTTTGCTGGGTTCTATATCTTGTGTTATCTTTGCCTACCCAAAATATCGTGAAGGCTTGCATTTAGATTTCCTTCAGAAGATTTATGTTCTGGGGTTTTCTTGTGATCTGTTTTAAGTTGCTATCTATGTGTGGTTCAGGCTCAGGATCAAGGTTCATTTTTTTCCACCAAATGGGTAATCAATTTTTCTTTTTTTTTTAATTTTAAAATATTTATTTATTTATTTATTTATTTATTTTGAGAGAGTGAGCGAGAGCGAGCGGGGTGGGGGGGGGGGGCAGAGGGAGATGGAAACAGACAGAGAATCCCAAGCAGGCTCCGTGCTGCTGAAATCAAGAATGGGACACTTAACCAACTGAGCCACCCAAGCACCCCAGATATTCCATTTTTCTAACATAATTTGTTAAAAAGACTTTTCATTCTTCATTAAACTATTTTTGGAGCTACTTTGGGAACCTAACTGATTGTATATGTACGGATCTCCTTCTGGACTCTATTCTGTTCCATTACTCTCTATGTCTATCTTTACACAAATTCCTTCCATTTTGATTCGTTTAACTATTATTAAATCTTGAAACTAGGAAGTGGAAGCCCTCCAATTTTCCTTTCCTTTTCAAAATTATTTCAGGCTATTCTAGGTCTTTTGTATCTCCATAAAAATTTTAGAATGAGTTTATCAAATTCTTTTTTAAATCTTTCAAAGCATTTAGTGGGGCTGCATTAAATCCATAGGTCAATTTGGGGACAATTAACATAATAATAATATTTGGTTTCCCAGTCCATTAACATGGTTTATCTTTACCCAGATTTAGGTCTTTTAAATTTCTTTCAGTAATGTTACACAGATTTTAGTATGTAGGTTTGGCACATATTTGATTAAATATACCACTAAGTATTTTACTTTTTAAATTTTTTTTTAATGTTTATTTATTTTTAAGACAGAGAGAGAAACAGAGGTCCAGCAGGGGAGGGGCAGAGAGAGAGAGAGAAAGAGAGAGAGAGAGACAGAATCCGAAGCAGGCTCCAGGCTCCGAGCTGTCAGCACAGAGCATGAAGCAGGGCTTGAGCTCATGAACCATGAGATCATGACCTGAGCTGAAGTTAAATGCTCAACCAAGTGAGCACCCAGGCACCCCAAGTATTTCTCATTTTTTGACACTATTGTAGACTGTATTTAAAAAACTTTGTTTTCAAATGTTATTGCTAATAGACATTTCATTGAGTTTTGCATATTGACCTTGTATCCTGCAATATGGCTACATTAAACTATTATTACTAATAATTTTTTGGTGGGTTATTTAAGAATTTTTGCATACATGAGCATATAATTGTGTCATCTGTGAATTAAGACAACTTTGCCTTTTTAATCTGTATACCTTTTTTTTCTTGTCTTATTGAACTTGCCAATAAATGTAATAATACATTATTAAATAGTAATGGTGAGAGTGCACAGTTTTTCCCTGTCCCTGATCCTAGAAGGGAGGCATATATCAGCAAGATATATGATATTAGTTGTAGAGTTTTATAGAAAACCTTTATTAATTTAAAGAAATTCCCTCTTGTTGCTAATTTGCTAAGAGTTTTTATTTCCCTAATAAAATAAGTGTTGAATTTTGTCCAATGCTTTTTCTGCATATGTTGAGATGATCATATGATATCTTCTTTTTTATTCTGTTAATATGGTAAATTCTCTTGACTGAGTTTTGAATATTATATCAACCTTACGTTCCTGAGATAAACACTAATTTGCCATGATAGATCTTTATTCTATGTATTACCACTTTTGATTTGCTAATATTTTTGTAAAAGATTTTTAATTTGGGGGAAGTTATGTTTACAAGGAATATCAATGTGTAATTTTCTTATCTGGTAATGTCTGGTTCAATATCAGAAGAATACTTTCTTCATAATATGATTTAAGATGTGTTCTTTCCTCTTCTGTTTTTTGAATGAATTTGTCTAGAATTGTATTATTTCTTTTTAAATGTTTGATGTAATTCATCAGTGAAATCATCTAGCCCAGAGTTTTTGTGGAAAAAGTTTAAATTACATGTTTAATATCTGTAACAAATATAGAGCTATTTAGAATTTCTATTTCTTCTTGAGTCACATTTGGTAATTTGCATCTTTCATGGAACTTGTTTACTATATATATATTTTAAAATAAATGTTTATTCAGTTTTTAAAAGTTTATTTATTTTCAGAGAGAGAGAGACAGTGGGAGTGGGGGGAAGGCAGAGAGAGCGGGAGACAGAGAATCCCACGCTGTCAGCATGGAGCCTGATGCAGGGCTTGAACCCATGAAACTGTGAGATCATGACCTGAGCTGGAAACAAGAGTCAGATACTTCACTGATGAGCCACCCAGGTGCCCCTGTGTTTATTCATTTTTGAGAGAGAGAGTGTGTGTGTGCGTGCACACATGAGTGGGGGAGGGGCAAAGAGAGAGGGGGACAAAGGATCAGAAGCGGGCTCATACTGACAGCAGTGAGACCAATGTAGGGCTCTAACTCACAAACCATGAGATCATGGCTGGGTGGAAGTCAGATGCTCAACCCACTGAGCAAACCAGGCACCCCTGTTCATTTAATTATCAAATTTCTTCTCCTAAACTTGCTCATTAGATTTCCTTTTGTCTTTTTTTTTTTAAATCTACAGTCATTTTCTTTTACTCCTGATATTTCTGATATTGGCGATTTTAATTTCTGTTGTGATTTCTTTTTTTCTTGCTCAACCAAATAGTGGTTTGTACATTTTATTGATTTTTTTTTTTCGAAGGACTAGCTTTTGTTTCACAATGTTTTAATTTTTTATTGTTTGGCCCTTTCCTATTTCATTGCTGCTGTCTTTTCTTATTGTTACTATTCCCTTCCTTCAAATTTAGTCTTGATTTAATTGTCTTGTCTTTTACTAGTTTCTTAGGGTAAAAGCAGAGATGATTGATTTTAGAGTTTTTTTCTTTTCTAGCATAAGCGTTTAAAGTTATTTTTTTCTAAGCATTGATTTAGCTGCATCATATAAATCTTGTTTGTTGTATTTACATTTTTTATTCAGTTAAAATATATTGTAATTTCTCTCGTGGTTTCTTTTTGACTATGAGGTATTTATGTGCTGTTTATTTCCAAATAACTTGAAGTTTTCCACATATTCCTGTTACTGATTTCTAATTTAATCTCACTGTTGTTAAAGAATATACTACATATGTGTTTTGTTGTTTTTGTTCTACTTCATTGAGATATGATTGACATATAACACTGTGTAACTTTAAGGTATGTAACATGTTTATTTGATAAATGTATATTGAAGATGATTACCACTGCAGCATTAGCTAACATATTATGTATATTTTCAATCTACTTACATCTCAGAGCCTTCTTTTATGGCTCAGCATATTATTTATTTTAATTAGTATTGTTTGTACACTGGAAAAGAATGTACATTCTGTATATGTTTAATATAGCATTCTCTAAATATCAATTAGGTCAAGTTGATCGATAGTGATGTTCAGCTTTTCTATATTCCTGCAGAGTGTTTTCCTATGGAATTTATCAATTCCTGAGACAATAGTATTAAAGCCTTCAACTTTTGTGTGTTTCAGCTATTTCTTATTTTACATCTGTCAGTTTTGGCTTCATGTATTTTAAGTTCATTAATATGTACATACATATTTAAGATTTGTATATATTTTGACAGTTTGCTTCTTTTATCATTTTGAAATGTCCTTCTATCTTTGTCAATATTCTTTATTCTATGAAGTATTTGTTCTGATATTAGTATTGCTACTCCAGCTTTCTTATGATTAGTGTTTGCATGTTATACTTTTTTACTTTCAACCTATCTGTATCTTTATATTTAAAGTGCTTTTATTCATAGACACCACATAACTGGGTCTTCTTTCTATCCAGTCCGACAGTGTCTGCCTTTTTTTTTTTTTAATTTTTTTTTTTTTACATTTATTTATTTTTGAGACAGAGAGAGACAGAGCATGAACGGGGGAGGGGCAGAGAGAGAGGGAGACACAGAATAGGAAGCAGGCTCCAGGCTCTGAGCCATCAGCCCAGAGCCTGCCGCCGGGCTCGAACTCACAGACCGCAAGATCGTGACCTGAGCTGAAGTCGGACGCTTAACTGACTGAGCCACCCAGGCGCCCCAGTGTCTGCCTTTTAATTGCAGTGCTTAGACCATTTACATTTAATGTGATCAATGCAACAACTGGATTTCATTCTACAATGATCCGATTCCTTTGACTCTTTGTTCCGTCTGTTCTTTGTCTTGTTTTTTTCTTTTCCTGTCTTCTTTTGCATTTTCACTATTTTGTTTTATCCCCATGTTTGGTTTTCTTTATCTACACCTCTTTATTTTTAAGTGGTTGTTCTATGAATTACCATATACATCTTTATTTTTTCACAGTCTTCTTTCATATAATAACACCCCACCTTTAATGTAAGAATGGTACACTTCCATTTCTCTCTCTGTCTTTTTATTATTTTCATAATTTCACTTTTGCCTAACTAGATATGTTATAATAAGTTATTTTTTAACTAGTTGATTATCATTTGATAACATTAACACATGAGAAAAAAGTCTTTTATATTTACTGACATATTTATAATTTTTATCATTCTTCATTCCTTTGTATAGATATGTTTCCTTTACTGTTTAATATTTTTGCTGGATGTAGAATTCTAATTGTTAGTAAGTCATCTATCTCTTTTTTTGTTAGCTGTCTTTTTTTCAAACCCTTTGTTCATTTTAAGAATTGAGCTTACTATCCTTTTATTATTAGTTGTAGGAGTTATTTATAGATGATGATTACCAATGTCTTGTATGCTTTACAAACATTTCCCTCCAGTTTGTGGCTTTGCCTATCTATTTTAATAATGTCTTTTGATAAACAGTTGTTTTTAAAATTTGGTCAACATATTTTTTTATGCTTATTGCTTTCTATGACCTCAGAAAGCTTTGCCTACCATCAAATTACAAAGATATTGTCATATTTGGGGGGCACCTGGGTGGCTCAGTCGGTTAAGCAGCCGACTTCGGCTGACGTCATCATCTCATGGTTCACGAGTTTGAGCCCTGCATCTGGCTCTGTGCTGACAGCTCAAAGCCTGGAGCCCGCTTCAGATTCTCTGTCTCCCTCTCCCTCTGCCCCTCCCCCGCTTGTACTCTGTCTCTCTCTCTCTCTCAAAAAAGATAAATAAACATTTAAAAAACTAAAAAAAAACAAAGATATTGTCATATTTTTCTTCTACAAATACATGGATTTGATTTTTGTGTATAGTCTATGATCCATCTTGAGCTAATTTTTGTATAGGGTGTGAGATAGGTATATATTTAGTTTTAATTTTGCTTTTTTCAAGTTGTGGACAGTCTATATCATCTTTTCAAATCTGCACTTTCACTTATAAATTTCTCTCTTTACAGATATCTTCAAGTATTTTTTTTATGTCTTTAAACATAGTGAGTGTTGTTTTAGATTTTGTGTTTGATAATTCTAATATCTGAAGTCTTTGTGCATCTGTTTCTGCTGTTCGTTGTTTCTGTTGGTTCTCATTTATAGAGTTTCATTTCCTAATTTGCCCCTTTAGCATTTATCATGTATGGAATATTATATTTGCAAAATTTTTGTGGAAATAGCCTGAGACTTACGATGAAGCTACCTTCTTCTAGACAGGATTTATATTTGCTTCTGTCAAACACTTGGGGGCACTGCCAGACTATGGCTATATGAAACCACTTCAAGTAATTTGAACTTGGGCTTTAATTATACTTGGGAGTTTTAACTTCTGGTTCACCCTTACCCTGATGGTATAGCCCAACAGGAGTACCAGCTTCCCAATAGGAAAGCTCCTCTCTAGGATGAGTTATAGGTTTTGGTTTCCTTTCCCCTCACCCCATCAGTTGTCAAAACTAAGCTACATTTCAAAGATCAGAATGTGCTCTAAGAGCAAAGGCATTTTTGAGTTAATGAAATTATCTTGGTTCTTATTTTCTTTCAGTTTGGGCCTAGAAATTTTCACTGTCTCATCATATCTTCTATGCGTTGAGAAAGCTATTTTTTACATTTTATCTAGGCTTTTTAGTTATTTCCATCAAGAGTTGATCTATTCAGAGTTCGTCTGAATAGCACAGTCTGCAATTGCTGTCTGACCAGTTTTTCCCCCCAAATGTTTAACCACTTAGTCAACAACACTTGTTGAAAAAATGCATCTTTTTTACACAGGTTTCAAATAACATATTTATGTTTTACTCAGCAAATGCATTGGTCTGTTTCTGACCCTTTTCTCTATTGCATTCATTTCTCATTATTCCCACTAGACACCACCACAGGAAGCCTGCCTATCCCAACTCCTTTTCTTGGTTTTCTCTAACCAATAAACTAGATTTTTCAGGTGATAGGAAAGTACTCGTCTCAGATGTTGGACTAGGACAATCTCATAAATTGCTCATGGGAATGCAAAACAGTGTATGCTTTATAGAGGAGAGTTCAACTATATCTTTAAAAAACTATGTATGCACTTATGCTGTTTTGCAGAAATACCACTTATAAGAATTTATCTTGAATTTACACCTCAAAAAATAAAAAATACATGCAATATTATTTATTGCAGCATTGTGTGTAATTGGAAAATATCGAAATGACCTAAATGCCCATACATTAGAAATTGTTTAAATAAACTATCATATATTCATGCAATGGTGAACTATTAATCTGTCAAGAGTGAGAAGTATCCCTATGAACCTATATAGATTTCTATGGAACATAGTTAAATGGAAAATGCAAGGTACAAAAAAGTTTGTATAGTGTGCTACCTTTTGTATAAGAAGAAAAATAAGACATATACACATATGTGCTTATTTTTGTGAAGAGGAACACAGGACAAACAAACTTGTAAAATTGGTTTCCTTTAGAGATTGATGGGAACTGGATGAACCATATAATATTTTAAGTATTCAAAACATTAAAGTTAAAAGACAAAAATGTAAATCACTAACTCGTACGAAACAGAAAAAAAACCCTAAATGTGTGTCAAAATAATAAAATAATCACTCAGAAAAAACATAATTCAAGGAACTTTGAACACAGTCCTTTATATATCTTCAATAGCCTATTAAATAAACATAAAGAATTTTTAAACTTTATTCAGTAACAACTTTGTTGCTCTTTGTGGCATTAGTGTGTTAATTGTAACCATTGCATGTATTTATACTGATAGAGCAGATAAGTAAACATGTTGATTCTGTTGGGGGCAGGGTTTTCACTGTGGGAGAAGGGAGACAGAAAACATGATATTGGGGAAGGGGAGAAACAGGAAAAGTACACAGTCCCAGAGTATTTCCCCAGATACTTATTAATTACAAAGAAGAGAAATGTTAACTTTATATGGAGAAACTGACAAACACCAATTTAAGAGATTAAAATCAACATTACTGGGGTGCCTGGGTAGCTAAGTCAGTTAAGTGTCTGACTTCAGCTCAGGTCATGAACTTGCAGTTTGTGAGTTCGAGCCCCACGTCAAGCTCTGTGCTGACAGCTCAGAGCCTGGAGCTTGCTTCAGATTCTGTCTCCCTCTCTCTCTGTTCCTCCACAGCTCGTACTCTCTCTCTCTGTCTCTCTCAAAAATAAAGATTAAAAAAATTTTAAAAAGTCAACATTACCAATATTAGAACAAACTAATATCAGGGGCCCTATATAAGATACAAGGCACTGAAAAGAACATACCATAATTTCTGTACTATTTCTATCAAAAATGAATAACCTGCATCTAATAATAAGGAAACATCAGACATACACAAGTTGAAAAATAATGTATGAAACAACTGCCGTGTCTTCTTCAAAAATATCAATGTTGTGAAATACAGAGAGAGGCTGACGGACTGTTCCAGATAAAAGCTCATTGAAGAGACATGACCACTGGGTGCAGTTCATGACCCTATATTGGATCGTGGAAAGGGGAAACACAGGAGACTGTTTTAAACAATTTTTTTTAACGTTTAGTTATTTTTGAGACAGAGAGAGACAGAGCATGAATGGGGGAAGGTCAGAGAGAAGGAGACACAGAATCTGAAACAGGCTCCAGGCTCCGAGCTGTCAGCACAGAGCCTGATGCGGGGCTTGAACTCATGGACTGCGAGATCATGCCCTGAGCCGAAGTCAGCTGCTCAACCGACTGAGCCACCCAGGCGCCCCACTGGAGACTGTTTAAATATTGACTATATATTGCATAACAAAATTTACTCTTGTTAAATTTCCTCAATTTTATAAATGAACTATACTATAATCACAGAAGTTACTGTCCTTGTGTTTAAGTTATACACACTGAAATATTTAGTGCTAAGAGGTATGATGACTGGAGCTCACTCTCAAATGATTCTAAGGTAATAAAATATGTATAATATGTATGTCTATATTTATATAATACATATGTAAGCGTACCTACAGACATATATGGAAAGAGTGCGTGTGCTAAAGCAAGTGTGCAAAAATGTTAACAGTGGTAAATTTGAGGTTTTTAAAATGTAAGCCATAGCAATCTGAGTCTGGCATGGAAATCAGATTTGGGCCTAGAATCTTTAGTTTATGAAGAACATGCCTTAGTGCTTTGATGTACTTTGTGTACTATACTGTCTAAAAGATGATTAACTAAAGCCCAGAGGAGACAGACCTCTGGCTGGTATACCAAAAACATGGTGCAGATACTACTTTAGGAAATTGGTCCAAAGGGACTTCTGGTTAGAAATAAAGATATTAAAGATTCAAGGAAATACAATTTAAACTCATCAAATGGGCAATTATTAAAAATCTTCCAATTCAAAGAGTTGAAGAAATGGAAATTCTCATACACTGCTGGTGTGAAGTGGTAAATTTGTGCAATCATTTTGGAGATTCAATTAGTTATGAATCAGTCTGAGTTTAAGCAGGCTACAGAAACCTCACAGTTATTTGAACGAGGCAAGTGTAATATAAAGAGTCGTTACTCCCATCCTCAGAATTAATAAGGGATTGGTAGTAAGAAGTGAACTCTAAAGGAAGGGCAGATATAGGAGCAGCCACTACCCTTAGGGCTGAGATAGATGCCCAAGGAAGAGCTCACACCCTTCAGACCAGAGATCCAGACCATGTTGGAGAGGACACAGTATGGCTAACTGGATGGCAGAGAATTCATTCTGATGCCACACCAGTGGAACTTGCCAGAATTTTGCCCTCTGGAACCTGCCAGGAATCCACCCTTGAGAGTGCTGAGGAAAGCTGTTCACAGGGAGAGATGTCTTGCCAGAGTCAAAACCACCTGAGGGGTTTTGCAGGGGAAGCTTCTGGCTACTAGGCGTTGCAGGCTGCAATGCACCACAGGAGTCTGATGCTGGAGAAGCTGCCCGTGTTGCAGAAGCCAGACCCTGGAGAGGCTGCCCGTGCATTAGGAGCTTGGTGTTGGGGAAGCTGTCTACACTGCAGCAGTTGCCAAACAGGCACACCAGAACCAGGAAGCAAAATCCTTCCCCCCTGCTATGCCTCTCTCTTGCTGTCTACCGATGGAACTTAATTAACATGAAGTACCAATACTTCTGCCAGTACCATCTGGCAAAGAAAAATATTTAAAGATCCATTTTCATAGTGCAGGCAAAAATTATGAATTTGGACTTCTGTGATAATAAACAAGCTGGCACAGAAAAGCTTACGATGTGTATCTCATACTATTGGGAGGTAATTCTCCAGAAACGAATGATCTTACCTGCTTCCTGGGTCTGAGTAGCAGGAACTATTGGATGATCTCTTTTGGGACCGCCACGGAGACATAGGTATTCTAAGTCCTTAGGTCACTTCACTCAAGAGCCAAATTTCTGGGAGAAGATGACCCAGCTTGGTTCATCCTTTGTCAGGGTATCACGGTGTTCATGGCCCCACTAAGACTGCAATAAATGGAGACCAGAGCAATTTCCCTCCTCTGCCTCCCCCAACATGGAGGGGCAGTTATGGGAAAGTGTCATAGATGCCTGGTAGAGAAAGTTAACAGATGCCTTTAGAACAGGAGACCTGCAAACTACAAGCCGATGGGCCAAATCTGACTTGCCACATATTTTTGTATGGCCTGTGCAGTAAGAACAGTTTCTACATTTTTAATGGTTGGAAGCAAACAAAAGAAAAATAATATTTGATGACATATGAAAATGATATAAAATTTAAATTTTAATGTCCACAAATAAAGTTTTATTGGAACAGAGGTACACTTTTTTTTTCTTTTTAAATATTTATTTCTTTTCTTTTTTTTTTGAACCCCAACTCCAATTTATTTATTTTTTTTCAATATATGAAATTTATTGTCAAATTGGTTTCCATACAACACCCAGTGCTCATCCCAAAAGGTGCCCTCCTCAATACCCATCACCCACTCTCCCCTCCCTCCCACCCCCCATCAACCCTCAGTTTGTTCTCAGTTTTTAAGAGTCTCTTATGCTTTGGCTCTCTCCCACTCTAACCTCTTTTTAATTTTTTTCCTTCCCCTCCACTTCTTTAGGTATTGTCTATGGCTTTGTGTTCTCGTGCTACGATGGCAGAATTGTGTAGTAATGACACAGGCTGTATGGTTCCCATGGGCTAAAATATTTGCAATTTGACCCTTCATGGAAAATTTTCCGTATTCTTTCCTCCTACTCTAGAGTATTTCTACTCAAAGTATGGTGTGTATACCAGCACACAGGCCCCACTCCTAATCTACTGACTCAGAGTCTACAGTATTACAGGATTCCCAAGTGATTCACATGCACATGAAAAGTCAGAGACGCACAGCTTTAGACAAGATAAATTTAGCGGGGCTTATTTTATTCCTGTGTTTATTACCGTTTACCCGCTGCCAATATGAGTGAGACAATATGCTTCACAGTCATTGTTCATTAGGTTCTTTCTATTTTCCAAAGTCGCAGGTATGTTAAACCTAACCTGGATAATAGAACTTTATTGTAAGGATATTGAGGAGGGAAGGAAGATCGAGATACTGTCTCAGCTGGCCTCATGAAGGTCTGTGGGAGGCATTTATCCTCGTTTGGAGATCTGAAAGTAGCCCTACTGGTCCCTAGAAGCTGTTGTAGATGGACGTGATGTTTAAGCCTCCACTACTCCCTCTCCTACTCCACCCTTTGGTTTCTGCTTGCTCAGAATTCCTACTTTCTCAACTCCTGACCATCTTTAGGGGTCCCCGAGCAGTGCAGGTATTTTCAGTACCAGAATAGAATTGGATAGCAAAGACCAGCATGCATTATATATAGAAAGAGTAAGGTAAGCAGAGAAATAGAGAAAATTTTCTTCACCTCCCACCTCTCATTTTCTCTTGAATCTACTCTGGTCGAGACATTTAAAGCAGAGATAATACTTATCCTTCTCAAGCTATTCCAAAAAATAGAAAGGGAAGGAAAACTTCCAGACTCATTCTATGAAGCCAGTATTACTTTGATTACTAAACCAGACAGAGACCCAGTAAAAAAAGAGAACTACAGGCCAATATCCCTGATGAATATGGATGCAAAAATTCTCAATAAGATACTAGCGAATCGAATTCAACAGCATATAAAAAGAATTATTCACCATGATCAAGTGGGATTCATTCCTGGGATGCAGGGCTGGTTCAACATTCGCAAATCAATCAATGTGATACATCACATTAATAAAAGAAAAGATAAGAACCATATGACCCTGTCAATCAATGCAGAAAAAGCATTTGACAAAATTCAGCATCATTTCTTAATAAAAACTCTCGAGAAAGTCGGGGTAGAAGGAACATACTTAAACATCATAAAAGCCATTTATGAAAAGCCCACAGCTAATATCATCCTCAATGGGGAAAAACTGAGAGCTTTCCCCCTGAGATCAGGAACATGACAGGGATGTCCACTCTCACCACTGTTGTTTAACATAGTGTTGGAAGTTCTAGCATCAGCAATCAGACAACAAAAGGAAATCAAAGGCATCAAAATTGGCAAAGATGAAGTTAAGCTTTCACTTTTTGCAGATGACATGATATTATACATGGAAAATCCGATAGACTCCACCAAAAGTCTGCTAGAACTGATACATGAATTCGGCAAAGTTGCAGGATACAAAATCAATGTACAGAAATCAGTTGCATTCTTATACACTAATAATGAAGCAACAGAAAGACAAATAAAGAAACTGATCCCATTCACAATTGCACCAAGAAGCATAAAATACCTAGGGATAAATCTAACCAAAGATGTAAAAGATCTGTATGCTGAAAACTATAGAAAACTTATGAAGGAAATTGAAGAAGATATAAAGAAATGGGAAAACATTCCGTGCTCATGGGTTGGAAGAATAAATATTGTTAAAATGTCAATACTACCCAAAGCTATCTACACATTCAATGCAATCCCAATCAAAATTGAACCAGCACTCTTCTCAAAGCTAGAACAAGCAATCCTAAAATTCATATGGAACTACAAAAGGCCCCGTATAGCCAAAGTAATTTTGAAGAAGAAGACCAAAGCAGGAGGCATCACAATCCCAGACTTTAGCCTCTACTACAAAGCTGTCATCATCAAGACAGCATGGTATTGGCACAAAAACAGACACATAGACCAATGGAATAGAATAGAAACCCCAGAACTAGACTCATAAACGTATGGCCAACTAATCTTTGACAAAGCAGGAAAGAATATCCAATGGAAAAAAGACAGTCTCTTTTAACAAATGGTGCTGGGAGAACTGGACAGCAACATGCGGAAGAATGAAACTAGACCACTTTCTTACACCATTCACAAAAATAAACTCAAAATGGATAAAGGACTTGAATGTGAGACAGGAAACCATCAAAACACTGGAGGAGAAAGCAGGAAAAGACCTCTCTGACCTCATCCACAGCAATTTCTTACTTGACACATCCCCAAAGGCAAGGGAATTAAAAGCAAAAATGAACTATTGGGACCTCATGAAGATAAAAAGCTTCTGCACAGCAAAGGAAACAATCAACAAAACTAAAAGGCAACCAACGGAATGGGAAAAGATATTTGTAAATGACGTATCAGACAAAGGGCTAGTATCCAGAATCTATAAAGAGCTCACCAAACTCCACACCCAAAAAACAAATAATCTAGTAAAGAAATGGGTAGAAAACATGAATAGACACTTCTCTAAAGAAGACATCCAGATGGCCAACAGGCACATGAAAAGATGCTCAACGTCGCTCCTCAACAGGGAAATACAAATCAAAACCACACTCAGACATCACCTCACGCCAGTCAGAATGGCCAAAATGAACAAATCAGGAGATTATAGATGCTGGTGAGGATGTGGAGAAACGGGAACCCTCTTGCACTATTGGTGGGAATGCAAACTGGTACAGCCGTTCTGGAAAACAGTGTGGAGGTTCCTCAAAAAATTAAAATAGACCTACCCTATGACCCAGCAATAGCACTGCTAGGAATTTGCCCAAGGGATACAGGAGTACTGATGCATAGGGGCACTTGTACCCCAATGTTTATAGCAGCACTCTCAACAATAGCCAAATTATGGAAAGAGCCTAAATGTCCATCAACTGATGAATGGATAAAGAAATTGTGATTTACACTCAGATACCACCTCACGCCAGTCAGAGTGGCCAAAATGAAGAAATCAGGAGACTATAGATGCTGGAGAGGATGTGGAGAAACGGGAACCCTCTTGCACTGTTGGTGGGAATGCAAATTGGTGCAGCCGCTCTGGAAAGCAGTGTGGAGGTTCCTCAGAAAATTAAAAATAGACCTACCCTATGACCCAGCAATAGCACTGCTAGGAATTTATCCAAGGGATACAGGAGTACTGATGCATAGGGGCACTTGTACCCCAATGTTTATAGCAGCACTCTCAACAATAGCCAAATTATGGAAAGAGCCTAAATGTCCATCAACTGATGAATGGATAAAGAAATTGTGGTTTACATACACAATGGAATACTACGTGGCAATGAGAAAAAATGAAATATGGCCTTTTGTAGCAACGTGGATGGAACTGGAGAGTGTGATGCTAAGTGAAATAAGCCATACAGAGAAAGACAGATACCATATGGTTTCACTCTTATGTGGATCCTGAGAAACTTAACAGAAACCCATGGGGGAGGGGAAGGAAAAAAAAGAAAAAAAGAGGTTAGAGTGGGAGAGAATGCCAAAGCATAAGAGACTCTTAAAAACTGAGAACAAACTGAGGGTTGATGGGGGGTGGGAGGGAGGGGAGGGTAGGTGATGGGCATTGAAGAGGGCATCTTTTGGGATGAGCACTGGGTGTTGTATGGAAACTAATTTGACAATAAATTTCATATAATAAAAAAAAAGAATCTACTCTGGTCAGATTGTACTCTCACCTCTCCACTGCAACTGTTCTCATCAATGCCATTGATGACCTTCACATTGGTGAATTCAACGGTCAATTCTCAAGTCCTCGTCTTGACTGACCTTTCAGCAAATTTGACACAGTTAATTAGTCTCCTCAAAACACTGTCTTCATTTGGCTTCCAGATCCTCCTTATTTTCCCCCCGAGTCACTGGCTGCCTGCCTTTCTGCAGTCTCCTTTACTCACTCCCATGGTGACCTCATTCTATCTAATGGCTTTAAATACTATCCATATTCTGATGATTCCTAAATGTATCAGCTTCTCCCCGACCAAGGATTCCTATATATGATTGTGTACTTACCTTCTCCTCTCAGATGTTTAAATGTAATAAGTCCAAAATCAAAGTCTCAATCTACTAATTCCCTCTCCAACACACTCCAAAGATTTTGTTTCTCCTACAGTCTTGCCTAATTCAATAAGGTCACCACCATTAACAAGGTGTTCAAGACAAAAACCTTGGAGCCATCTCTGATTCCTTCTTTCTCTCACATCCTCATATTTAACCCACCAGCAAATCCTATGAATTTCACTTCCTAAATGTACTCAAACTCCAATCACTACCTCCACCACAAATATTCTATCACAAGCTGCCATCAAGTTTTCTTTGGATTATTGTAATAGTCTCCTAACTTGCCCTCTATTCTCCATGCAGTATTCAGAGTGTTAAAAATCCTCAATGACTTTTGTCACACTTAAAATAAAAATCCAAGGTCCTTGCCATGTTCTACAAGGTCTTCCATAATGTGCACCTCCCACTACCTCTCTGACTTCGCTCTCCCCTTTCCTCACTATGCTCCAGCCACAGGAAACTTTCTTTGAGGCCTCAAACACTTTGCACCTGTTCTCTCCACAGAACCTTTGCTTTTGCAGTTTCATGTGGAAAAGCCCTTCCCTAGATAACTGCACGGCTCACTTTCTCACTTCTTTCAGATTTCTGCTCAAATGTCTCTTCAGTAGAAAGGCCTTCCTTGAACACCACATCCAAAAATAGCATAATCTGGCCATTACTCTCTATCCCCTTATCTGCTTTATTTTTCTTTATGGCACTTAGCACTGACATTATATAGCTACTGAGTTTCAGCAACTCTGAGATGTTATCCGTTGAAAGATGGGCCATTATTTTATACGCCCATCAAGAAAGAGAAACTCTGACAAATAAAATTCACATCATCTTTCTTATCACTTAGAATTTTTATTTTAGACCCATTGAAAAAAACCCTTTCAGACTTATTTAGGCTTATTTTTTAAAAAAAAAAAATCATATATCCTTCGCACACAAAAAGAAAACTATAAGCAAAATAAATCAGTTAAATTATATCTAAGACATCTTTATATTCAGAATTTAATATTCTGATATAGTCTTCAACTCATACTCAATGTCAGTGACTTTCCACACAGTATCTCACTAATAAAATGTAACATAGCTTCATCTACTTGTGGGTGCCTTCCTTTTTTCAAACCCGTAGAGCAAGAAATATGGAATTGTGGTCATTCTTTAAACGATCTTACTTGCTCCCCCAATATCAAATTTACATCTCATTTCTCTATTTCTGAGCCTGGTTGTCTACACAATAACTTCTTTTTCAGCCATATAAGAATACCATCTTTTGAAGACATTTTAAGCAGTATCTAAACTCCTCTTAGACAGTTCCATCAGTGCACACAATTCAATCATGCTTATAGTAATAAACAGATATAACTAAGATCACGAAGGAAAACAACTCTGTGATGGCAGTCTATCTAACTGTATCTATAAGGTGTCAGTGACTGTCAGATGTATTCCGTTTTCAGAAATCTAAAACTGTGGGGAAAAAATGCATATCTTCAAACCGATTAAATACAATAATGTATTTGTCCCTCCCACCAGAATGTGAATGTTAGCAGGGAATTGGATCGTTTTGTTCACTGGCTATATTCTCATCATCTAGAAAAATATTTGGAAAATAATAGAAGCTCAAGAAGTGTTTGTTGAATAAATGAATGTATAAATTTCTGCCTCCATTACTAACAGTGGACTCCAATACTTCATAATTAAACCCTAAGACAGAGAATTCAATTGGTTTAGTCACCATCCAGTAAAAGGCACCCCAGCTCTGGGGGGAAGATCTATTTCCAGGCACCTGATAGACTCCTAATTAGCCATCTAGTCATTCACACCTGTAGACGACCACCTTTGACATCAGCACCCACCTCACAGCTTTGCCTGCAGTAATCATGACTTCCGGGGAAAACCTAGAGAAAGGCAAACACAGCTCTCAGAAATTTGTGAGACTTTTATTACAATTACCTGTGAAACCCTCAAAGAAGGCCATGGACAAGGCAAGCACTTCAAAGCCTCAAAAAAAAAAAAAAAAAAAAGTATAGAGAAACTGGAAGGAACTCCCCTGGTCAGCCTAATAGCCATTTGTTTTTGGTTTTGTTTTTATTTAATCCCCATGACAACCTTTTGAGGTAGAAATTCTTTTCAATCCTTTAGAGATAAGAAAATTAATACATCTCTTAGTCAACGCCACATAATGGCATATTTTAATGGAGATTTTGTGTATTTCTACTTTACTATGCATTTTCCAGGTGCCAAGCACAGGGCTAGGTGATTCAGTGGTGAGCAAAAGCAACCATTAATCCTGAGCTCACTGAATTTTGAGACAGTGATCAAAGGAATCTTAGTCCACATACTCAACATGCATCCAAATATGGTTCTCTAAATATACTTACTTCTGGCTGTAAGCATTTATCTTATGAGGCTTAGTCACTTCAGTGTCTCTCTTCCTGACTACACACATTCAGACCCTAAGCTGGCCACAGGTGTTAGAGTCTAAGGTGACACCAAAGCATTTGGAAGCCCTTCCAGTCCTCAGATTGTATTGGTTTTTGTTCAAGATATTCATTACCTTTGTACATATAGTTCCATTCTGTCAGAAAGTTCTACTTTTATCATGAAGGAAGTAGCAGCATCTTGCCTAAGCTACAAACCCATGACTGGTATCCTTCTTCCCTAGACACGTCCTGTAGCCACACCTTCTTCAGACTTTCACCTCTCCTGAGAAACTGCCACAAACTCACGGGCCCCTTTCTCCTTCACAGTCTGTAGAATTTGCTGCCCTTCTTGTCAGTCCCTCAAAATCCCTCTCCTTCTCCCCTGCAGTCACACTGCAAAATCTCTTCAGTGAGTATTACCAAAATATGGTTGACTTCAGCCATCTTCTGCCGAAACCTCTGATTGAGGGATTAAAATGCCTGGCTACTTACATGAAGTAGGGTAAAAAGAAGATTATAGGGGAACCAGAAATTATCATTCTTCTCATAGTTTCTTCATCCAGGTGTCCCCCAAAAGAGTGGAACCTAGTCTCTGTTCCAAATTGGGTTTTCCACATTTTCACATACGAAGCAGCACCTGGTTTGAGACTAAGTGTTTGACTTTATTCCTAGCTGCTCAAGTAAGATGCCTCCCTTGTCCTGCTGCTTTATGCTTCTATGCAGTATAGGTATCCCCAGGCCCAAAGGTATGTAATAAAGTCAGAGGAGGAAGGTCGGAGGTCTAAGGATTATCTGATATTTTGTATAGTTATCTAATATCATGTTTCCTATAACCCACATTAAGGTGGAAGAATGACATATATTTTAATTTCATTTCATTCATACAATGATTCCAAAAGGAATGTGAAGCAGCTAAGGAATGTAAGGAAGATATTTAATGACAAACACTGAAAGGGAAAGGGCTTGCTGCCTAACCTGAAAATTCAATTTAGCAGAGTGGTTCATTCAGAATGTTCCAGTTAAGTGAGATTTAATTATGCTTTGTGTTTGTATTTACTAATACAGCATTTGTTCTTACTTATATAGTAGAGAGAGCTCTTGAATGATTTGTCAAGCTGGACAGAAAGAGGTTTTGTTTTTGTTTTTGTTCTTTTGCAATGAGATAATTGGCATTCTCCTGTTACTTTTCTAAAGTTTCAGACATTTACTAGCCATAAAAACGACGGGGAGAGAAGGGAGGCAGGAAATGTCAATAGCATGATTTCAAATATATTACCTGGCCAAACATTTTTAAAACAATATAAACTAAAATATTCTACTTCATATGGAGAGAATTGGTGTTAACAGCTTTATTTTTAACAGTCTTAGTGTTGGCTGAAGTAACAAAGACCAACAATAAAACAGTGATTTCCAAAATCCCTGTGTTCTGAGAGGAGGTGCTAGACCACCCCTATAAAACCCAATTATTTAAACCCTTATGCCATTACCCACCTGAGGGCATAAACTTACTGAAGTTATTTTTGAGGAATCTCCCTACTGTTTCCATAGCTACTGCACTATTTTTTCTTAAATTTTTATTTTATTTACTTTGAGAAAGAGAGAGAAAGATCTGGGGAAGGGGCGGGAGGAGAAAGAGAATCCTAAGCCCCTATGTGGAGCTCAAACTCATGAACTGTGAGATCATGACCAGAGCCGAAATCTAGAGTCGGACGCTTAACCAACTGAGCTGCCCAGGCGTCCCATAGCTGCTGCACTATTTTACATTCCCAACAGTGTAAGAGGGTCGCAATTTCTCCACATCCTCGCCGATACTTGTTGTCTGGTTTTTTTTGTTTGTTTGTTTTGTTTTGTTTTAATAACAGCCATCCTAACATCATGCTAAGTAAAATAAGCCAAGGATAGAAGGATAAATATTGCAAGATTCCACTTATGTGAGGAATCTAAACAGTCAAACTTACAGAAGCAGAGTAATATGGTGAGGACCTGAGGGAGAAGGGAAATAGGAGTTGCTATTCAACGGTTCTAAAGTTTCAGGTATGCAAGATGAATAGGTTCTAGAGATCTGCAGTGCAACATAATGTCTTTAGTTAACAATACTGTATTGTACACTTAAACATTTGCTAAGTATTCTTAACACACCCACACATGAGGGTGGAGAGGTGGAGGGAATTTTGCAGGTGATGGATATGTTTATTGACCCTACTTGTGGTGTACGTGGACGTCTAAACGTATCAAGTGGAATACCTTAAATATGCGCAGTTGTTTTGGATGTCAATTGCCTCAATAAAGCTAATTTTGAAGAATGAGACGTACTTAGAGTGAACTCTGCAGACAAATAGGAAAATATGTTCTAATCCTACTCTAATTCCCATTCATACCAGGGATAGGACACGAGCTCCTTGAAACAATGTCAAAAAGCCTTGAATGACTGTATAAGTGTATAATTACTTCTCTTTGCTCTTTTCTCCAGTTAATTGTTTTAGAATGCCCAGGCTCTTTTCTACACATAGTTCTGTCTTTGTGGTCCTCATCTGCATACTGTTTGCTGCTGCAACCTAAAATGTAGATAAATTTTGTTTTCTAAAAAAATGGACTTTATTTTTTAGAGCAGTTTTACGTTCCAAGCAAAATTGAGCAGAAGATACAGAGACTTCCCATATACTCCCTGGAAATTATATAATATATAATATATAAGTATGTATGTATTGTGTATACATATATAATATACACATACATATGTATGCATGGTGGTAAAATATACACAATAAAATTGATCATTTTAACATTTTTAGGTGTGCAGCCAGGGGTTTTAAGTGCATTCATACTGTGGTGCAACTTTCCCCATCATCAATCTCCAAAATTTTTCATCATCCTTAAACTGCAATTGTACCCATGAAACAATAATTCTCCATTCTTCCTCCCCCTAGCCCTGGCAACCACTATTCTACTTTTTGTCTCGATTAAGTTGACTACTCGAGGTACCTCAGGTAAGTGGAATCAGACAATACGAGTCCTTTGGATCTGGCCTTTTCACTTAGCATAATGTTTTTAAGGTTGTTGGTTGTAGCATGCGTCAAGAGTTCCTTTGTTTTAAAGGCTGAATAACATTCCATTGGCGTATATACCACATTTTGTGTATCTATTCATCTAATGATGGGCATTTAGGTTGTTTCCACCGTTTGGCTATTGTGAATAAATACTGTCACTCAAATTGGGAGTCTTCCCCTGATGACTTTCTCTGAAATAAAACCTTCCTTAACCCTCTCATCCCTTGCTATCCTTATTACTGGGCTGGCTTTGGGCTCACTACGGAATATGGAATCACCACACCACACTTACTTGTTCTTAACTCAGAATCTTTTAATGTTTTCTGTCCTCATCCAGAGTACAAAATCGAAAGCCTTTCTTTTCCCACAAGAATGTACACCATGGGATTTCAGAAGGAAGTTAGTGCGTCTAAAATGACAGCCATCCAAAGTTTCTCTTTATTCTTCCTTGTCTGGAAAGAAGTTGTTTGCTACTTTCCTATAACAGAAAAGATTCTGTTCTGCCTCACACCATTTGATGGTTTTTCACTGCTCCTTAGATCCTACAGCCTGACCTGCATAGGTGCTGAGGAAACCCAACACCGCAATCAGGCAAACAACTCACCGTAGGATACATTTACTGTTGAGAAGCAAATTAGTAGTGCGGAAAATCTACTGGGAAAATGTGTCAGAACACAGAGCAAAATACAAAGAGGAGGAATTAATGAGGGAAAAGAAAAGAGGAGACAGATCCAGGAAACCCAACAAGGGATGAGTTCAACATGTGGGACTCCTCCTGGAACTCAGAAGAAGACAAATTGGGAGTAACAATTTAAATAATAAGATGAAATTTCCCTGAGTAGCAAGAAACATGAGTGTATGAATGAACAGGGTTTACCAAACTTTAGGGAAGATTACTTAAAAAAAAAAAAAAAAAGACACAACTTTCACTTCTAGCCATGCTGGAATTAGAGGAATTGGATTTACCTTCCCACATTGAGTAACTACAACACCTGACGACATATACATCATAATAGGAATCACTGAGAAAAAGGAAATAAATGAGGTGAGCTCTGTGAATGTCCCCACTTACTGCCTAGAAGAGTTTGAATATCATATTGAAATTCCTAAAATTTAAGAATAAAAAAAATTACAAAACAGAGAGGACAGGGCATGTGGGAGATCGAGGAAGTAAAAACATTCTTGTTCTCAGATGTGGGGAGGAGAGAAATGAACACAGAAAGTAGGTAGGATTCGATACAGTTGTTCATATATTACGATATTATAATAGATAAGTATGGACTTAACTATAGCTTTAATTACCAGCATAATTTAAAAGAGAGACAAAATTTTAAATTACCAAGTTTGAAAAAGCAATGAAGAAAAATTCTGCATAGGCAGAATAGATAATAAAGAGAAAATAGTAATAAGATAGTAAAATATAAAGAAAGCATAAGACATGATGGCGGAATAAAATGAAGAATATCAATTCTCACTAAATTTCTTATGGCCATATTAAAAAACAATTTTAAAATGAAACTCACTTGGGGCGCCTGGGTGGCTCAGTCGGTTAAGCGTCCAACTTCGGCTCAGGTCATGATCTCGCGGTGCGTGAGTTCGAGCCCCACGTTGGGCTCTGTGCTGACAGCTCAGAGCCTGGAGCCTGTTTCAGATTCTGTGTCTCCCTCTCTCTCTCTGACCCTCCCCCGTTCATGCTCTGTCTCTCTCTGTCTCAAAAATAAATAAAAATGTTAAAAAAAAAATTAAAAAAAAAAAGAAACTCACTTGCAACAAGTTTGCAAAGATATGTCGAAAATGAGATATTGACAAATACTTGCCAGGTAAATACAAACAGAATGCAGGTGTGAAAATACCAATAAGAAACTTGGTCAAGAATATTAAACAGAACTGAGACATCATTTAATGGTGACACATACCATTCACCTAGACTTAGGAAAGTGTGCTCCCATAATTTATGCACTACATTTTATGCACAGAACAACAGAGCCATCAAATACATAAAAAGGCTCTATAAGTACAGCTAGATCTTAAAAGAAATATAGTGGAAGAATTTAATATACCTTTTCCAGAACTTGATAGCTCAAGTAGACAAATAATAAGTAAGGACATAGATTATTTTAATAATACAATCAACAAGCTATAAAAAACTATGTCTTACATCAGAGAACATATATTTTCTGCTTAGCTCCATGAATAAAAATTAATCATGTTCTTGGCTACAAAGAAAACCATAAATTTTAAAAAGTAGAGATTTTACAGACTTCATTTTCTGATAATAATTCAACAAAGTTAGAGATAAAAAAAATAAATAATCCTTGAAAAAATTAACCCCTTGGAAATGAAAATATGCTATTTTTTTAAAATCCTAAATCAAAGAGGAAATCAAAACCAAAGGAAAAAAACGATCTAAAAAGAAACAAAACTGAGGACTCATAATATCAAAACCTGTGTAAACACATGAACACATGTGCTGGGTGTGGAGCCTGCTTAAGAATCTCTTTCTCTCCCTCTGCCCTTTTCCCCGCCCCCTGCTCGCTCGCGCGTGCTCTCTCTCTCTCTCTAAAATAAAAACAAATAAAAAAAGCACACAAATAAGTAAATAAATGAAAACCTCCACAAGCATTTGGAAAGATGATCAAACTTAACCATTTGAGAATGCACTGAGTCCATAGTGATTTTCAACTGATAGTAACATTTAAAAAATAGATAAGATGAATCTTATTTTATGCTAATACTTATCTTAGTATTAATATTATTTCATACACTTATTTCATACTAGAATACTTATTCTCGTATTAGTATTCATAAATACTAATTTTAACTATGCCAACTCATAGGGAAAAAAACAAAGCTCCTCCGTTTCTTTATGAAACTGATTTAAACTTAAACCATCACCCATTACAGAGCATAAAGCAGCTAGAACGAAAATCGTATATGCCCAATTTACTAACAGATATATCAGCGGTCCTTGACTTAGTATGGTTGGACTTACAATTTTTTTACTTTAGGATGGTGCGAAAGCAATATGCATTCAGCAGAAACCATACCTGGAGTTTTGAATTCTAATCTTTTCCCAGGCTAGTGATGTGAAGGACCATGCTCTCTTGGCCGTGGCAAGGAGCTGTTGCTGCCATTCAGCCGTGCAATCATGAGATAAACAACCGATATGATTAGAAACACTCTTTTTTTCACTTTTAGTACTGAACTCAATAAATTACATAAGATACTCAACACTTTATTATAAAATAGGCTTTGTGTTAGATGATCTTGCCCAACTGTGGGCTCGTGGAAGCTCTCTGAGCACGTTTCAGGTGGGCTAGGCTAAGCCATGATGTTCAGTAGCTCAAGGGCATTAAATGCATTTTGACTAAGTACGTTTTCAGCTTGTGATGGGTTTATTGGAATGTAACTCCATCATAAGTTGAGGAATATCTACAGACGCAGATTTTCTAAATAAATTATTAATAAATGGAATAGTGGTGCGTCAAAAGAATGCTACATAACCAAATAGTTTGTTCCAGGAATGTGTGAATGATTCAAACCCAGGGAATCTTTCAATATAATCACTACATCAATAAATTAAGGGAGAAAGCCATGAATGTATCATAGATGCTAAAAATATTTTGATAAAGAACCTCCTAATGCTAAATGTAAAATAGGAATTTAAAATATTACTGAAATATGATACAGGCTATTTACCAAAACAAGCACAATTATCATATTAATCAATATTAAGAATACTGCCAGAATAAGCTTAATGAAGTGAAAAGGCCAAGTCCCTCTGTAATCAATAGCTATTCTAAAACTTAAAAACCTCACTTCGTAAAGATTCTTCATGTGGTACTCCCCTGAACAAAGACTGTATTCCTTTGACGGCTTTCAAATATATGGTATTAGTATCCCTTTCAAATTGCCTTTTTAAAATTTCCTAACTTATGATAAGGTCAGTCTTCTCCTTCCCGTGGGACCTTTATACATTTATTAGATGTCGTCACATGAAGCTGCTTGTTGAGTCAGACTTGGTTACTGATCTATGCAAAAGCGTTAGTTTCATATTATAGCTTAATTGAGAAATAGAAAACAGTTTAATGTGCTAACAGCTAAAGACAGAACCTCTATCATATATACAAAGGATCGAAAAGACCAGCACAAACAAAAACACAATTTAAGTGAATTCTTTTAGCTATAGACATTTGTAGCTGCTGGATCTCTTGGTGAATTTAAGCCAATGGTCTCTACGACTGTTTTTGTGAATTCCACCAGGACATAAATGAAATTTTGTGAGCAAAGTACAACATTACAATAGAAATAAAATAGTTCATATGATACATTCATATTCCTAGATGAGTCAGATATTTAATCATGCACCTACAAGTCTTTTTTTTTTTCTATTTTTTAATGTTTTTATTTATTTTTGAGACAGAGAGAGAGACAGAGTACAAGCCAGGGAGGGGCAGAGAGAGAGAGAGACACAGAATCCGAAGCAGGCTCCAGGCTCTGAGCTGTCACCACATAGCCCAACAGGGGACTTGAACCCATGAACCATGAGATCATGACCTGAGCCCAAGTCAGATGCTTAGCTGACTGAGCCACCCAGGCATCCCACATGCATCTACAAGTCTTTTCACCACATAATAAAATCATATAGAATATTTGACCTAAAAGGGAATGGACATATCATATTCAATATTTTCCTCATAACTTTAGGAGAGAAAAATGAAATCTACTATCTCTCTGAAGTAAAGTTTCTTAGAGGAATTCCGATGCTTTCACTGAGCTAGAACCCTGGGGGTGTCACCACATTCATAGAACATTCACCATAATGTTCTTCAGGCATGCTCAGTCCTATCTAAATCTTAGTGACAGAAATATTTAACCTTATACCAACACTACCACAACCCAAACACAAAAAAGGAAAATTGAAAGCACTTCTCATAACAGACATTTCATTTTCTTTGGTCGTTTTTTCTGTGTATGTATGATTCCTCAAGCCACCCCAGTGTGAAGTTAAACATAGGACTGCTTCAACAAAGTCACCTCTGTTTTGCTGCCTTGGGAAAGCACCAGACCACAGAACCCCTGGAAAATCTTGCCCTGCTTCCAATGTGTTGGTATGGTTTCCAGAGGGTGTCCCTACAGGTGCCCAGATGCCAGCCCAGGTGGTTGCCCCTAGACCCCAGGGCTGTTTCTGCAGGGTCCATTGCTTTTTACTGCTGAGAACTGCCCTAACACGCTGAAGCCTTCAAAGCTCCAAGCCAGGGGCAGGACCCCAGACAAGCAGGAAAGAAAGCCTCCCTTCACATCGTGTCTTTTTTTTTTTTTTTTTTTTAATATATGAAATTTATTGTCAAATTGGTTTCCATACAACACCCAGTGCTCATCCCAAAAGATGCCCTCTTCAATGCCCATCACCTCTCCTCCCCTCCCTCCCACCCCCGTCAACCCTCAGTTTGTTCTCAGTTTTTGAGTCTCTTATGCTTTGGTTCTCTCCCACTCTAACCTTTTTTTTTTTTTCCTTCACATCGTGTCTTACATCCTGCCATGTACATGCTAAAACAGGGTTGCTGGCTGATATAGGCAAGAGCATTTTGCAAGGCTTTCCTTTAAGCAGCTCTTCTCTTTTTGCATAAAGTCCTCTGCTTTCCCCCACCAGCTCCAAGTCCCTGGAGACCGAACCAGGGCGGGTGCGGGGGCACACACACATCCTGGGCGTCTTCGCCTAGCCAACTTTGTTTTCCCTTTACACCTAGAATGAGTTATTTTCTAGGAGGTTCCTTCGTTCCCACAAGCGAATTGAAAGCAGCCCAGAAGGCCAGCCGCCAGTTCCTTAGGCCTGCTCAGACTTGCTTACCTCTCAGAAGGAAGGTGACACACAAGGCAAACTGAGAAGCCCTCCTACACAGATCGCTTTGCTGTTCTTGGAAGAGGGGTGGTGCTGTCCGCAGTCTTTATCCTGCTTCCTTACGTTTAATGCCGTGTCACACGTGCTTTCCTTACTGCTTAAAACATGATTTTTTCCTTCCTACAAAAAAATTCTGTCTTACGAAGAAGTCATCATGTATTTAACTAGATTCCTATTGTTAGGCACGGAAATTTCCAATTTTCCTGTAAAACATAATTGCAATGAACATCCTTTAATTAAAAAAAAAAAACACAACTTTGGGTTTCTCTGTGGTTATTTCTACAGAATAAATAGCTGGAAATTGAATTACTTTGCCTTGGTCGGTGCACCGACTTGCTCTCCAGAAAGTCTCAAATAATTTTTATTTCTAGCACTGTACGAATGTCTAATTTTTCTACTTTAGCCAGGGATTACTGTAGTGTTTTAATGTTTTCCAATTTGCTATAAAAATTATGTTATCTAAATGTATATTTCTTTTAACAAAAACAAATTTTAATATGTTTCCCTATAAATATTGGTCAGCTTTATTTTTTCTTTTGTTAAAAAACATGTGCTTGCATGTTTAAAAAAAACATTGGAGACAGAACAGTTTAAGAAAATTTCTTAATTTTGTTAAGAAAAGTGCTTAATTTTGTTAAGAAAAGTGCTTAATTTTCTTAAGAAATTTAAGAAAATTTCTTAATTTTCTTAAGAAAATTTCTTAATTTTCTTAAGAAAGTTTCTTAATTTTCTTAAGAAACTTTCTTAAGAAAATTAAGGGGTAACTGGGTGGCTCAGTCTGTTAAGCCTCTGACTCGATTTCAGCTCAAGTCATGATCTCACAATTTGTGGGATCGAGCCTCACAGCTGGCTCTGTGCTGACAGTGCAGAGCCTGCTTGGGATCCTCTCTCTCTGCCCCTCCCCTGCTTGTGCCCTCTCTCTCTCTCTCTCTCTCTTGCTCTCAAAATAAATAAATAAACTTAAAAAAAATTTAACACATATAAGGGAAAACAAAGATGTAGGAAATTAAATCAACGTCTCAATCACCACTTTATGCTGTATACAGTCTAAGAAATAAAAATTAACAGTAGACTTGATGTCCCCATGAATTCCTTCCCACTCTTCTCCTTCTCTCTTCTCCAGAGAGAAGCTTTATTTGCACATGCCCATGAGCGCACACACACACACGTGCACACATCCACAAAGTTAATACATTCATATATCCATGTGAATATGTTTAAATACTTATCATCTTTATTAGTTTTTTATTTGAGTATATTTGACACACAATGTTACATTAGTTTCAGCCATACAACTTAGTGACTTGAAAACTTTATACCTTATATTATGTTCACCAAAATGTAGCTACATCTGTCCCATTATATCAGTAATATAATATCACTGACTCTATACTTTATGCCGTGCCTTTTATTCCCATGATTTATTCATTCCATAATGGAAAATCTGTATCTCACTCTCCCCTTCGCCCATTTTTCCCAACCCCCCATCATCTAGTTACCAGTAGTTTGTTCTCTGTATTTATAGGTCTGGTTCTGCTTTTTGTTTGCTTATTCATTTTTTTTAATCCACTTATGAATAAAACTTATGTTTTTTATGTTTTTTTTATTCCACTGATGCATAGAACCACAGAATATTTGTCTCGGTCTGACCTATTTCACTTAGCCTGGTACCCTCTAGGTGTATCCATGTTGTCTCAAATGGCACATTGCATTTCACCATTGAGTATGATGTTAGCTGTGGGTTTTTCATATATGGCCTTTGTTATGTTGAAGTACGTTCTCCTAAACCCCGCTTTGTAGAGTTTTTATTATAAATGCATGTTGAATCTTGTCATAATGCCACTTCTCTAAAGAAGACATCCAGATGGCCAGCAGGCACATGAAAAGATGCTCAATGTCGCTCCTTATCAGGGAAATACAAATCAAAACCACACTCAGATATCACCTCATGCCAGTCAGAGTGGCCAAAATGAAGAAATCAGGAGACTATAGATGCTGGAGAGGATGTGGAGAAACGGGAACCCTCTTGCACTATTGGTGGGAATGCAAATTGGTGCAGCCACTCTGGAAAACAGTGTGGAGGTTCCTCAAAAAATTAAAAATAGACCTACCCTATGACCCAGCAATAGCACTGCTAGGAATTTACCCAAGGGATACAGGAGTACTGATGCATAGGGGCACTTGTACCCCAATGTTTATAGCAGCACTCTCAACAATATCCAAATTATGGAAAGAGCCAAAATGTCCATCAACTGATGAATGGATAAAGAAATTGTGGTTTATATACACAATGGAGTACTACGTGGCAATGAGAAAGAATGAAATATGGTCCTTTGTAGCAACATGGATGGAACTGGAGAGTGTGATGCTAAGTGAAATAAGCCATACAGAGAAAGACAGATACCATATGTTTTCACTCTTATGTGGATCCTGAGAAACTTAACAGAAACCCATGGGGGAGGGGAAGGAAAAAAAAAGAAGTTAGAGAGGGAGAGAGCCAAAGCATAAGAGACTCTTAAAAACTGAGAACAAACTGAGGGTTGATGGGGGGTGGGTGATGGGTATTGAGGAGGGCACCTTTTGGGATGAGCACTGAGTGTTGTATGGAAACCAATTTGACAATAAACTTCATATATTGAAAAAAAAAAGAATCTTGTCATAATGCTTTTTCTGCCTCTATTGAAATAACCATATAATTTTTATCCTTCATTTTATTTTTTTATTTTATTTTTGTAGCATTTATTTATTTTTGAGACAGAAAGAGACAGAGCACGAGTTGGGGAGGGGCAGAGAGAGAGGGAGACACAGAATCTGAAACAGGCTCCAGGCTTTGGGTTGTCAGCACAAAGCCCGACGTGGGGCTCGAACTCAGACTATGAGATGATGACCTGAGCCGAAGTCAGATGCTCAACCAACCAAGCCACTCAGGTGCCCCTATCCTTCATTTTATTGACGTGGTGTATGATGTTGATTGATATGCAAGTATTGAATGATCCTTGCATCCCTAGAACGAATCCCACCTGATCATGGTAAATGTTCTTTTTGATGTATTGTTGTATGTACTTTGCTAATATTTTGTTAAGGACTTTTGCATCTATGTTCCTATTATACTGTTAAGATACTATTGTGCTATTTGTCTTTACATTTTCTTAAGTTTTTGATTTACAGAAGTTATTTTCAAAACTTTAAAAGTCAATTCAACTTCTCCTTTCTTGAGATATCTTAGGAAGATCCTTTTCACCCCAATATCAGATATCCATCTATGCTTTGTGCCGATATTCTAATAGTTGTTTTTATACTTAATTCTTCCTATGTCTAGAACTCAAAATTATGTATGTTATGAATTAATGTTCCAACCGAATTAATCCCAAAATAGCTTCTTTGCAGGGACACCTTCAATTTTCAGATGAGGAAACAAATCTCAGAGGGTTTTTTGTTTTTTGGTTTTTGGTTTTTTTGCTCAGTCAAATAAAGTCTAGAATTTAAACATCATCCTTATTAGCCCAAGTTCACTGCTCTTACCTCCTCTCATTTTTCTTTCCAAACCATAAATAAATGGGTGAGGATCTCAATGATCTGAATAATTTCCTAGCTGTGATCTCAAACATCATTTGCTCAAGTACACCAGCCTAGAATGAAAGATTATTTTCCAGAATAAGTATAGAGTTTTTATCCAGAAAACAGATCAAATATCACTGTGTTGTAGACCAGTGGCTACAATAGAGCCAAATATAAAACACATAACTTGTTTTCTTATAAACTCTGTTCTCGTCTTCAGTGAAACAGAACAAAAGTCTCTCTAAAACCTGGTCAACAAATCGGATCCTAATTCAGCGCTTACAATGTGCCAAGTACTATTCTGAGGGCTTTGCATGCACTAATTCAACAAAGCCTTGCAATAGCACTGTGATACAGGTTCTTTCTTTTAAATCTCTAAGTTGCAGGTGAGGAAACTGAGGCAGAGAGAAAATAAGTAATTTACACAAGTTTTGTTACATGTTGCAAGCAGTAGGGCTGGGATTTGAACTTTGGCATCCTGATTATAGAGTCTGCACAAGCTGCTTCTTATAGTAAGTGTAATATGTGGCTCCAAGGCAGTGGTCACAGGTGCTAATCTGGCAGAAATAGGTTTTGGAGCAATCTTGAGTTCTCCACATCTGTCAGATGTATTTTATGGTAACAGGCCAGGGGGAGATATTCTGATTTTAAACAATTCTAGGTCCTCCAGCTGCCTGTCTACACACACATGGTTCTCTCTTAAAATTATATATATACATATATACATACATATTTATTTATTTCAATGACACAGTATAATAACCTTCATAGAAAGCAGATCTGTAAAGAAAACAATTAGAATATAGAAACCATTATCTATAAAAGTAGGTAAATAATGAGAGCAAGAGAGAAAGAGAGAGAGGATGGAGAGCTAGTGACACATGAAGCTGACAGTTTTATTATGACCCTAAGGGACAAGGCTTATTATAGGCAATGAACTATATTGGTTTACAGTTCAAATTTTATTTTGATCAAAAGCAGATATTTTCTCAAACAATCCCCGGCCTCAGCCTTCTTGGCTGAAAGACCAAATGGCTGGCTACTTCTGTACTGTTGAATGTCTGAGTATGTTTGGACAACTGAGTGCAATAGAAAAAAGTCACAGGTCAGCCTTTTTTGCTCCTATATCAGCAGAAGAAATAAGCTTACATAATGAGCCCATGAGATCGATAGGGAAGACTCCAAGTTACAATGCTGCAGCCTGAAGTCCCATTTTGCCTTGCCCCTCCACTGAGCTGATAAACCTAAAAAAGAAATTACAGAAAGATTACTCATCAAGAGGGGAGAAAAAAGGAGTTACACTTTGTAGGACTTTCTAACCACTAATGCCAGATTATGCCCACTGGATTTCAAGCTTGGACTATGTTACACATTTCAGAAGGAACCCTCTTCTCTCCAAAGCCTGTGGCTGAGTTATCTGCAGGAAGCTGTGGCCACCAGCAGCCACAGAGACCACGATCCATTTAAGCATCAGATTCCAACCTGCCATTTCATACTGAAAGGAACAAAGCTATTTGAGTATAGGTACCTTCATGAATTTGTGCAAAAATATGCAGCAGCTTACAGCCAGATACAAGGTGACAGTGAGAGGGGGAGAAATATGGCATCAGATAGCATCTTATTCTTTTTATGAGTGTTCTGGGAAATTTGAGGAAGCCACTTAACTCCTCTGGGTCTTGGCTTCTAACACACAAAGAAAGATAGTTTAATGAGACATTAGTTCGTGTCTATTCTCACTGATGTAGAATCATCAAAGGAATTAAAAGGTAGTTTCCTAGTACTTAATACCAAACTTTTGTGTTCTGAGTTTCTTGTCCAAGGACAAATAAATAGCTTTTCTGGGCTTTAGAAGCCTTCTCAAATATATCGCCATTCAGATCTCAGGTGGGAAGTAGTTGGATTTGCCAAACGTGTGAGAACTGGGGTGGGTGGCAAAGGACAGGTTCTAATACTTGGACGTGAAGGCAGTAGTTTGGAGGATGACTTAACTCTGGGCCAGAGCTGGATTCCCAGATGCTTAGAAAGTAGAGGAGTGTAGTGAGACCCCAATGGGGCACAGACCAGTATTCTACCACCATATGGCCCAGGTTGTAGCACGACCTCTAACTTGTCAGTGTGTGGCTTCCTGGGACTGAACACTAAGGGCTGTGCTTTGAGGACCAAAGCAAGCATGACAGTGGTTGAGAACAGTGCAGAGGGAGAGGATGCCAAGAGAAACAGAATGGTATAACTTCAAATGCAACACATGGGTAGCTACATTTCAAGGATTTATTAATCAGTATTAATCAGGGCCTCCAGAGAAACAGAATACATATATGTGCATATGTGTTCATATTATAGAGGCTGGTAAGTTTGAAATTTGTAGAGCAGACTAGCAGCCTGGGATTTCAGGGAAGAGTTGATACTCTAGTCTTGAGTCAGAAATTGTCAAATTGGAAACTCAGGTAGGATTTCTATGCTGCAGTCTTCAGGCAGATTGCTGCTTCTGTGGGAAACCTTGTTTTTTCGCTTTTATGGCCTTCAACTAATTTGATGAGGCCCACTCACATTGTGGACAGTAATCTGCTTAATCAAATCTATTAGTTTATGTATTAATCACATCAAAAATTACTTTCACAGCAACATCTATCTGGTGCTTGACCAAACAACTGGGAACCACAGCTTAGTAAGGCTGACATACTAACCATCACAGAAACCTTGACGGAAGACCAGATAGAAGTCCAGAAGACCTCTCCCAATGGTCTCCAGTTTGTGTGTGACCCTGAATCAAGGAAGGGGCCATACTCCAAAACAATAAAGAATAGATTTTCAGCAACCCTACGGGTTGAGGGCCTAGCAAGATTTGACTTGGAAAAATTAAGAAGTACCATTTTTTCTTATGTCCAAG
Organism: Neofelis nebulosa; assembly: GCF_028018385.1. NCBI lineage: Eukaryota > Metazoa > Chordata > Mammalia > Carnivora > Felidae > Neofelis > Neofelis nebulosa. The sequence continues at coordinate 120,970,767 of NC_080787.1, read as the reverse complement.
GGTCATAGGGTAAATCCACAACAGACATAGATACAAAATGGGACTAAAAGACTTTAAGGTTATTTCCAATTGTAGACATCCTATGATTTCATAATATTCTAAGGCTCTGATGAGCCTGTCCTGAGGTATTGCAGTAGGTTATCCTGTTTTCTGCAGAAGTATTTCCTGGTTAAACTAGAATTACATACTCTATTTTAAAAAAAAGTTTGATTCTTCACATACAACTCTCTAAATAGAGACTGGTGAAAGCCAATTCTTAAAATAATTTAAAAATTTTATTGCCATCTATTTACTTAAGATGAGGTAGATGCATTCAACTTGATCAGAACCTGCAACCTAAAAACACTGCAGATTTCTTAGAACAGTAAGAGGAAATTACTGTATATCTCAGTTAAAATTTTATTCATAAGATAATATGCCTTTTCATGAAACTCTCAGGAGGGCCTTATCTATATCATGTGATATGGTAAGAATCCATTAATTATCATTCTGTGATAATAATCACCTTCATATTAATCTGTAGAAAAACATGCAAGCATGGACTTCTAACTCACAAATTTAAGTCTATGGTTTACATTATAAGAAAGTAAGAAGACACAAATTACGACAAAAGCAAACAGAAATATTTTTGTTAAGTCTAGCCTATTATCCACATTAGGCATGTAAACAGCATAATCACTGGCAAGAAAAATAATATGTATTTACCTATGGTGAGATGTTGGTGAGCAAATGGATTAATATCAAAGTGTATTTTAGGAAGGTCTTCTGTGATCACCACAATTTAGTTATTAGGTTCAAAGACCCATGGTTATTATGTATCTGGAACAAAATAGAAAAGGACCATTTTACCCTTCTCTGGAAAGAAACAATCTTATTCTCAGAAACCAATGGCTTGTTAATTCATAGTTCCCCCTAACTCTGATGCTAAATTATGAAACAAATAAATAAGCCCTATACACACAACCTACTCAACCAATCCACACACCCACACACAGAGTCTGCCCAACACTGCTTCTTTTGCAAAGGCACTAAAGGCCAGAAATGCTAATAAGGTTTGCAACATAATCAGAGAGGTGATATGAGTTTGGTGTATTACTCTAATAAAGGACACAATAGTAAAGGAAGAAGGGGTGAAGCTATTCAGGCTGATGTCCTGAAGTGTTAACGTAAGAAGTGTTGTTTATGTCACTTGTTACGCAGGATGACAACTTCTGCCATTGCCAACTGAAGTCAGACTGCTTTTCACTTGTCTTTGTCTAAATGATGATTGGAAGAAAGGTGTTAAGAAAGCAAACAGCCTGAGAAAGTCAGTGGAAAGAGCAGTCCAGGAGAAATCAATCCGGTCCTAGTGTTAGTCTTGCCTATGTAAATCTGCACCAAATCCTCCAGAGATCCTGTTACTGAATTTCCACATTTTTAGTTTGTATGCAAAATAATGTATTTCTGTACCCATTTAACCAATATTTATGGAATGTTTATGTGATTCAGGCAATGCGTGTGCGCTAAGAATACAAATAGCACATAAGAGGGACACCACGCTTGCTTTTACAAATAGTGGCTCAAATGAATGCAATGCAGATTTAACTACTGAAACAATAGAGAAAATACAGAGTGGTGTGAGAGCATAACGAAGGTGACTAGTTCAGTCTCTATTTTGTTCATCAAGTTATTTACTTCTTTGCACTATCTTCCTTAGTTCAGTGTAAACAGATTTAAAAGAGAGATGGGCTAAAAATGGTGGAAGAGTGCACATGGATGCATTCTTTCTCACTTCCAATCTCTTAAGGGAAAAGACAGGAAGATTTTATTTGTTTGCTTCTCTAGAATAAAAGTATATCAGTGCTGGAAAATGAGAAAAGATGCCCAGAAAATTAAAGTTTCAAGGAAGATAAATAGAAACAAAATGGAATCAGGTTGATGAAGAAACAAGGTTAGAGAAAACCTCAGGCTAAAACACGGGGAAGAGAACATTTTACAGTGTTGAAAGAATTTCAGTGATTTTTTTTTCCAAGCTCACAGTCAACGCATTCTTGAAATAGCTAGGCCAGTTGGGCACCTTCTTCCTCTCTCTCTCTTCCCACTTATTCTGAGTGTCGGGGATTAGCAGTGTTTGGCCCTGAATAAAGTCAGAAAAACCCTCTCTGAAGGGTGAAAGACCTGTTATAGGAAGATGAAGGCTTCTCTGAGAATTACTCTGCCTTAGAGAAGCTGGGCAGAGCTGGGGGGACTCCTCTGGAACTCCACTGCAGATACAGAAAGAAGAAAAAAGAACATGTATCTAAAGACACTAATGGGATCCACTCCAAATGTTGGCAACAACTTGGGAGAGGTTGCCAGCCTTCCTGATTTCTTCCTGTCTAGAATGAAATGTGGCAGTCAGAATACCCTGCCAATTTCACATAGAACACAAATAAGTCTCCCTTTTGAAAAGGAGCTAGTTGGGGAAGCAAAACAACACAATTCAGAGGACACCTTAGCCAGCTGCCTAGATACTGGTCAACTAATGTTTGTCATCTATGATTAAGAAAAAAAGTGAAATAACAAAATTACCAATATTAAAAATAAGTTTACTGTTTTATATTTTAAAAAATGGAAAATCTAGAATGAAAGGGAAGGATTTCTAGAAAATACAATTTGTTGTGTTTGACTGAAGAGGAAATCAAAAACCTGGATAGACCAATAACCTTAGAAGAGACTGGAAGGAGTCAAAGATCAACTTTAAAAAGGCACCAGTCCTAGATGGTTTTACAGGTGAGTTTTTCCAACCCTTCTATAGATATTTTTCCATATTTGTCTCTATATTCAATATAATTCCATTAAAAATTTATACAGAACGTTGTAAGAAAATTGGAAAGGCATCCAAAAAGATGCCTGGAAGGAAATTGATGGGAAAATACTTAAGTTCATCTAAAAAAGGAGATATATAAAAACATCAGGAAAAGTTGAAAAAAGAAGAACAAGTGAATATCACAACATAAAAAAGTTATGTTGTGATAAAGTTATATGACTGAAATAGTGTAGCATTGTGAACAGAATATAAAAGAATAAGTAGGAAATAAGATTTGGAAACAGACCAATTACATATGAGAATTTAATTTATAGGAAGGGTAGGTTTTCAAATCAGTGGGTAATTCTTAATCAGTTCCATAATTGATAAAGCAACTGGTTATGAACTTAGAAAAAAATAAATATTGCTCTCAACTTACAGCATAGACATACACAAATAATTCTAGATTGTTTTAAAAGTTAAATCTTTAAAAATATATCAATATATATTTATAAATTAGAGAACTTTTATGGTCTTGTGGTAAAGACTTCCTAAGCAATATACAATGTCTAGAAACCATAAAGGAAAAATTAATAGGGTTGATTGCTTAAAAAAATTAAAATTTCATATGACTAAACACCATGAACAAAGTTAAATCTGGGGAATATTTGCAAAATATATAAGGACAAATGAATAAATTGTTCCTGCAAATGATTTTTAAAAATTGGGCAAATATTCCAAGAGAAAAAAAAAGAACATATATGAATAGAAAATTTAAAGAAGAAATATAAATGACCAATGAAATCTAAAGAGATGCCCATTCTCATCAATGATACAGGAAACAACAATTATATATAATAAGAAAAAGTTTATTTTTTATTATTCTTCAAATTGGCAAAAGTTAAAATGGATTATTGATATCCAGGGTTGGCAAGGTTGTATGGAAATGGACATTCTCATACACTATTGGTGGGAATGAAGTTATTACAGCTTTTTCTTGAGGACCCTTTTGTAATATTTACGTTTTCTTTTTTGATACAGAAGAAATATCCTCATATAAGCATGAAGAAATATGTACAAATATATTCATCCCAATATTTTCATAGGGAAAAATTGAAACAATAAATAACCACTAACAGAGGAATATTTTAATTATGATACCTCTGTAATATGAAATGCTATGTAGAACTTAATAAGACATCTCTGTGTAGTGATGTAGAACCATGTACAATACATATCAGTAAATTTAAAATAGCAAAGTTTTCTTTAATCATTATGCTTTGATAAGAATTATGTTAAAAGAAATAAAACCAAATTATATATTTTTATATAAATGTGTATGTGTAAATACATAGAAAAGTATCCAGAAGTATATGTAACACATTGTTGATGGTAATTTTGAGAAAGCAGGTTGGATTGTTGTAGGAAGAGGCTGTTAAAAAGGGATTCTTTTTTTTTAATGGTGCATATGTATTTTTTTAAGTTTATTTATTTGTTTTTGAGGGAAAGACAGATGCATGCATGAGTGGGGTAGGGACAGAGAGAGAGAGAGAGAGAGAGAGAGAGAGAATCCCAGGCAGGCTCCACTCTATCTGCAGAGCTCCATGTGGGGCTTGGACCCACGAACCATGAGGTCATGACCAGAGCCAAAACCAAGAGTTGGCCATTCAACCGACTGATCCACCTAGGTGCCCCTGTGCATATGTATTTTTAAATAAAGTTTAAAAAATAATGAATATATAATTACACATTAAATAAAGTTGTAGAGTGATATATATAAACATGATCCTAGTAAGTAAAAAAATTCATTTGTGTGGAAACAGAACTAAGTTTTCATCCATATGAACAGTATCACTAGATTTTTTTACGATAAAAATGCAGTAATGTATTACTTATATAACTTAAAAATTAATTCATTGAAAGTATATAGCTTTAACATACAAGACATTGTTAAGTGACAAAACAAAAACCAGTTGTAGAACAATACTTATAGTAAGATCTCCTAAAGAATAAGGTGTGGAAGTTTTACACACCTGATACAAGGAAAATGTGTTCATGTGCTTTTAATAGAATTCACAGAAAAAAAATGAGTAAAAAGAAAATCATATTTTGTATGAATTCAGAGCCTACCATTCAGCTACCTGGTTGCAGTGGGCAAAATTATAAGCATCGACTGATCCCTGTTCTAGTAATCAGGGGTATTAAGAGTGTTCAGGTATTTCCAAGGTGACTACACCCTGGTCACAGCTGAAGGGCACAGAGTTGGGTACCCGGGCCAAGGTGAGATAGTTCTCTGGTGTCTTAGTTTGGCCTGCTATAATAAAATATCATAGGCTAGGTGGCTTAAACAACAAATAATTTATTTCTCTCAGTTGTGGAGCCCAGGAAGTCCAAGATCAAGGTGCCAGAAGATTCAATGCCTGGTAAGAGCCCACTTCCTTTTTTTTATTTGTTTGTGAAAATCCAGTTGTCTTCTACTAAGATGCATAGCAAAGAGATCTACAAAATGCAAAACAATGCCACTGCACCCACTAATTCCTTTGGAAATAGAGTTATGTCTCAAAAAACCACACATTCTTTATGTTTAATCTATATTCATGTGTAGAGGGTTTGTTATTGTGATTTTATTTCTTTATCTCTTTATTATTTTTAAAAAAATTTATTTAAATCCAAATTAGTTAACCTATAGTGTAATAATGGTTTCAGGAATAGAATTTAGGAATTCATCACTTACATATAACACCCAGTGTTCATCCCAAGATGTGCCCTCCTTAGTACCCATCACCCATTTAGCCCACCCCCCAACCTAACACCCCTCCAGCAACCCCCAGTTTGTTCTTTGTATTTGAGAGTCTCATAGGGTTTTCCTCCCTCTCTGTTTTTACCTTATCTTTCCTTCCCTTCCCCTATGCTCATCTGTTTTGTTTCTGAAATTCCACATATGGTGAAATCATATAATATCTGTCTTTCTCTGACTGACTTATTTTGCTTAGCATAATACATTCTAGCTCCATCCATGTTGTTACAAATTGCAAGACTTTATTCTTTTTGATCACCAAGTAATATTCCATTATATATATATATATATATATATACGCATATATATACATATATATACATGCATATATATATATATATATATACGTATATATACATATATATACGTGTGTGTGTATACATGTATATATATATATATATATATATACATGTATACACCACGTCTTTTTTAGCCATTGGACATTTGGGCTTTTTTCATAATTTGGGCATTGTTGATAGATAGTGCTGATGAGCCCACTTCCTGGTTTGTAGATGGTTGTCTTCTGCCTGTATTCTTATGAGGTGAAAAGCAGAGAGGAGGCTAGCCCTCCAGCATCTCTTCTTAGAAGGGCACTAATCTCCACAGGTGAGCTTCACTCTCTTGATCTAATCACCTCCTGAAGTTCCCACCTCCAAGTTCTATCACATTAGGAATTGGGGTATCAACATTTGAATTTCAAGGGAACACAAATATTCCATAGTACCTTAGTACTGTGTCCATAGTACCTTATGAATGGGAGTGAGAGAGAATCCATTTCTGTATGTGGTTGGATGTGAATATACCTTCTGTAAGTCTTGGTGCTGTGGACATCATCCATCTTTCCTCACCCTGGGGGCTGAGGAGCAAAGAAGGTAACTCCACGGAGAAGGAAGCACGAATTAGGTGGCAGAGACACGCTGAAATGAGACTTCTGAGAGAGAAATAAACTTTCTAGATTTTCCCAAATCTTTGGTAATCTTGGTTTCCAAAGTTCCTGGTATTAACTGCATTCTCCTCTTGGGCTGGGACCTTCTCTAACCTATTGTAAATTTCTCTTCCTTGCTGCTTCTTGCAACCAAAGGCGATGTCAGCATTTCCCTGTGTGACCATGAAGATATATTCCTGTAAATTGGGTTTGTCAGATTTTATGGTCCCTGTACTATATCTATCCTATGTAGATAGCATCTGCTGCTTGATACTATTTCAAAGTTAAAATAATGGAATTATGGATGTATTTAAAATGAATAATGTCTATGTTCAGGGCACTTTCTGGCTATCAGTTTTCCCTCATGTGCCAAAGTAGTAAACAATATTTAAAATGTCACACTATAATTCCCACTTCCCAAAGTATAAGCCACCACCGCTGCCCCCCACCCCACCCGACCGATTCTCTTTTAGAAGTTAGTTGTTTTATAATTAAGTTCCTACAAGAACTCAATTACTCTATTTTAGACATACGCACACACACACACAAATGTGTTTGGTGAGGGCTAATTAGTCTGAAACATCCTCAATCAATTTTGAGTGCTTTTAGAAAGCACCTGGTAAAATCAGTAAAAAACGGCATAAAGAAATTTAACACCATTTTAGTCATTATTTTTTGATAGGGTGGAGTAGGACTTCACAACTGCAAGTGTTAAATTAGTGTGGCAAGACTAAAATCACTTACACAGGAAGTGGGTAGTTACATTGTGGAGACCATCACAGATTTACTGCATACAAACGAGATTTCAAAAAGCACTTAATGACATGGGAAGAAGTAAAAAATAAAGGGCACAAAACTAAATTTATAATCTGAACTAAATTTTTAAAACTTACAAATAAAACAACATAAAATTTGGTAAACAAATATTAATGTTTCTCTTCTTGGAGTTTACTTAATTCTTCCTTTGATCTATTTTTCAATTTTTTAAAGAAAACATGCATTAATATTGTAATCAGAAATTAATTCCAAAATATTAATATAAAATTTTTGAAAATATGAGTCCTAGGGCAATTTATGAATCCCTGATAGGTGGCATTAATGTTTAACTTTCACAGAACTACAAATATGTTTTTATTTATGAATTGTGAATTAAATATTGAACATTATCTTTTTATATTTTGTTAGATGTCTCTTGTTGCCATGGGAACATTCAGGTTAATAGTAATGTTACAGAAAAATAATCTGTACTTAATCCACATGTAAGACTCATTTTTTAAGATGATTAACATACAGTATTTAAAATGTTTCAGCATACTTTTCTATTCTATAGAGCACAAACTATTATTATTAAAATTGAGTAATTAGCTGGTACTTTCAGAAGTTATGGCATACCAAATGAATGCTTAACAACTTAATTGGTCAGCAATTTTTGGTATTTGTATTTTTAATGCAAATGTGTTTTTCAAAATAAAACAGGTACTTTATTGTATTTAATTCATATTAAGGTGATTTAAGAAATGAACAGAACAAATTAATTTTTTTCTGGATTATTCAATTCTGATTATGGTAGTTTAAAAATTAGGCAGAACATGGGGTGCCTGGGTGGCTCAGTTGGTTAAGCATCTGACTTTGGCTCAGGTCATGATCTTATGGTTCGCCTGACTTTGGCTCAGGTCATGATCTTATGGTTCGCAAGTTCGAGCCCTGCATCGGGCTCTGTGCTGGGAGCTGGGGTTTGCTACGGATTCTGTGTCGACCCCTCCCCTGCTCCCGCTCTCTGCTCCTCCCTTGCTTGTGCTCTGTCTCTCTCTCTCTCCAAAATAAATAAACATTAAAAATATTTTTAAAAAACTAAGCAGAACAAATTTGAGGGAAACCATGAAGCACAAAAAATCAAACTAGATTTTTGAAATTGGTTTAGGAAGCATATGTATTTTGTTGTTGTTGAGAAAAAGGAAAAAAAGATTGAATCATGTACTAGATCAAGTACGTCCTCTTCAAAATGACGAGGACAACATGGTGAAGCACACAGTAGGTGCTCAATAAAGGCTGGGTGGAGAGCAACCTACAATTCCTGTAGGTTGGGGCCATCATCCGTGCAGTTTCTTGTCCCTGTATCTATGTTCAAGCTGTCCCTTCTACCTGGAATATCTTCTCCCTCCTTCTTGCCCCTCCTCCAGGGCACTCCCTCACTGCCTTCTCTCCAGTCCCCTAGACGACTTCTTTCCCCTTCAGGAAGCCTTCTCCTTCTGGAGATTCTCTCTTTAAAACCCTATGCTTACTATTCCCCCTGACAACTAGATTGTGTGAGACTTTTAATACAGACATTTCAAAGCCTCAGGGGACTGTGGGCACACAGGGGAACATACCATGAGGTCTTGGTCCCATCATGCCTGGGAGGATAGAGAGCATCTCTCATGAAATTTTGACGGGGCTGTTCCCACAGTCATTCTGATGCAGCCATTTTTGAGGCAGCCACAGCACAATGATGCAGTGGTTGTGATTTCAGAGTCACAACTTTGAAACAGTCACTTTGGCACAACATTTCCCAAGGCAGGGGCATTTTGATGAGGTGTTTGGACCAAGTTTTCACTCAGTTTTTTCTTTTCAGCAACTTATACTACCAGGTAGTGGTAAAAGCAAACCATTTTACCCCATCTGTGGGAAAACTCATCCCATTTTTTCCCCTCTACGAACAAGGGGCACTCTAAGATGGAGACATTCTGGCAGAAACATGATCACAAAACCTTCTGTTTCTGTCCTTGCCCATCTCAGGAAAGGCCATCAATCATTCATTCTAGGCAATGCGTTTACTCATCTCTGAGAATTCACTTGCATCTTGAATGAGCTGCATATGATTTCCTCCTCTCTCCCCTAAAGTTAAAGACACCGGGGAGCAGAATGTTTGGTCCACATATATGATCTCTTGTTCTTAAGACCAGACTACACAATAATGATCAATTCAATTTCTGACATTTCTCTCAGTAAAATTAAGAAAGCATGATTACCATTGCAGAACTTCATTATTAGTAACGCATTGGGGGACGGCGTGATTATTTCTTAGAAGTTCACCCAATTCTATCAAATTAGAGAAAGAAATCTTTTTTCCCCTGTTTCAAAAAGTATTACAAACCCTAAAACATTCAAACCATACTTGATGAGGTAGGAAACATAAATCTCTTATAATCTTGGTGTGCCTGGCAAGCAGAGTAAGGTTCAGGGATATTCTATGCACTGCTGGGGAAAACAAACTGCAAGAAACAAAACAGATTTGACGGTTTTCACGGGGCCACAAAGTGTCCCCTGCATTGAAACAACATTTCAGCCATATCCTGTTCAGCTTCATGAACAGTCCCCATCAGGCACAGAGGTTCCACTTTTTCTCTTGCTCCACTCCACCCATCCCTCTACTCCCCCAACACCTTTCCCCTTCATCCTCAGCTTCTGAGGATGTCTCAGGGCAGCTGGTGTCCTACCTGAGAACAATGGTGTGCATGTTGGGATGACCACCTTTCACGGCTCTTGACTCCATTAGTCTCAAGGAGCAGTGCTGTGTTCCCCCTCCCAGAGTCTAGGTCAACTTTTGCCTTTAGAAGTGCCTACGTAGCTGTTTGCTCCCCGACTCCTTCCCTCTTCACTGTTTCTACTTGTCTCATAGAGCCCTTTAGAAAAACAGTTTCTTCAGCTTCTGTCTGAGGCTCCTTTCTCTGTAAGACTCAACAATTAGTGCAGGAAATCATCACAGTGGAAGGGGTCTCTGGAGCATACCGCCTGGACCTAGATCCTGGCGATGACACTTAGGGCTGTGTGATCTTCGTTAAATTCATTAAACTGTGCTTCTGTTTCCTCATCTGCAAAATGGAATGGGAGTTACATTGCCCACTCCGGTGCTCCTTGTTGGGATGGGCTCTTATGAAAAGTGAATGAAAGACAAAGTCCCTAGAACAGTGTCCGGACTCAGGGAAACACTTGATCAACGTTAATTGTTGTTTAAAAAGAAAAAGAGAAAAAAGGCTCATGGCCGGGGACAAGACACCAGGTTGTCCCAGCTCTCGCTTACCCCATTCGTTGTGAACCTGCACACAACACGTTGTCCTGACAGGTTCCCTTATATAAACGCTTACATAACCAGACATCGAGCCAAATCCAGGTCTTACGCTCTCCGTTGCTCAGTCAGGACCATCCTGCTACATTATTCAGTTTCTTTTTATTCCTCCCCTGCTATTCCCTAAAAGCATGAATTTGTCTTTCCTTTCCATGTGTTGCCAGCACTGTGATGGCAGTGAACACATAGCAGTTTTGATAAGTGGATGAATGAATGAATGGATGGACGTAGTGGTATTTATCTCAAATACTTCCATTCAAGACTGCTTGGTTCCTGAATTATATCTGAATGAATTTCACTTCACAAAAATTGTACTGAGTCTAGAGTAGAATTAAAATAAAACATACAAGAGAACCATCTTTTAAATAGGAAATTGGAAGTAAGAATGTAGGAAAGATAAAGAATAAAAATGCACATGTTTTCCACAGAAAGGCTGAACACCAAATGAATGCTTTTTCTTCTATAGGTTTTTGTTTTGGCATCGTTATCCCACCATTTAGAGGATATGATGACTTATGGTCTGAAAATGAAACTGTATATCATTAAAGCCTTATTTTCATGAAGATATTTTCTTCTAATTAAATTCAATACCATCCAGTGGAAGAATAGCTTATTCAACACGATGCATAGCAATGCTTTGCCATGTAATAGAGAGCTCAAATAAAGAGTTCATGTTTTACTGTGAATCAAGGAAAAACACACTCCGGTTTTATAGGGTTTCTATGGGCAAGCATTTTCTCTTAACTGAACAGTTTGGGCTTTATGTCGTAAGTGGAAAAGAAGCCTAAACCTGATTAATTTACCATGGCTCACGATGAAACATTAAAAGTGGGGATAAAATTGTTTCCACCAAATAACTGTAAGAGTGACCACTATTCTTTTAATTCGTGGCACTGAAGCCCTCACAAACAAGCAAACAAACAAACAAAAGCAAGCACATAAAGAACAACAAAAGCAAATAAAAAGTAAAAAAAAAAAAAAAGTAAACACATTTAAATTATTGATGGTAAGCTTCACCATGTTCTAGGAGTCTCTTCAATTTATTCAGCAAATGTTTAGGAAAACCCTGGATTGTGTCAAGCAAGTCTAAGCCCTGAAAATGTAAAGATGATGGAGAGAACACACAGGTGGTGCTTTCAAGTGAATCACAGTCTAGTAATTTTGGCACATTTCTTCTAGAAATGTGATCCAATAAGAAGCCTAAAGGGAAACACCTGTATGCATATATACACGTAGCTCTGTTTATTCACTACGGAAACGTATTTGTTGGCTGCTGATTTAGTGAAAAGTAAGGTAGTGAAAAAAAGTGCATACATAATTTATGATTTCCCTCCAAAAACCTTTTATCCTGAATCCATACATGAGAGTGACAAACTTTACAAATAGTGATGGAGTAGTGTTAATAGTAGCAATAATAAAAAACAATAGTTAATAAGAGTGAATCAAATCTTGCTAACCAAACCATTCCTTAAATTTTCAAAGCTATTTAAAAACCATCTCAGCTTTGAGATGATGAAAACATGGAGAGGAAAACATTTTTCAAAAACCTACAGAGGAAAGATTCAAAGTAACCAAAAATTATACCTAGTGCCCAAATCTTGGTTTCTAACACCTTTCTCCAATGAAAGGAACCAGAGCTCCTTGCAGAAATGGTGGAATCTAAGGCTTCGTCAGGAAATATACAAGATGAGCTTGGAGCACATAGTAGCTTCAGAAAGTTAAGAGTGTTCCCAAAACAAAATGGCGGAGCGCGTCAAAGGGATGCAGAAGCCAACGTGAAGGAGATCTTAAGGGCCCAAACTAGAAGAATTTGAACATCAGAATAAATAACATAGTATATGATTATGAGCAAACATATAAAATAAATATCCATGAGTCCATATGATATAAATAAATGACTTATAAATAAACAAATGAGGGAGAAGAGACAAATTTCTCATACAGAAGAATTCCAAATAATTTATGTGCATAATTCCCACTTGAGGAGGTAAGTATAACTCCTGACCCCTTAAGTGTGGACTTTGCACAGTCTCTTCCTTCCAAAGAGTACAATATAGACAGAAAAGAAAAACTGGAGAAACCTGGCAAATGCCACCTTGGCCAGATGATCAAGGTTAACATCAACAGTGATAAATCACATAGATAGTATTACCCTTGATAATACTGATAAGTACCCTTGATAATACTGATAAGTGAGAAGAATGGCACTTACCACTTGTGGTCTCCTCAAAAACAAACAAACAAACAAACAAAAAACTATAACCTCAGTCTAATCACGAGAAAAACATCGGACAAACACAAATTGAGAAAACAGTTTACAAAATACCTACCTGGCCACTACTCTTCAAAATTGTCAAAGTCTTCAAAAACAAGGAAGATCGGAGAAACTGTCACAGCCAAGAGGGTCATAAGGAGACATAATGACTAAATGCAATATGGTATCCTGAATGGGATCCTGGAACAACAACAACAAAAGGATATCAGGTGATAACTAAGGCAATTTGAGCAAAATATGGACTTAAGTTAATAATAATGCACCAATATTTGTTTTTCAGTTCTGACAAATGTCCCATAGCAATGTGAGATACTAATGGAGGAAACTGAGTACAGAGCGCATGGGAAATCTCGTGTCTTCAATCTTTGCAATTTTTCTGCGAATCTAAAACTTTATAAAATTTAAAACTACTTAAAAATAAGCAGAAATATGGCAATCAAAGAGAATAAAATCTTGCCATATGCAACTACGTGGATGGAACTGGAGGGTATTATGCTAAGTGAAATTAGCCAGTCAGAGAAAGACAAATATCATATGACTTCATTCATATGAGGACTTTAAGATACAAAAAAGATGAACATAAGTGAAGGGAAGCAAGAATAATATAAAAACAGGGAGGGGGACAAAACATAAGAGACTCTTAAATACAGAGAACAAACAGAGGGTTACTGGAGGGGTTGTGGGAGGGGGGATGGGCTAAATGGGTAAGGGGCATTAAAGAATCTACCCCTGAAATCATTGTTACACTATATGCTAACTAACTTGGATGTAAATTTTTAAAAAAATAAACATGGTTAAAATAAAAAAAAAAAGCAGAAATAAAATACCTAAAACCAATAAAGACCTGACACAATTATTTTCATAAATAATAGATTTACAAATGCTAGAATAAATAATAAAAATTGAGATTATACTTTAATGCTATCTGCCATCTCATTATGGGATTGTGTAGTGTGCTTCAGTTGAGTGTATGTCCAAAATTTTGAAGACTAAAAAGTAATACAGAATTCTAATACACTGCCTTGTACCTTTGTACCTAACTCTGCTCCCAGTTTCTTTGGTTCCCCTCATCTCATGATTCTAGGGACTGTAGACATTTTGAAAAATTTTCTAGCCATTTCACTGATAAAGCTGCTGTATGTTTTTATTTAAAATACACTTTCAAAGTTTGAGTAATTTTCTCTGATTATTGTCTGTTTTCCCATTTTCTCATGTGATTGACTACCATATGGTATAGAAACAATGTGAGAGGTCAAAATCATTCTGATTGTACAATGTGGTCATATTTTATGCAAACCTGGAATAGTGCAAAATAAGTATGTTAGTAAAGTCCAAGTTTGGTATAAAATTTGAAATATTGTTAATTCTTCAAATTAAAAACTGATGAAGAATCATAATCTGAAAGCTGACGGTACAATGCATTTTAAAACTGTTTACTACCACATGGTGGCACCACATCAGCTGGTGAATGTCAAGCCTTGGCAAACCTTGGATGAGTCTTGAATTGACTGACTTGTGGATTACGTGACTTTATCCGGAGCTCCGCCTATATTAAAATTCTATCCTTCATTTTACAAATGGAATAACTGGAGTCCAGAGAGCTAAATGATTCTCCCAAGTCTACACAAGGGTCTACTACTGAGCCAGGAATAGAATAGAATATGCTTCTTTTTACTTGGGTCTGTGCCATAATACGTATACATTTCTACAACAACATCATTTTATGGCGGGGGGGGGGGGGAATAGACTTCTTACTGTCATTTTAAAATTCATGCACATAAGTAAATGTCCAAAATATATTAAAATATCAATTAAGTCTATTTTCTTTCCTTAGGTCCCTGAAAGTTTCAATACTTTGGTTTTTGCTTTGCAAAATTTTTCCTGATGCAAGACAATTTAGGAACCATTGAATTAGAACCATATAAAATGACTTAAATTTTTCACAAAGTATTGTTAAATGAAAATATAATAAGTGAAAAAGGATTATATTATCTTAATCCCATGTTTATAAACCGAATAATAATAAAAATTAAAACACTCTGGATAGTATGCATACAAATGTAAATGTGTGTATATCTATATCTATATAGAATAATTTAAAAAAAATTTTAATGTTTATTTTTGAGAGAGACAGAGCATGAGCGTGGGAAGGGCCGGGAGAGAGATGGAGACACAGAATCCGAAGCAGGCTCCAGGCTCTGAGCTGTCAGCACAGAGCCCGACGCAAGGCTCGAACGCACAGACCATGAGATCATGACCTGAGCCAAAGTCAGATGCTTAACCAACTGAGCCACCCAGGTGCCTCTAGAATTATTTAAATACAGTAAGAAATATGGATGATATATAAATTCTTTAATATATGTTACTTTTGCAGGGAAAGGAAAGAGATTCACATAAGAAGAAAAGTAGAAGAGAATGAGGAGAAAGCCAAACAAAACAGGAAAAGAATTGCACACACACAAAATTCCTATCTATGGTCACATTTAGGCATTTATGTAAAATTTTATTTATATGAATATATGTATAGATACAGTTAAATACTTTGTTTTACAAAATAAAATTTACTATAAGGACAAATAAAATTTACCACAAATCAAGAGAAAAGGAAAATAAAAATCTACAAAAATTATTTGTGATAAAAATGACAGCAGAGATAGCTAATTTCCTTGAAAAAATAAGGAAAGGGGCGCCTGGGTGCCTCATTTGGTTAAGTGTCCAACTTCGGCTCAGGTCATGATCTCGTGGTTTGTGAGTTCAAGTCTAGAGTCGGGCTCTGTGCTGACAGCTCAGAGCCTGGAGCCTGCTTTAGATTCTGTGTCTCCTTCTCTCTCTGCCCCTCCCCTGCCTGCTCTCTGTCTATCTCTCTCAAAAATAAATAAACATTAAAAAAAAACTTAAAAAAACCCAAAATAATCCTCCTACAAAGCAATTAAAAATGAAACATGAATAATAGCCTAATAGAAAAGGTAACAGCCTAAAAGCTAAGACCACCAATGGGCCATTTACATAAAAGAAAAATATAAATACTTCTACATAAAGACACTTGTTCCCATTTGTAATCAGGAAAATGCAAATTAAAATCACAATGAAATTCTATTTAAAATCCATAATATTGGCAAAAATTAATATATCCTAAAACCAAGTTTTGGCACAATCACTTTCAAAAGCAACTTAGCAATATGAAGTAAAGTTGAAGATGTCCAATCCCTATGATAGATCTCCTCTAAGGTTTATGCCCACCTGTATATTGATGAAGAGACATTTACAAGAATGATCACAACAGCATTGTCTAAAAGAGCAACAATTGGAAAAAAACTAAATGGACAAAAATAGTATAAACTGTGATATATTTATTCAGTGGGGTATAAACAGTAAGGTAAATATATACATATATATGTATCATATATATTTGAACTAATATAGATCATGAATAAATTTTCACAAAATGATGTTGAGAATAAAGAGCACACTGCAGAGGAATAGAGGCAAATGACACTATTTACATGAAGTTTTAAAACACACAAATTAATTATACGCACATACATATCACTTGGGAATACATATGTCTGTTATAAATTGGTGCAGCCCCTATGGAAAACAATGGGGAGGCTCTTCAAAAAATGAACGATAGAAGTACCATGTGATCTGGTAATTCTCCTTCTGGGTATTTACCTGAATAAAATGAAAATACTGACTCCAAAAGATTCACGCACCCCTATGTTTATTGCAGAATTATTTACAACAGCCAAGATATGGAAGCAGTCCAAGTGTCCATCCACAAATGACTGGATAAAGAAGAAGTGTTTCATATACGATGGAACATTGCTTAACCTTAAAAAAGAATGAAATCTTACCATTCACAACAACAGGGATGCACCTAGAGGGTATTATGTTGAGTGAAAAAGTCAGACAGAGAAAGAGCAATACCATACGATTTCACTTGTATTTGGCATCTGAAAAACAAAGAAAATGAACAAACAACACTAACAAGAAAATAGAAACAAACTCCTAAATACAGAGTTGCTGGAGGACAAGGGGATGGGAAAACAGGCAAAATATGTGAAGGGCGTTAAGAGGTACAAATTTCCAGTTGTGAATAAGTCACAAGGATGAAAAGTACAGCAAAAAACATATGACATTATATAGTCAATAATATCGTAATGACTTTGTAGGGTGTCTAATGGTAACTACAGTACTGTGGGTGAGCATTTCATAATGTATATAATTGTCAAATCACTATGTTGTACGCCTGAAACCAGTATAATATTATCCGTCAACTATACAACATTTTAAAACGAAAACAAAGTTGTCTGGGAGTGATAAATATTAAATTTAAGGGAGCAAATACTTCTGAAAGAAGAAATGGGAAAATTCAACCAGAAATCATTATGTAGTGGTCTTCATCTGGTTGATTATGTGCTTTGTAAGCCAAGTGGTGTGTGCTTATGCTATTTTTTATTATCATTACATTTTAAAATGTATTTTTGTTTATAATTATTATAATACTATACTTATTATACATTCATATTATTTACTAATATTATTTTATAGTATTCTCTACAAAGAAACTCAACTCCCTCATAAGAGGAGTACTTATTAAGGGGCACCTGGGTGGCTCAGTCGGTTAAGCCTCCAACTCTTGATTTCAGATCAGGTCGGGATCTCGGAGTTCATGAGATTAAGCCCCACCTCGGGCTCTGTGCCTGCCGTGTAGAGCCTGCTTGGGATTCTCTCTCTCCTTCTTTCTCTGCCCCTCCCCTGCTCATGCTCTCTCCCTCTCTCAAAATAAATAATAAATAAACTTAAAAAAAAATTTTTTTTTTCAATGTTTTTTATTTATTTTTGGGACAGAGAGAGACAGAGCATGAACGGGGGAGGGGCAGAGAGAGAGGGAGACACAGAATCGGAAACAGGCTCCAGGCTCCGAGCCATCGGCCCAGAGCCTGACGCGGGGCTCGAACTCACGGACCGCGAGATCGTGACCTGGCTGAAGTCGGACGCTCAACCGACTGCACCACCCAGGCGCCCCATAAATAAACCTTTTTTAAAAAAGAGTACTTAATTGAGATGACAGTGAGAAATTATTTCTCGCCCATCACAACGGTAAAGATAAACATTTTGATAGTATATGTTCTGGATGTAGGGGCAAATGTACTTTCAGGAATCGCTGGGAGAGTACATTTGTAGAAGTCTGTGGAAACATTTGCAAGGGTTAGCAAAATTCAATGCATATATACACTTATACATACACATTAACTTACATTTAATGCATATACATATCACTTTTAGGGATGTAGTCTTTAGATATTCTCCAGCAAGAACACAAGGACACATATACACAGTTATTCATTGTCACATTATCTATGATAGCAAATGATGAGGAACAACCCAGCACCACCTTCAGAAGGGGCTGGTGAGAAAGAAACGATTCTTCTATACAATGGATATTATGCAGGAGATGAAAAAGAATGAGCTACCACTGTATAAACTGATATGGAGTCGTGCTTAGGATAGTAAGGAGGGGGGAAAAGCGAGGAAAGGACACTTACCTGGTAATCACATTTGGCCCAGCAAGTGATCTGTACTTGGTGATCACTGTATTTGGTGATCACTTGTATTTGGTTTACCGATATTTTGTTTAAGAATGTTGTGTCTATGTACATGAGGAATATTCATCTGTAATCTCTTTCTTTTTCTTTATAGTTCTCCCTCCCTCCCTTCGTTCCATCTTTCCTTATTTCAGTCTCTTTCAGACTCTGTCAGATTTTAATATCAAGATTTGGGTAGCCTCAGTACCTCTGGCTGGCTCATTCGGAAGAGCATGTGACTCTTGACTTTGGTGTCATGAGTTCAAGCCCCACATTAGGCATCAAGATTACTTAAAAATAAATAAATAAATAAATAAATAAATAAATAAATAAATAAATAAACTTTTAAAATATTAAAAAATGTTTTGGTAGCCTCATAAAACAAGTTGGAAAGTATTCCCTCTTCCTTTATTTTCTCAAATAGTTTGTGTAAGTGTTGTCCTTAAATGTTGGATATAATTCACCAATAAAATTTTCCAGGCTTTGTGATTAGATGCACTGATAATCAAATAATTTTTCTTTGTACTATTTGAAGTCTTAGCCATATTGATAAAGCTCTGTGCTTTAATTGGTATGTTCATTGTATTAAGTTACAGATTTTAATCCCTAGAGGTGTAGACATATCAGATTTGTTTCTGATAATTAGAAATTTTAACAGATACAGGACTATTCAGATTTTGTGTTTACAATTATTGTAACGTTCATATTTATCATTATATATCTGTTGCTCATTAATGTTAGTTTGTAGTGTTTTGTAAAAGATTCTATTTAATCTTGTGGCGGTTTTGGTAAGCTTTTTATTTTCTTTAAGGTATTTATCCATTCCATCTAAATTGTTGAACTTATTGGCATAAGGTTGTTCATACTATTACTTTATCATCCTTGACGTTTGTGGAACTAAAATATCACTTCTTTAATTACCAATACTGGTGATATCTCGTCTCTCTTTCTTTTTTTTAATGTTTTATTTAGTTTTGAGAGAGAGCGTGAGCAGGGAGGGGCAAAGAGAGAGGGAGACAGAGGACCCTAAGTGAGCTCTGAGCTAAGAGCAGCTATCCAGATGCAAGGCTAGAACTCATGAACTGTGAGATCATGCCTTGAGCTGAAGTCGGATGTCCAACCGACTGAGCCACCCAGGTGCCCCTCTGTTTCTTTATTCTTTTAGTACTATGGCTACAGCTTTCTCAATTTTACTTGTCTTTTTAAAGCACTAAATTTTACCTTTCTTGATTTTTCTCTGTTTTCGGGTTTGTTGATTTTGGCTTGTTGTTATTTCCTTGCACTATTAAGGTTCACTGTACCATTTTTAAATTTTAAATGTACCTATATCTTTATGCTTAAAGGGATGGATGATGGAGCCATAGCTATCCGGAACCTGGGTCTCTAGAAGGCTACATGGAACATTTTCTACCCTGCCCCTCTTTCAACCCATACCCTGCACTAAACTGTGATATGAAGAAATAAACCTTTATTGTGTTACACTTCTGAGATTTGGAAGTTGCTTTACAACAAGTTATCCTGCTGAAGGCAGGATGGATGATAGGAGACTACTACAGGAATCTGGACATGAGATGGTGAAGTCCTAACTCAGAAGGAGGCCCTGGGAAATAACAAGATGAGAAAGATGTGAGAAGCATTTTGAATTCAGAATGAGCAGGCTTGTGCCTAGTTGGACGTAGGAGAAGTCTAATATAGAATTGTTATAAGGATCAAATAAAGAAAAGTACATAACAAAGTTTTTAATGCAAGATGGTGGTCACACATCAGGAGGATGTAATGCAGTGCAGTGATAAGCAGGACTCGACTGTTACCTTAGGCAGCCTTGGGCTCTCATGGGTGGTCACCTCTAGGTGAATAAAATGGCCTGACTGAGAGTTTCAGCAGCTAGGTATGGGCCTCTCCATGAAGCGATTTGCTTGGTTTTGCTTTCTTTATACTATTAAGAAACAAAGAGTATCATGACTTACGTTTCATAATTTATGTAACTAATTTGATTCTATGTTGTTTATGTAAGCACTTTCCTAATAAGTAAGTACTAATTTATTTTTCCCCCCTGGAACATCAAGCCATTAAGTGATGATGTTAGAAGGACATATTCTGATGTATGTGTATGGGACACACTTTGTGACATGGAAGGTATATATCTTCCCATATTCCCTGGAACTATGCATACTTGTTGTCACACTCCCTCTTTAGGACTCAAGTAACTGCTTGATTGAAACTCTCCCTTCCCTTTTCCTAGCTTCAGAAAAAAAAAAGTCTGAAACTCACTTATTCTAGGAAATAATTATTTATAGTTTAAATAGGACTCCAAAAATATTTTTTAAAGTAAGCTCTCTGCCCAACATAGGGCTTGAACTCATAACCCCAAGATCAGGAGTCTTATGTTTTACTGACTGAGACAGCCAGGTACCCCCCGCCAACTATTATTCACATTAGTGAGAATTATAGTTTTAAGATAAAAAGGATAAAGATTTAGAAATAAGTGCATTAGGAAATGGTAAGAAATAATAGATACACTAAACAAACCTAAAAGTTGATTATTTGAAAGCAATAAAATAGAGAAGAAATTAGCTGAAACAACCAAGGTAAGAGGAGAGAAATATTCCAATTAGGAAAGAAAATGGGAATGTAACTCAATACAGAGTGATTTAAGTAGTTGTAAGGGGTTATTTTGCTCAACCGTATAAAAAATAATTTGAAAACCTCTTTGAGATAGAACAAATTATAGGAAAATATAAATTGTCAAAACCGACCACCAATGAGGTAGAAAATACAAATAAAAACAGGGAAATGTACAAAAAGCCATCTTGTTCTTTCTCCTGTCCAAGGCCCAGGCATTTTACCAGGGTATTTTCTGAAACGTTAAAGAGCAGAGAAGTCCAATCTAATTAAACTGTTCCAGAACATAGAGAAGTAAATAAAATTTCAAAATTCTTTTTAAGGAGCTAGAATAAATATCATGACCAAATCTGACAAAGATATTATTTTAAAATTTTTCTTTAAAATGTTTATTCATTTCTGAGAGACAGAGAGTAAGCAGCAGACAGGCAGAGAGAGAGAGAGAGAGAGAGAGAGAGAGAGAGGATCCAAAGCAGGCTCCAGGCTCCAGGCTCCAGGCTCTGAGGTATCAGCATAGAGCCCAATGAGGGGCTCAAACTCACAAACCATGAGATCATGACCTGAGCCAAAGTTGGTTGCCTAACTGACTGAGCCACCCAGGCACCCCCTGACAGAGATATTATAAAAGCAGAAAACAGATTTATTTCACTTATAAGAATTGATTTTTTTTAATTAAAAAAAATAGTAAGTAAAATTGATCATATTTTAAAATAATAATAGACCTTGACTACATAAGGATCATATCAGAAATTCAAGACTGTTTCTGTATTAGCAAACCTAATAATATAGTTCACTATATTAATAAATCAGATAAGAAAGTAATATAATCATCTTCACAAATGCTGAAAAAATATTTGATAAAATATTAACATTTACTCATGATAAAAGTTCTTAATAAAATAAGACTAGGACCATTAAAAATTTTTTACTTAGTAATAAGATAACTCAGTAGTCATTAGGATATATCCTTTCTATTAACAAAGAGTAACCAGATGTAAAATTTTAAATGAAAAAGAAAAAGGTAATAGCAACAAAAAGAACATCTGAGGACAAACTTAGTAAAAAAATGTGCAAAACTCTAGGAGGCCAACTTTAAATTCCTACTAAAGGACAAAAGAGACATAAATATGCACAAGGTATACCCTGGTCTTAGGGAAATGTACAGTTTAAATATCTCTATTGTGCCTAAAGTAGTCTATCATTTTTTTTATGGTCCAAATAATATATGAATAGATCTTTTTCACTAAATAAGACTGTAAATTTCATATGTGAAGATAAGCATACAAGAATAGTTAGAGGGCACTTAGGTCATTCAGTGGGTTAAGTCTCCGACTCTTGATCTCATCTCAGGTCATGATCCCACAGTCCATGATATCAAGTCCCACATGAGGCTCTGTGATGACAGCATGAAGCCTGCTTGGGATTCTCTCTCTCCTCTCTCTGTTTCTCCCCAGATCACAGGCACATGCTCTCTCTCTCTCTCAATATAAATAAGTAATCATTAAAAAAAATAATTAGGAAAATTTTGTGGGAAAAAATTCAGCCATGGGGAAAGATTAGCCTTATTGTGAAATAAGGAAACTTAACTCAAAATTGGAGTCAGGAAGCCATGAAGGGAGAGGTCTCACAAATGTACCACTCATTGCAGCTTCTTCCAGCAAGAAGAAGGAAGATTTCTTCTTCATACAGCAACAACCAGCCCGAGGCACCTGACCAGGACAAGTTGCCCCTGCCTGCTGCCAGTGAGACAGTACCACCATTTTGAATTCTCATTTTTGTCCAGTGAACTTTTGTTCAAAACAACCTCTCCCAACACCTTCTTTCCTGTATAAAAGGATACTCTCCTTTGTTCTCTGGACTTGCCTGTGGTTCATCATATGGTTCTACTATTCTGGAATAAACTCAAATTTGCTGGCTGAATCACTTTGTCTTTTAAGTGGTTTAATTAAGGTAATTGAAATAGCGTTGTACTAGCACATGTACATACAAACAGACCAATGAAATAGCAGAATGGGTTTAGTTATTTATTTAAATTTTTTTTAACGTTTATTCATTTTTGAGACAGAGAGAGACAGAGCATGAGGTCAGAGAGAGAGGGAGACACAGAATCTGAAACAGGCTCCAGGCTCTGAGCTGTCTGCACAGAGCCCGACGCGGGGCTCAAGCTCATGGACTGCGAGATCATGACCTGAGCTGAAGTTGGACGCCCAACCGACTGAGCCACCCAGGCGCCCCTAGTTATTTATTTAAAAAAATTCTTTTATTTTAGAGAAAGAGAACAGAGAGAGAAGGACAGAGGATCCAAAGTGGGCTCAGTGCTGACAGCAGTGAGCCCTTAGGGGGCTCAAACTCACAAACCAGCAGATCATGACCTGAGTTCATGTTGGATGTTTAACCAACTGAGCCACCCAGGTGCCCCCAGGTTGGGTTTATAAATAGAATCCCCAAATAAAATTTAGCAATGCTGAAGTTGGAATTTCACATCATTGGAGAAAAATAGAATGTTCAATAATTCTGGGATAATTGAATATTTGAAAAAATAAAATTGAATTTTCACCCAACCCTTACATCAACATAATTTTCAGATGGATCAAATATTCATAAATTAAAATAAAACTGTAACATTATTATAAGAAAATGTGATGCCTTTTATGTAAACTCAAGGAGGAGAAAACTTTTCTAACTTTAAATATATTTTTAAAATATGCATGTCAAAATATTTTTAGCCAAAATTCAAGGGTATATCCAAACTGAGAGAAAAAAATCTGTGTCATGTTACAGACTGAATGTTAAAGTTGCTACAAAAGAATCTTTAAAAATTAAGACCAGGGGTACCTAAGTGGCTCAGTTGGTTAAGCAAAGACTCTTGATTTCAGCTTAGGTCCTAATCTCCTGTAAGATGGAGTCCCACATTGGACTCTGCACTGACAGTGTGGAGACTGCTTGGGATTCTCTCTGTCCTTCTCTCTCTGCCCCTCCCCTGCTCACGTGTTCTCTTTGTCTCCAAATAAATGGACAAACTTCAAAAAAAAAGAAAAGTAAAAAGTAAGACCATGAAGCACAAAAGGAAACAGACACAAATAGTCCAGTAATGAAAAGGAAAATACAACTATCAAACATTTGAAAATATGTTCAACATTACTCTAAGAAAATTGCCAGTTAAAGTGTCTCTCACCATATCTCACCCTTATTCTGTCTAAAATCAACAGATTTGGCATATGGGTTTTGGCAAGGGTGTGGAATACGGATCCTCTGGAGTTTCTGGAATCCAGTAAAATAAAACATGTGCAAACTCTGGCACATAATTTTCATTTCTAGTAATTAATTTTGCAGGTATACTTGCACAGGTGGACAAAAATATATGTATGAAGATGTTTATTGCAGCATTGTTTTTACTAGCAAAAGGCTGGAAACATCCAATATGTCTAAGAGTAAACTGTTAAATGAATTGTGGTGTCAGAGTGCAATGGATATTTTAACAGAACCGGGCAATTCTATGTTCTGTCACAAATGGTCTCCAAAATATATTGTTAAAATTTGTGTACCGAAAAATTTTCACATATGCAAATAAACTTGCATATGCAATCGCATATTCATAGAATATCTCTGGAAGTCTATAAAAGAAACTGGTATCAGTCAAAGCCTTTCAGGGGATCCTGGGAGGTTGGGGGTTGAGGCCAGAGGGAGAATTACTGTCTATTATATATTATTTGGTATCTTCTGAATTTTGCACTATGTGTATGGATGACATATTCAAAACTTAACTAACAGTAGATTTTTTTAATATTCAAGAGCACATCAGATTAGTATTGTTACATAGAAGGTTATTTTCTGTTCTCCTTATATCAAAGCACGCACAGTTACTGTCTACTTTTCTTTGGATCCTGAGTTCATATCTGGAGTAAAACTAGTATTGCTAATACAAATCGGGATTGGAAAGAAATATCAAGCAAGACAGAGCTTTGGAAATTCTGGAGACCTACAACACATATGTTAGTTGTCATTATCACCATTATAATTCTTTGATAAAATATCTTATGGTTTTTATTATATAACTTTTAAAAAGAAGACCTGTTTCTAAGTTTTCTTAACTCTTGAGTTGTCTAATTCTAGGCCATCATGTTTTGTAAATGCTATTTGAATCTTCTTCTTCAGATAACACTAAGAAATCAGCAAAACCAGTAACCTGTATATTCAGAAGGGCAAGAAGATGGTGGGGCCTCTAAACATCATGTCAGATGAGAAACGATTGAAAAACTTACTTTTATTCTGTGTAGCTTTAGAGGAGAGAACAAAGATCGGTGAATCTCGTTATAGGAAGCAGAAAGACTTACTGTAAGAGAGACACTTTCAGTGATAATAACAACTTGAAAACTTACTGGGCTCTTTTATTATTTGAGTGTTCCCTCTCTAGAAATGCTCAATCAAACCACATTATAGCAAGAAATAGTCATGCACTATTAAAAGAATCATCAGTCCACAATATGAGTGTGCCTTTGGCAAACCTTTAAAAATAAAGTCCACTCCTGCCCAAAGTTTCTTATTCTATTATCTCATCTTCCAGGTCAAGGTATCCAGAATTATGACAGCTCAGCAATGAAGCAAATGTTTCTCTCTTGTAAATTTAATTTACTCCTTTGACCTAAAAGATACCTGGATAATGTTATTATTGACACACCAGAAGTTCAGAGATATGGCCGACGCTATTTGTCATTTTTGTGCTATGACCAAACATTCTGAGGTTAATGGGCTTAGAAGACAGGACATCATTTATCAAAAGTTATTTAGCACTGAAAGGGATTTTATTTATTTACAGTTGAAATTTATTTAATAAGCAACTTTTTAATCTACTGTTTAATTCAAAAAGGAAGAATGTCCCAAAGATCCACATTTATAACTTAGTCTTGCCTCAGGAATTCTATTTATTTACAAGAAAATACATGCATAGAATATCTTCACATTATTCTCTAACGATCAATAAATGAACTCCCCACATCTTACAAAACTGACTCCCCCCTGTACTTTCCTTATTTGGGCTAATGATACCACTTTTCTTCCAGATAGCTAGGCTTTAATTCTGAACTTCCATATAGTCAGCTGTCAAGTTGACAATAAACCCTAAAGGATAAGATATATTTGGAGGTATCTGACCCTTTCCCCCCCAATCTATCACAATCTCTGAAGAAAGGGGCAGGCCTATGCTATCCATGCTCCATATCACGTACCTG
Organism: Neofelis nebulosa; assembly: GCF_028018385.1. Taxonomy (NCBI): domain Eukaryota; kingdom Metazoa; phylum Chordata; class Mammalia; order Carnivora; family Felidae; genus Neofelis; species Neofelis nebulosa. Next base: position 120,944,460 of record NC_080787.1, on the reverse strand, counting down.
TTACTCATCCCGGAAACTACCCTGACACTGACCTCAGCTGTTCAGAGACACGTGGCCCACCGTCATCAAGCACAGCCCGTCCAGAGATTGGCCAGTGATCTGGGGGAGGAAAGACCAATCAGCTGTCACTGTCAGGAATGTTAGAACTGGAAAGCTGAGACACTATTGACAATTAGTCAGAAAGTTGCAGCTGAGGGCTCATATGGCTGTGTCAGGCCCAAAGGACTCCGGGGCAAACACGCAAGTAAAATTATGGACTGGAAACTTCTGGGCACCTACAGGAAGATGATCAAAAGAGCTGGAAAAGGGAGCAGGCCTGCAGACAGACACAGAGAGGCAAGCAATGGGGCATCTCCTCAGACTCATGCGAGCAGCTGTGGGACAGAATTGGGGTTTCTAACTCCAATTTCTAGAAGGCCCACCTGAATTACAGCTCCCTTGAAATCTCACCAAAGGTTCTTATGCCTTAAAACACGCCCGCCCACTTTTGTTTTAGCTAGCTTGAATGACTCATCCCTCCTTACAACACAAAGTCCTCATTAAAACAGTATCTTTCACAGCTATCCCCAACATTCCCTGTTGGTGGCCAGCACCCTAGTTTAAGCCATCATGAACTTTCACCTCACTGAAAGTATTACAATAACGTCAACAGGATTCTCCCGAAGACTATAAACGTCCATGTAACCATTTCCCTCCTCGCCACCTCCAAACAGATCTTCAGAAAACTCAACTAAAATCACATCATTCCCTTGGTCAGAAACTTCTTCCCTACCGTCTAGCAAATAAAGCACAAAATACTGTCATTCATTGTCATATCTGCAGTTTTGTCTTCCACTACTTGTAAATACTCTCTCTGTATATATATATATGTATATATATATATACGTATGTATATACATATATATATACATATATATATACATGTATATACATACGTATATATATATATATTTTGTTATATTTTTGCTATGTGGATAATTGTCAAAGTACATTATTGTGGGTCTGTTCCACTTTGTAGGATATACATATGCTCCACTGCTTACAGAAGCCTCTCACATTATACTTCATTTTCTGTGAGTATAGTGACATACTCCATTATTTCAAATGGCATAAAAATATTTATAGATCTTTTCTCTCAGTCATTACCCTTAGAGAGAAGTGCCCCAAATCTTTAAGTAATACTTGGTTAGAAAAAAATAAAGCCTAATTCAAATTAGCTATTTGAAAGTTATCTACCTGTAAAATCCATCCTAAAATTTGCCTTTTCCCTGAGACTTTCCCGATTCATGAATTCAGCTCTGATTTCTCTATCTGCTAAATCCCCATGTTTCTTTTTCTCCTACAACAGTTATTTTATTCTTCCTTACCACATGCATGTTTTCACAGGTATCCTAGCTCTCCTCATAGATTGTAACCCCTTTGAAGGGAAGTTTTTTGTTTTATTCCCACTGATGGCCCCTGAAGTACCTAACATAATTCTCTGTCCATAAAAGTAGTTCAAAAAATGTTTTACACTTAATTTAAAAAAAATTTTTTTAAGTTTATTTATTTGTGAGAGAGAGAGAGAGACAGAGCAAGAGTGGGGGAGGAGCAGAGGGAGAGGGAGACACAGAATCCGAAGCAGGCTCCAGGCTCTGAGCTGTCAGCACAGAGCCCAACACGGGGCTCGAACTCATGAAACGTGAGATCATCACCTGAGCTGAAGCCGGACGCTCAAGTGACTGAGCCACCCAGGCACCCCTTCACTTAATTTTTTAGACTCAAATTGATCAAATTGATATGAGATTGAGTGGTATATTGCTGCTTAACAAAATTGATGCATCTACATCTCTGGGAATTAAAATCTTACTTAATGGAGCTCCTGGGGGATTCAGTCAGTTAAGCGTTTGACTTCGGCTCGGGTCATGATCTCACGGTTCATGGGTTCCAGCCGCGCGTCAGGCTCTGTGCTGACAGCTCAGAGCCTGCAGTCTGTTTCCAATTCTGTGTTTCCCTCTCTCTCTGTCCTTTCCTTACTCACACTCTGTCTCTCTCTCTCTCTCTCTCTCAAAAATAAATAAACATTAAAAAAATTAAATCTTAATAGCAGGTCTAAGGTCAGTTATAGCACAGAACTTTCTTTTTATTTTTACAGATTTTTTTTTGTAAGTAATCTCTACACCCAACATGGGACCCAAACCCACAACCCAGAGATCAAGAGTCACATGCTCCACCAAGGAGGCAGCCAATATGACTAAGACTTGAAATGGTAATGAGAAAAATTATTTGGCTTATCAGTGCATTTTAATTGTATCCTTCAAAGTGTGTGTAACTGCCAGAAAATAAAAGTAGATTCCAAAGAATATGATCTGATCAACAGAGCTAAAGATAAATTCCACATTTCCTCTCAAACCTTTGCTTTACATGGTCTCTTTCACTGACTCCAGAATATTTGCATTTTGCATGCCAATAGGCTCCTTTCTTTTGTGCTTACCAATCAGGATGGTGATACTTTGCAATAGAAATATCTGTAAACTTGCATTCTTTAAGAAATATTTATTACCTAGCAACTGTTTACAAAGCATTGAGTTAGATCCTGTGTAGAATACAAAACATTCAAGATATCTGCTGTGTGCTGAAGAAATGTGGAATCTAATTATACAAACAAAATATAGATACCTGAAAAGAATGTAATATAGCATAGCTGTATGATTGTTTTACTTATCTATTATGACATAATAAACCACCTGTTGTATAAATAAGCCAAAGATGGCCCCTGAATATTGGCCCTTCTGTTTGCTTCTTTACAGTATGTTAGCTCAAAGCCCACTGGCACTAAACTCAAATTTTACACATAAAATGTTTTAAAATATAGCCCAAATGAACATATTTTTAGTCATTTAGAGCCTGATTGTTTTGCATAACCCATAAAGTATACCAAATATCTTCTTGCCACATATAAGACAAATCCTGGGGTTTTAAAACACCCCAAGCAATTATTGCCCTTTGTACCAGTTATAAATATCACCTAAATGCTCTCCAATCCCCTGTCTCCTGAAAACTCCTGTGTTCTCTTCCGCTTCTGGGTGGTGGCCCCACACCAGCTGTTTCTTGAAAGGTCTCCTACCATAAGGCACTTGCCCCTCAACTTGTCAAAGCTCCACCCAAATAAAGCTCGTGGTGTGCTATTGCCCTCACATGATCTTGGTTTTTTTCCTTGATGAGTCCTGAAATTTTCAAACTCACTACACCACCCCAGACATAATGGCTTAAAAGAAATAAGAGCATATATTTGTGTCAATTTGCAATTTGCAGTTTGGGGAAGCTTGTCTCTGATCTACGTGGCACCAGGTAAAGACACTCAACCAGAGATCCCCTTCCAAGATGTCTTCTCAATTCCCATGCTCTTGCACTTCCCTCTCTCTCCACATGGTGTCTCGTTCAGGGCCTTGCCCCATGGCTTGGACTTCTCAGGGTTGTCAGTTGGCAATCTCAGAGCTGTCAGTCTTATTACATGGTGACTGGCCTCCCTAAAACGAGTATTCCAAGAGGCCCCGGAGGCTTCTTATGAACTAGCCTCAGAATTCCCAGAATGACCCTCAAATATATTCTGTTGGTCAAAGAAATCACTAAAAACAATTCCAAGCCAAAGGGAGGGGAATTAGACTCTACCTTTCAAAGGAAGAAGGAGCAAAGAATTTACTGCCATCTTTAATCTATCACAGTGAATTTTAAATTTTTCAATATACACTGAGTAATACAAACTAGAATTGCTTATACTTCTACACAGGACTTGGCAAACTACAGTCTGAGGGCCAAATCTGGCCCACTGCTTGTTTTGGTAAATAAAGCTTTATTGAAACATAGCTATAGCCATTTGCTTACATATTGCCTGTGGCAGTTTTTGTACTACAACCTGATACTTGAACAGTCTAAAGTATTTATTATCCGGTCCTTTATAGGATACATTTGCTAATTCTTGCTTTAATATGTAATTATGTTCTGCTAATACTTGATTTGAATTGCTTTTTAAAAGTATACTTGTTAACTTCCGAAACTCCTTAGGAAAGTTTAACTTACAAACCTGCCATTTCCATGTTGCTATAGGTGCACAAGAGCACCTATATCCAGAGCTTACTACTCTCTGGAGCAGTAGTAAGTCAGTTTTGCCTGTCACCAACAGATGATGTCAATAGTTGTGCTGTTCACTTTAGCCTTAACTACTGTCCTTGTGTGTTTACTGTGTGTTTGCTGAATGCATGTTTAGTTTTAAAGTGTTTTCAATTAGCAGTTACCCTATCGTGACCAAGAAGTACAAAAAAGCAACTAATGTGTTAGAAGTGTCAGTTACAAAAGGTGGCATGTTTTATGACAAAAAGTAAAAATAATTTTAAAAAGTGAAAGTGATATGAAAATATACTTGTTATTTGTGTATATAGGATAAGTCATAAGAAGGGTCAATTCTGGGGGCTCCTGGGTTGCTCAGTAGGTTAAGCAACTGATTTCAGCTCAAGTCATGATCTCACGGTTCAGAGGTTTGAGCCCTGCATCTGGCTCGCTGCTATCAATTTGGAGCCTGCTTCGAGGCTCTGTCCCCTCCCCACTCTCTGTCCCTCCCCAACTCGCGCACGTGCTCTTTCTCTCTCAGAAATATAATAAACATTAAAAAAGGGGGTCAATTCTGACGAAGTATAAGTGAATCATGCAACATAGGAAAAGTGCTTTGCTTCTGTGACTGACAATAATTAGCAGGCAAAGTGTAAAAATGACACATTGACAAAACATATGTGAAGCTAAAGGAGCAATCTCAGCGCCTTCTATCTGTTGTTCTAACATCTGACCAGGAGACAATTACCAGAGTTTGCAAATCCAAAGGCCAAGTAGGCAGAGTGAAAAGGATGGTCTTACAACTTGTGATAGGAGAAAGATATACTCCCAGAGGTGCAAGACCCCACTGAAATCTTCACAGTATTGAAGTGAGCAGAGTGTGAATACCACAAAAATAATTCCCTACATTTGCAGATATCAACAAGGAAGAAAGTTTCCCACCTCAGCAGACTTTCAGAGTAGACAAAACTGGTCTTTTTTTGGGGGGTGGAAAATGATATGCAACAGGATACGTGGGACCAAGGAGGGGAAAAAAATGCCTACTTCCAAGCTGCAAAGAACCAATCGACTCTCATTTGGTGTAAGTCCTTTCATGAACTAAGAAGGTTTTCAAAACAAATTTGATCTCCAATATTTTAAAAATATATTTTCTGGGGTGCCTGGGTGTCTCAGTCAGTTAAGCATCCAACTTTGGCTCAGGTTCGGCACAGTTCATGAGCTTGAGCCCTGTCTGTGCTGACAACTCAGAGCCTGGCATCCGCTTCAGACTCTGTGTCTCCCTCTCTCTCTGCCCCTCCACTGCTCTCTCTCTCTCTCTCTCTCAAAACTAAATAAATATTAAAATTTAAAAAAAATTAAATCTATTTTCTGAATTTTGAGTCCTGTAGTTGAAAGAAATAAGGAAAGAGACAAGCAAAACAACCCCCACTCTCAAATGTGTGATATATCCCTTTCAACCCAGTGACTCCCACCAACACATTAACTTTCATTGCAAAGCATGGAGTAAACTTTTGATGCAATTTGTGATTCATTGTGATTGTAAACTCGACTATTAAAAACACTTTTTAAAAAAAAAGTTTGATGTTTATTTATTTTTGAGAGAGAGAGAGACAGAGAGACAGAGCATGAGAGGGGGAGGGGCAGAGACAGAAACACACACACAGAATCCAAAGTAGGCTCCAGGCTCTGAGAGCCCAGAGCCCAATACAGGCTCGAATTCACAGACCGCAAGATCATCGATGACTTGAGTCGAAGTCGGAGGCTTAACTGACTGAGCCACCCAGGTGCCCCTAAAAAGACTTTTATAAATTGGGATTTTTCTCAGATCTATGAAACCAAAATAAGATACAGGAATATTTTGAAAACTGAAGATGTCCAGTGTCAGCCGTAATACTCGATTCCCTTTCCTTTTGTGTGCATCAAAATAGCCTCATGGTTTTTATTGATTGACTTTATCATAAGTTCTCGTAAAATACTAGTTTCACTGGTTTTTTTACATGGGGATTCCACATAAAGTTTCCTTTGGGGAAAAGGTCTTCTCCTGTTTAAAAGCTTGAAAATCGTGACTATAAATAACAGAAAGTATTGAAGATTTTTGAGCAGGAAAGTTACATAATGTAAGTGGTGTTTCAGGAATATATTAATCTGGCTGTATGTCATATGGATTGCCCAGAGACCAGTTAAAAAGATACTGAGAACAGTGTCCTGTGAAAATAACCATTATAATAGAATAGAAAATGGAACTAAGCCCTATTATATCTGTCGGAAATCATGAGAGGCATAAAACAAAGTGGTTGAAAAATTATGTTTACATACCAAATAGGCATACAGAGAGGCTTTTTCACCTTCAAGCTCTATGATTTCTTCTATTTTGTGTTCAAATAAAAAATGTAAAACAAGGACAGAATGATACTGCAGAAAGCGTTCAGCTAGCTCCCTAATAAAGGAAAAAAGCACTTAGCAATTGTTACCCTACTTCATCTAAAATGCCTTTGATTGGTTTAAGAGCATTGACTAGATATGAAAGCTTCTTTGACTCAAGTTTTAACAATAAAAGTCTCCCCTGGCTCCATTTTTAACCTCAAAAGCATTTTTTTTCTTGATTGTAGAAAATTATTGTCAAAGATAATAAATATTCACTGTAGAAATACTATAGAAATGCATATAAGCAAAAATAGAATAACTTGTAATTCTACAACTTAGATAGGGCAGGTCTGGAAGGCTATACTTTTTAGAGTATAGTCTCTCCAATATTATTCCATACAAATATATGCCAATAAACAAATAAAGGTTCATATAAAATAGAATTATTCTCTACATTCAGCTAAATGTTTCAGAAATGAGTCCCTTGTAGATTATTAGTTAAATATTTGACAATCAGGGAATCATTATTTAAAAACTATCAATAGCCAGAAATCTAACATGTAATTTTAAGTCAACTATCTCGGAACTTAAGTTTAACTGAAATTATAGTCGTAAAATGACCTGTATGACCTGTAAACTAAATACATTTCATTTGTATGTGATCATAGGTTTTGAAGTTCAGTGTTTACAAACACCAGCCCCTTTTTAACTTCAAAACTGCCTTGGCCTCATTATAGGCAGAATTTGGTATCACATGAGTTCATCTGAGCATCTCGCCACATTGGAACCCAAATGGACTTCAGAATATGTCTATTTCCTTCCAACAGGTCATCACTAGTCGAGGTTTTCCAGTTGCCGTCACACAGGATATTTCCGCTGTCTCAAATTGATATCTTTTCCCATACTGCTCCGTCCTTAGCAACAGTCATTAAGACTGTTTTTCTTTTAGAGGCGCCTGGGTGGCTCAGTCCCTTGAGCGTCCGACTTCAGCTCTGGTCATGATCTCACGGTCCGTGAGTTCGAGCCCTGCGTCGGGCTCTGTGCTGACAGCTCAGAGCCTGGAGCCTGCTTCCGATTCTGTGTCTCCCTCTCTCTCTCTGACCCTCCTCGTTCATGCTCTGTCTCCCTCTGTCTCAAAAATAAATAAACATTAAAAAAAAATTTTAAAAAAAGACTGTTTTTATTTTAAAACATACCAGCAAAGGTGAAAAGAAAGAGAGAGGGGGGCAAACCAAGAAATAGACTTCTCCAATGTGGGACTTGAACTCACAACCCTGAGATCAAGAGTCACATGCTATACTGAGTGAGCTGGCCAGGGCCCCTACAGACTTTTAACTATAGAGAAGACACTGATGGTGACCAGGGGGAAGCCGGTGGGGGGATGGGGATTAAGGAGTGCACTGGTGATGAGCACCAGGGGTCATATGGAAGTGTCGAATCACTATATATTATACATCTGAAACTAATATTACACTAAGTTACTGACTGGAATTTAAATAAAAGCTCTTTTAACACCCCAAATCTTTGTTTCTCTACTTTTCTGTTATGCTTCTTACTGATACTCCTACCATATGTGCCTATTAAAGTCCTAGTGATTCAATGACTGGCTCAAAACACATCATCAGTTATTGGCAGATCCGGGGCTTGACTTTTTGCTCCTATATTTTCCCCTGGCCTAAGTTCAAGGGCTCTTTCCACCATACAGATTATCTTATACCAAAGGGCTAACGATATAAATCCTGGAACCCCTCATTAACACAGCCCCATGTGTAGCACTGAGGACTCTGTGGCAAAGACACAGATTGCACTTAGAAAACAACAACAACCCAACAATAAACCTCTTTTGCATGACTCAAAATAGCACGTGTTCTCTGTGAATTAGATAAAACCAGACTAAACTAACCAACATCACTTTTTCTTTTTCTTTTTTTTTTAAATTTTTTTTTTTCCAACATTTTTAATTTATTTTTGGGACAGAGAGAGACAGAGCATGAACGGGGGAGGGGCAGAGAGAGAGGGAGACACAGAATCGGAAACAGGCTCCAGGCTCCGAGCCATCAGCCCAGAGCCTGACGCGGGGCTCGAACTCACGGACCGCGAGATCGTGACCTGGCTGAAGTCGGACGCTTAACCGACTGCGCCACCCAGGCGCCCCCCAACATCACTTTTTCAATCATCATCCTGGCAACAATCACAAAGCTGAACAACATTCTGCTTCCAAGGCTAATGGGTAGTAGGTACTCCCATACACTGCTAGCTGGAGGACACAATGATATGACCTCCATGAAGGACATTTTGGCAATATTTTTAAGAGTTACAAGTGTATTTACTCTTTGACCCGGCAATCTAACTTCTGGAAATATATCTAACTGACACATCCGCACACATCAAAATGATTTATGTCCAAGGTTATTCACTATTGCTTTGCTTGTCAAAGCGAAAGACAGGAAACAACCCAAGTACCTATCAGCAGAGGGTGGCTAATTCAACTATGGTACATGCACACGACGGAATATTAGGTAGCTGTAAAAAAAAAAAAAAAAAACAATGAGGAAGCATGAGATCCACGGGTAAGGAAAGATCTCTGGGCTAAATGGTTAAGTGTGAAACCCAAGGTGCAAAGAAGGACAATTGATATGCCACATTTTATATAAGAAACAGAGGAAATGAAAGCAGCAATGCATACAAGTGGCTAACCATAGGGGGAGTTGAGAGTGAGGTAGATAATGGCAAGGTGGTAATAAATCCTCTCAATGTATACTTCTTTAAGCCTTGTTTTCGTAGTTGTACAAAAATCATTTGAATGTATTGCCTATTAAAAATACAAACTAAATACATTTTTAGAAGAACCACATTTTAGTTTCACTGTTTTAGTTCACTGAAAGATCGGGAACAGTGCCCTAATCATTTCTGGTTTAATAACTTTGAATAAGAACATTGAGGTATCTTCTAGATGAGCTTTCTTGTTATAAGAAAAATATGAAAAAAATATTAAAGTAATGTACTGATAAATTCCCATGATGATCATTTAGTAATTTGCCACTTTATGGATCCTAGACTGTCCCAAGCAACACTGAATTTGCTGACTTTCTCACTTTTTTGACTCTGCATTTTCTGAAAAGAGTGGTAATCATCAAACCCTCCATACTCCAAATATATTTATGTTATGTCTTAAAAAGAGATGGCAATCTCTTGATATTGAGAAATCTCTTGATAAATATGAGAAGATATTTCAATCTTACTTGAATATCAACAATATTCTAAGATTGAATGTATTGGTGATTCAATACATCTCTATCTGAACCTTGATATAAGTGATCATTATTTTAATAAATACTACAAAGTAGAACAGGAAAATGACACGATTAAGCTGAGATACAAAGAATTATCAAATAAGTAGGAATTTTTAAAAACATTTTATGCATCAGAGTAATGTAGCAATTTGATTACAATAGATGGTCCAATTGGATGAAACAGACATAATTCAGTAACTTTACAGGATAATTTTCGAATCATCATTTTAAATGTGACCACATGGACACGTTTTGCCTCTCACAAAAATACGTCTCCAGTAGAATTATGAGTCCTACTTCAAAATAGGATTGCTATAAAAAAGGTGAGGCAGAGAAACACAAAGATGTTAGATTTGGAGATAAACTTTGTATTAATGTTGTATTTCCAGAATTATACATTATTATTTTTAAAAATGAAATGAACACCAGCTGTGGGGTTTTATAAACTCCCTTACTTAACCATATCTGTGCCTCAGTTTCCTTTTTCATGGGAGTGATAATAATATCTTGTACATAGGATTGTTGTAAGGAATAAATGAGAGAATGTATTTGAAAGTGTGCTCAAATCATGCCTCAGTGAGCACAGTGTTCACTAAGTAGTGGCTATTATTTCTTTTCTTTTTTCTTTTCTTTTCTTTTCCTTTCATTCCTTTCTTTCTTTCTCTTTCTTTCCCTTCCTTCCTTCCTCTCTTTTTCTTTCTTTCTTTCTTTCTTTCTTTCTTTCTTTCTTTCTTTCTTTCTTTCTTTCTTTCTTTCTTTCTCTTTCTTTTTCTTTCTTTCAGGCTTATTTTTGAGAGAGCCAGAGCAGGGGAGGGGCAGAGACAGAGGGAGACAGAGGATCCAAAGGGGGCTCTGTGCTGATAGCAGCAAGGCCGATGCAGGGCTTAAACTCATGAACTGTGAGATCATGATCTGAGCCGAAGTCAGAAGTCAACCGAGGCCACCCAGGTGCCCCTGGCTATTATTTCAATCTTACTTGAATATCAACAATCTTATAAGATTGAATGTATTGGTGATTAATATTTAGTCATATGCATATGACTGCATATGTAATTTATGACATGACATTCTTGTTGTAACAACATAGAAGAATGCCTATGATTTGTTAATTGTAAAACTGTGACATAAAATTCAATGGATACTCTGATAAAAAAAAATCTCTGGTAAAATAACAGCAAGAAATATACAAGCATATTCACAGTGGAGGTATTCGAGTGGCAGAACTATTAGTGATCATCCTTTTCTTTTCCTAAATGTTTTTTGTTTAGACTTTGTAATTTTATGACAGTAAAGATAATAGAACGCATTAGGCTGGGGGCAGAAATAAAGAAAATAAATGGCCAGAAATAATAAACTACCTTGATTCAGACTATAATTGAGAGTCTAGCCCCACCCCATTCCCAACACACAAATACCCTGTATTGTACCACTGCAACCAAGAGTAAATGCTCCAGCTTTGGGGACACAAGATGTGCTTCTAGGGGAAGAAAGTGACTACATGAGGAGAAGGGAGAAGATGCACAATAGGGAGAAAGATGAAAATTGCTACTGTGTGTCAGATACTGTTGTTGCTTTCCCAGTCTTCTGTTCTTTAGTAGCTTAATTATGAACCCCAATTATGTCATGATAGCCATGTGCTCTGTTCCAAATACCTGCCTAGATTCCTTTGCAGCTAGGGCTGGCCACATGACACAGTTCTAGCCGATGAAGCATAGTGAGAAACCACTTGGGGAAACGCAGGTTGTCTGCTCTTTTGGCTTTCTGCCCCTTCCTCCTTCCTGCCGGGAATACAGGTATTTTGCCTGGTCATAGCAGTCATTTTGCAGTTGTGTTTATTGAAGTTAAAAGCTAAGCATGGCAAGACAGAAATGTATGAGTCTAGGTCCCTGCCAGGTTCGTCAAGTAGCTGCACCTTCCTGGACCAGTCCTTTTGTTAGGGGACATGCAAACAAATACTGATACACAAGAAGTTCCCGTAGTGCCGAAAGCTGATCAGAGGGAAAGACTTCCTCTTTTGAACCTTGGCTTACAACAGGCAGAGTCAGAGTTCAGAAGAGAACTGAAACAGGTCACACTGACTCCACTTATTCCCTATGCCGCCTTTTAGCTGCTAGCTGTGTTTAGCTCTGTGGGCTCTGTTCTGGAATTTTACCCACGACCCACTGCACTTGTGACATCTTTTTTAATGTGGAAAAGTATACATTAAAAAGGCCCATATGTGACATACATTCTATAACACCCTGAGTCTTTGCCTAAATATAGCCCTTGGATCGTGTGTATGAATGTTAATTGGCTATGACTTGGGTTGCTTCAGGCAGAAGATGTTGTTCCACAGGGTTACACACAAAAAATAACAGTCAGTGATTTCTGCCAATGGGAGGATACACTTTCAAAGAATATCCTACCTGGAAGCTGTTTTCTCCCCCTGCCTCCCAGCCCCAAACTCAGACTGCCCTATAAAACCCCTCCCATCATTACAGCAGAACAGCTATAGCACAAAGAAAATCCCAAAAGAGAGAAGATATTCCTGAATATAAGGTAACTGTGATCTGCCTGTCACAGAGTGGATGTCCTTCTGTTTCAGAAGAGTTAGCATTAGACCTGGTGGGAGGCTGTTGTTAGCATATTGTGGTGAGAGAGTCAGGGCTTACACCCAGGTGTATCTGACTCCCATGGTCCCACCACTACACCGAATGGTCTCATTCTTCTTTAACTGATGACTATATTCAGCATAAACCCTAAGCAGTTATAGATAAGAATGGAGGATTCTCAGCATAACAACAGGAAATGGCCATCCAACACAGACACGTAGGCTACAATGACCCTGCCTTCAGCACAGCACAGCAAGTAGAGCACTAAGATGTCCCAACAGGGTTCCAGAGACCAGTGGCTATTGAAAGACCAGAACCTACATTAGGAGAAATCTCATGCAAGTCAGAGCTGCCCCATCTCTCCCTTCTTCCCACAGGTATGTGTTCTTTGAGTCACTATTGCTTAGCAAGAGAGAAAAGAATGAGAATAACAAGCACAATCCTTTCTACTGAATAAGTTAATATATGGAGACAGCTCAACGGAAGAGGCATCATCTGATGTGGTCATGGGGGAGCCTCTCATCATTTACCAGTCAGGGTCCTGGCAGGTAACATATGGCACTATAATTGAGTAATTTGAAGAGAGTTTAATAAAGGGACTATATGCAAAGATGTGGGCAAGGTTTAGGAAAAACAAGGAGGGATAGAACAACACCCTGCAACTTGTAGCAGCACGGAGCCTTCCACACGTCTAAGTCTCAAGGGACAAGGGAGAACGTACATTCTGGGTGTAAGAATGAACCTTCTGACAGGAGCTAAGTCCTTTTGGTAGAGGCAGGTGGAGAGAAGGCCTTCATTTTGACACAACCTGGCAGCTAGAGAGGGGGTATAAATACCCTGACTTCCTTTCTCTCCCACACTTGATTTCCTGCTGGTATCTCCCTCTAGCTGAACTTAGCTGGAAGCCTTTGGTCAAAGACTCCAAAGGACTCCAAAGGACTCCAAAGGGACTCCATTGGTAAAGTCTATATGATTCAACTTTCTGGGGCACAAAACATGGTGGGGAAAGGTGAAGAGTGGGTCTTGAAGGTCAGGCAGAAGATATCCAGCATATCCCAAATGGTTCTAATGAAGAGATTTTTAATGAGACCACTTAGAGAAATTTTAGTGAGGTTAAGAGACAGAAGAGATGGCAGAGTGTGGAACATGAAGTGGAAATAGTGTTATTGGAGCTCAGTGAGTATTGTAGTCATTGTATTTAGGGAAGGGGTGAACCATCATCTTAGGAAAATTCAGTCCTTGTCAAGGATGTGGCCCTGAAGCAACCAGGAAGTAGAGAAGGAATACTCTGGTCTCTCCTATTCTCGAGTCTCTTGCCAGTGCCCCCCACTGACCCAGCCCAACCCGAAACCAACCAGGAAGGGACCAGCATGTAAAAAAAAGTCCCACAGGGGTCAGCTTCCCAAGACGCAGAGCAATGCCAGGAAGGTTGGGAAATGCAACTGAGGAAGAACAATTAACACAACACTCTGATAATATAAATTATTCCCTCTATTGTATCATCTATCTCTTTTATTTGGAAATTATTCATTCACTTGTACTGAAAAAATATTCGCTGAGTACCTATTATGTGCCAGCCACTCTTCTTAGCTCTTAGAGATAGAATATGAAAAAGACAAGCAGGGTCTTAGAGCTATGAGAGTTTATTATACAGTGGAAGAGAGAAAATAATAATAAATAAATAAATAAATAAATAAATAAATAATAAAACAATATATATAAAATAATTTTAGATGGTGATAGGTGCTAGGAAGGCAACAGATGATGCACTGGGAGTGAAATGATGCTTTAGATGTGGGGGAGGGCATGTCTCAGAGAAGGGGTCATTTGAGCTGAGACTAGATGATAAAAAAGAGCCATGTAAGGAGCCACAGAGGGAAAAACATTCCAGGCAGAGTGAAGAGCAAGTGCAAAGACTGAGGAAGGTGGGATAAGTTTGATATGTTCAAGGATCAGAGAAGAAGACACTAGCTGGAGCACAAAAGTAGAATTTACCGTTATGAGGGAGGCAGGGGCCAAATCAAGGAATGCTTTGTAGGCCATGGTAGGTAAACGCAAAGCAAAGCTACTAGGAGGCATATTGTATTATAGGGGCATGTTCTGATTTAGATCCTAAGAGATGTCTCCATCTGCTCTGTGGAGAATGGACTGGGGGGAGGACATGAAGGTGGGGAGAAGAGCAGCAAGACTGGAAGCAGGGGAACAAGTTAGGAAGATATTACAGGAGTCCTCGTGGAGAATGGTAAGTGGAAGTAATAAACTGTGATTGTATTTGGGTTTATTTTGGAGGGAAAGACATCAGAATTATAGATTGGATTGGATTATAGATTGGATATAAGGGGCAAAAGAATGGAAGTACACTTGAATTAGTCCTAAGCTTTTGGTTTGAATAAATGAGTGCAGGACTCTGCACTTACTGAGCTGGGAGAGGTATCAAGAGTCCCCACTTAGAAACATCTACACAGACATAAACACACATTCCAATATCCCTCGGCCTCACATCTCTATAGTTATGGCTGTCTCCTTTTGCTCCTTCCCATTCAACTTCTTAAAACATGTTTTCTATATCCACTGGTTCCATTCCCTGTCTCCTCTTAATGCTTGCACGCATGATGATTGATCAACATTCTCTTTGCTAATATCTTTGTGCCACTAATGCAGAGGACACAGATTAATTTTAGGGTTTTGGATTATCGGATGGCTGTGGTGACTGATCTTAACTATCAAGGATTGCTACTACACCACAAGGGGTGGAACAAGTACGTCTGGGATGTAGGCGATCCTCTAAGGGTACCTCTGAGTACTCCCATATCCTATGATCAAGTCAATGGAAAATTAAATCAACCCAATACAGGCAGGATTTCTGATGGGCCAGACCCTTTAGAAATGAAGGTTTGAGTCACCCACCAGGCAAGGAACCATGAAGTGCTTGATGAGGGCAGAAAGAAGAGAGAATGGGGACTGGAAGAAGGTAGTTATACATACCTGCTATGACCATGTGCTCAGTTGCAGAAACAAGGACTGTAATAGTTTTAAGTACTTCTTCCTTGTTTTAATTTTTTCCCCTTTACCATTCCTCTACCATCTAAAATAAAATGTGTTGATAGTAATTAACCTTGCATCCCAGTATTAAATGATAAGATATCAAAGGAAGAGTGGGGCTTAGCTGGAAGAGGCATTACCCAAAGGTAGAAAAAGTGCTTTGCATTACCTTTTGGGAAAAGAATCCACGTGTCTTTTTGTTGCATAGGGAATATTTGCATTAGGTTAGGTAGAAGCTTGGTTTTATTTGTAAGATGACCATGACCAAACAAGGTACGTATGGATGCCACCTTGGTAAAAAGTAGATCGTGGTAGCTTTGTATACTTTAACTTAGTTAAGATGGAACTACATTTCTCAGAATTCCCTTTTCTGTGTGGTTCTGATTTAGCATTGTTCAGAAAAGAAACTTGCAGGAGATTTAGAAGATAGATGTGGAGCTGCGGCCATTTTGTATCTCTCTGAAGGTCAGTGTTGAGCACCAGGCACTGTGGCAATTCACACACATTGTCACTGCTCCGCTAGCTCACTTTGTGTGGGACAACACCTAAACCCGTTGCCCCTCCAGCCCCTGCCAGATCGCCTCCTTCAGTTTTTCCAAGTTCGTGTGTAGCTCTATGGTGAAGGGGCTAGCTTCTCTTGCAGGTCTTCCACTACACAGAGGTCGCGGGTGGTGAGGAACAGACTCAGATTCTGGTTTGTCTTTGCTGTCGTCCGCATCCATCTTTTCTTCCTGACAGCTAGGCTGGCCAACCCAAAACAATTTTTTGGCTTAACGCTAGACCCAGAGACACTGACCTGCTTAGACCACTCCATCAGCTTCCATATTGCATAGGATCTAATCTCCATAATAAATCACTCATAATGGCTCTGCTTCTCTGGTCAAGCCCAGAACTGTATATCCTGTATGTCTGGGCATTTTTTTTGAAAAACCCAGAAACAATCTAGGTTCATGCAACACGTTTGGTTGTCATGTATCTTTAGTCTCATAAATTTAAAGTAGTTCTTCAATCCTCATCGCCGTTTTCCTCCTCCTCTTTCATGACATTGACATTTTTGAACTTGACCTTTTGAAGAACCTGGGCCAACTGTCTTATAAATCCTCAGTGTGGGTAGGTTATTGTTTCCTCGTAATTAGGTTAAGGTTTTTGGCAGGAATACTGTAGGAGAGGTGATGTTTTCTCCTCAGTGTTCACCTCAGAACACACTTGATTCAGTGTCTCATTATTGTAGATGTCAGGTTTGATCTCTTCATTAAGGTGATGTCTGCCAGATTTCACCTTTGAAAAGGTAACTTTTCCCTTTGAAATTAATAAATAACCTACTGGATAACATTATAAAATTGTATGCACATCCTGTTCTCTGGTAATCTTTCACCTAATGATGTTGGTAGCCATTGATGATCACTTACTACTGTGGAGGTTACAAAAGAGTGACTTCAAATTCTATCATTTAAAAAAATTAGAATTCTAATTTGGCATTCTTTTGTAAAGAAGAGCTTTCCATTCTCACCCTTATTTTTAAATATTTTTGCTATCAGCCTGGAGTTAAAGATTTTTTTTAATGCCCTCCATTATTATCTGTCATTTTTTCATCTTGTGTTCAAAATTGTTGAAACTGTAACCAGAAGGTGATCCTTTAAATGAGTCATTGTGTTCACTAATAGTCTACAAATTTCCTGAAGAGAGTGTATGCATCTTTTAACATATTTAATTCTAAATTCTTATGTTTTTTATTATTTAAATTATATCTTTAAATTTCACTTTAATATGATTATTGCAGATATGTAGTTATATAGCATAAGTTTTGCATATTTAGTTTGTATTCATTAATCTTGTTACATTCTCATTAATTTTAATAAATTATATCTAGATTATTTTGGGCTTTCTGTTTACTCAACTATATTGTATGAAAATATGACACTGGTGTTAGTTCTTTCTAATACTTCTATATTATCTTCATTTTTGTCTACTTGTACTGGTTAAAATATCCAATAAGATGTTAAATAGAGGTAGTGCTAGCAGGAATTCTCATCTTATCCCCAGTTTCGAAGAGAAAGATTAATATTTCATCATTAGAAATTTCTGCTGTAGGCTTTGGTTGATGCCTTCTACTGTATTAATGAATTTCACTTTTATTAATAGTTTGTCAAGTGGCATTAATATACATATATATATACGTATATATACATATATAAATATAAATGAATGCTGGATATAATTAAATATTTTTAAATCTATTAAAATACTCATGATTAGTCTTCAATCTGTTATTTCTGATAAATTGTATTTATTTCCTAGTGCTAAAAAAATATAACTTTTATAGGTTAAACTTCACTTACTTATGATCTATTATCTTTTTAAAGATTTTTCTAACTATGTTCATGAGTTGAATTGACCTTTAATTTTCCTTTCTGGTAGTGTGCTGGTCAGGTTTTTATATGAAGTTTATGTAAGCCTACTAAACTGCTTTGGGGAATCTCTTTCATATACAAAAATGTGTGAAGATGAAAATGATTTCTTCTTTGAACATTTGATAGAACTCATAATAAAAGTCATATGTATCTGGGGGATTTTTTGTGTGTGTATGTGGAAAGGTCTTTATTGCTTCACATTTGTTAGACGAACTGTATATGAGAACTATTTAAGTTTTCAATTTCTTCTCTAGTCAATTTTAATAAGATGCATTTGTCTAACATGTTAAGTGCATTGGCATAATTTGTTTATAATATTTTCTCATTAACTTTTTGATGTATCTAGTAATGTTTCCCTCTTCATTCCTGATAGTAATAATTTCTTAATTCTCTCTCTCTCTCTCTCTCTCTCACACACACACACACACACACATTCACATTCACATTCAGTGGTATCAGAGTTTTGACTGTTTAAACTTTTTGAAGAACCAATTTTTGGTTAAATTGGCCCTCTTTATGTTTTATATTTAATTAATTTCTGTTCTTATCTTTATTATATTTGTCTTCCATTTTTTGAATTTATTTTGCTGGATTATGTCTAACATCTTGTAAGGTGTTAAACTTCAGCCCCCCTTTTTTTCTAATATTCACACTTAAGGTTATAAATTTTCTTCTAAGAACAACTTAAAAAATTTTTTTTAATATTTATTTTTGAGACAGAGAGACAGACAGACAGACAGAGTGTGAGTTGGGGAGAGGCTGAGATAGAAGGAGACACAGAATCCAAAGCAGGCTCCAGCCTCTGAGCTGTCTGCACAGAGCCCGACACAGGGCTCAAACTCACAAACCATGAGATCATGACCTGAGCAGAAGTAAGATGCTTAATGGACTGAACCACCCAGACGCCCCTAAGAACAACTTTAATTACATTTTACAAGAGTTAGTTACAAGTGATCCATGGGTTAATTTGAAGTATATTTCTTAATTTATAATCATGGGAATATTTTACATATACTTTTAAAAAAAATGATGTTTAGTTCAATTGTGTGTGATCAGAAAATATGCTATTATTTCAGCCCTTTAAAATGTGATGAAATTTGTTTATGGCTTCATATATGATCAATTTTTGAAAGTGATTCATTTGTGCTTAAAAAGACTGTGTATTTAAGTGGTTGAATTTGTTCCTTAGGTCAATTTTACTAATCTTATTTTTCAAATCTTATATAATCTTACTTGTTTCTTTTATCAGTTGCTAAGAAGTGAATTAAAATCATGCACTATAATTATTGATTTCTCTTTGTATTTCATTTAATTTTTGTTTAGAATAATGGAGTCTGAAGTTCTATTATAAGTTGAAGGCCAATACAAAATTGTTATACCATCCTGGCAAGTGAAACTTCATAATAAATATGAAGTAATCATCTTTTCTCCAGTAATGCATTTTGCCTTAAGATTTATAGTATAAGTACTTCCATGATTTCTTTTTTGTATCTCTTCTTTTTCAATATTTTGTGTATATATATTTGAGTTACGTTCATTACAAACATCATGCGGTTGTATTTTTTGTTTTTCTGACAATCTTTGTCCTTTGGCCCATTTAGTCCAGTTATGTTTAATATAATTACTGCTGATATACCTGGTGTAAACCTAGCATTTTATTTTGTACTTCCTATTTGCCTCACCTATTTTTTTTTAGTTTATTTATTTATTTTGAGAGAGACAGAGAGAGCACGAGCAAATAGGGGAGGGACAGAGAGAGAGGGAGTATCCCAAGCAGGCTTGGCATTGTCAGCACAGAGCCCCACACAGGGTTCAAACCCACAAACCATGAGATCTGGACCTGAGCCAAAATCAAGAGCCCCACACTTAACTGACTGAGCCCTCCAGACGTGCCTGCCCCCCTATTCCATTTACTTTTTCTCTTTCCCTGTTTGCGTTGGGACTGGTTGTGCGAAAGTGTGTGTGTCTAAACCACTCATTTTTAAATTACGTGTCTGAAATTTATTCCCTATTTTCCTCTTTCTTTAATGGCTGCCCAGAAATTTTAAACTGTGTGGTTAAAATTGACAAAAAAGGTGATCACTGCTTTTACCTTCCTTTCAGACAATCCACAATCTTTAGAACATGCTAACTCAGTTCATGCCATCCTGATCCATGCATTTTAGTTATCATTGTTTTTTACTTTTACCTTTTAAAAATTCCACTGTTACTATTATCATTATTATTTTATACTGTCAATGTTTACATGGACTTACATATTTACCTTTATCTACATTCTTTATTCTTTGAAAAAAACATTTTAATGTTTACTTATTTTTGAGAGAGAGAGAGAGAGAGAGAGAGAGAGAGACAGAGTGCAAGTGGAGGAGGGTCAGAGAGAGAGGAGACCCAGAATCTGAAGCAGGCTCCAGGCTTTGAGCTGTGAGATGTCAGCACAGAGCCCAACGCAGGCCTTGAGTTCACGAACCATGAGATCATGACCTGAGTGGAAGCCAGATGCTTAACCAACTGAGCCATCCAGGTGCCCTTCTTTATTCTTTTTAGTATCTGGGTCTATTTTCCTGCTGCCTGAAGAATTTTTTTTTAGCAAATGTCTACTGGTAGCAAACTGACCCAGCATTTGTATGAAAATGACTCTATTTTGCCTTTGTTCTTAAAATATATTTTCACTGGGCTTAGGCTGAAAATTACTTTCTTTTAGCATATTGAAAATATAATTTCTTTGTTTTTAGCTTCTACTATTACTGTTAGAAAATAGTCTACTATTTTTCTTTGGAGGTAACCTGACAATGTATTGGGTTGAATGGTGGCCCTCAAAAGATCATGTCTACCCAGAACCTCAGAATGTGACCTCATTTGGGAACATGGTCTTTGCAGATGTAATACATACAGAATCTCAAAAGAGAATCATCCAGGATTTAGGGTAGGCCCTACATCTACTGAGTTTTGTCATTAAAAGAAGAGGAGAGGACACACAGAGACACAGACAGGAAGACGTCATGTGAAGCAGAAGGCAAAGATTGGAGTGATGCCGCTGCAAGCCAAGGAATGCCAAAGGTTGCCAACAAGCACCTGAAGCTAGGAGAGAGGCATGAAACAGATTCTCCCTTGGTGCTTCTGGAAAGAATCAACCCTACCAACACTTTGATATCAGCCTTCTGATTGGTTTAACAATTGTTTTTCCTTGTCTTTGGTGTTCTATAGCTTCACTGTGATATATCCAACTATGGGCTTCTTTTGACTTATCCTGCTTGGAATTCATTGGGTTCCTTGAACATCCAGGGTTCCCCTTTTTTATTTGTTTTTTTCCTGGACGTTCCTTATTCATTTATTGTCTTTTCAGTGTTTTAAAGAAATGTTTTAAAAATAGTTTTTCCAGAAGTTTTGATGGTTTTTAGTAGGAGAGTTGTATAATTCACCCAGCTTGGCTTTGTACCAGGAAAAGATGTCTGCCAGAGTAATCTTCTAATAACCAAATCTGATCATGTCAGTATCCTGCTTAATATTCTCTAATGGCCATTTGTTATCCTTAGGATCAAATCTCAAATCTCACAGCCGACCCTGGTGATCATGCGTGTGTTCTAGCTCTTTGTTCTCCTGGAACATTCTCTCCCTGTGATGTTATTGCAGGGATTGTTCCCACTGTAGGGAATTATTTCTGTCCTCTCTGTTGTGATTCCCCCAGCTAAATCTTTGTCATAATATTTCATTTTTTAATATTAGGATTCCAGGAGATATGAAATGCTTTATCAAAGGAATTAAGAATAACTGGTAGAGTTAATATTTCAGGGCAGAAAAGGTTTTTTTCTGTATTTCTCACATCACACCATGCAAACATGATTATTTCTACTTCGTTTGGTGCAGTTCTTTTCAATGCATATTTACTGAGAACTCTATATAACAAGTACTGGCAGAAACTGGAGGTTCAAAAATGAATATGACATAATCCTTTCATCTCAAGGACTTCACAATTAGGTGGGGAACACAGATGATAAGAAAATGATTTTAATATCTTTTTACTACATAAAGGTCTGCAGAAAGAGTTATGGATGCCCAGAAGAGGGGAACCCAGTCAAGCCTGAGATTTCAGGGAAGGCTTTCTCAATACCTTTCCACCTGGCTCTGTGCAGTTTAGGGTCCCTAGAATCTAGCATGTTGAAAGGTACTTTTAGAACTAAGGATGACTTTGTCCTTTGGAGAGCCCATGATCATTTATAACTTGATTTAGCCAAGAGCTTTCTTTTTACACACAATAACTAATGAGTTGTCCATTCTGTCTCAAAGGGCAACTTGTAAAATAATGATATTAAGTCTATTGACTGGGAAGTGGACTTTGATAAACTTGTAAAGCAAAGCCCCCTTCATCTATCTCAGGAAAGAACACTCTCCTGACAATAGAGCAGTAACCTTCAAATTGAGATTTGTGTACACCTGGGAGCACCTGGAAACTTCCCAAGGCCTATATAAAATCCTGTGATTCTAAGGAAATCAATTTCCTGATCTTCAACTTCCATATGTATGCTCCCTTAAAACTGCTAACATTGTCCTCTGTGTTTTTCCATTTTCTACGTCTCCTTTTATAATCCCCCATGAACCACTTTCCTGAGCTGAATTGTACTGTATTATATTTGCCTTGGTTGAACAAACTTCACCGACAAAAAAGAACGAGAACAATTCCAAATATTGGTGATGGTGTTGAGAGAGTGAGTAATTCAAATGATTGGTTCTAAATGAGAAGTTCTCTTTTAAATTTTTTAAATTAAAATTCAATGAGAGTCTGAGTTCTTAACCAATAGATGATTAAAAATTAATTTTTGATGATAGATCGCTATAGATTGTTGTTATGTAACTCAAAAGGAGTTCAAAGAATTGAATAACAGGGCCATAACAAATTCCTTCCAGTTCCATCAACTTATTTAGATGAGCTGTGTTTCTCAGTGCTTACATCTATAATAATGAAACTTGGAAATATAATTTTTTATTTTAATAATAAGTAATAGTCATACATAGATATAGCCTCACTTATCTCATTAAAAGATGTATTTCCAAAATTTTTTTTTACGCTTAATGCATATTTATCAAGGTTTATAATAAATGCTGTGTGGGTCAGTTGTACGGTAAAAATCATAATGCTAACTCAATCCACGTGAAATTTTTAACAGAGTCTCTGTTCACAGAATTTTAAAATTCAAATTATGTACATAAAGTGTTAGAGAATAATACAAGACTTTCAAGCATAAATATGCATCATAAATATATATGTTAAAATTCTCATGAAAGAATTAGAAATATGTTTTGAAAAAGAAAAGAAAGATTTAAATGTCTTACATTTGAGGGATGCCTGGCTAGCTTACTTGGTAGAGCATGTGACTTTTTTTTTTTAAGAACTGAATGATTTTAGTTAGTTAGTTTCAAGTTTTCATTTAAATTCAAGTTAGTTAACATCTAGTGTGATATTGGTTTCAGGAGTAGAACTCAGTGATTCATCACTTTCATACAGCACCCAGTGCTCATCCCAACAAGTGCCCTCCTTAATACCCATCACCATTTAGCCCATCCCCCTGCCCACCTCCCCTCCATCAACCCTCAGGCTATTCTTTATATTTAAGAGTCTCTTATGATTTGCCTCCCTCTCTGTTTTTATATTATTTTTCCTTCCCTTCCCCTATGTTCATCTATTTTGTTTCTTAAGTTCCACACATGAGTAAAATCATGTGATATTTGTCTTTCTCTGACTGACTTACTTTGCTTCGCATAATACATTCTAGTTCCATCCACATTGTGCCAATGGCAAGATTTCATTCTTTTTGATCACTGAGTAATATTGCATTGTATATAGTAAAACCTTGGTTTGCAAGTATAATTCATTCCGAAAACATGCTTATAATCCAAAGCACTTGTTTATCAAATTGAATTTCCCCATAAGAAATAGTGGAAACTCAGATGACTCATTTCACAACCCCAAAATATTCATATAAAAATTATTACAATACTGGAAAATAATACAAAATAATAAAGTACAAAATATAAAGGAAAATAAGCAATTAACCTGCACTCACCTTTGAAAACCTTCATGGCTGATGTGAGGGAGATGAGAGAGAAGAGGGTAATTGTGTAGGATGACTTTTACTATCACTAATGAATCACTGCTATCTACTGACTCAATGGAATCTTTCTTTTTGTGAAACTTCAACAAGTAACTTACCCAATGCCACTTGCTTTGCCTCCTTTTGAAGATTTCATGGAAATGTGATGTTGGATTGTCATTAAACAGATTCATCACTTGCACTGCTACGGCCTTATTTGGGTGCTGCAAAATTTTGCATTGTTTCCCACATTTTACACATCTCCCTAATCTCATTTGAAGTGAGGGATTCTTCTGCCCTTTTCTCCTCCTCTTCTGCAGATGAGATCTCCTCCATAGCCTCTTGCTGTTGCTTGAGATGCAGATCTATCAGTTTGTACTTCTCAATGATTTCCTACTTAACTTCCACCATAATCATCTCCTTCTTACTGCCTTTCTTTTCAATCTTTGTTCTGCATGGGGGCCATTGCATATGCTGCACGAATGTTAACTATAGTACATTATTAGTAAACTCTTGTCATATACCGTATTTAATGTAACCAGCAATAAGGCAGAAGAGGAAAGGGTCTAGCCTGACCTAGAATGACACAAAACATTCCTAAGCTTATTCGTATATGGAAAAGCAAGAGACTGTCCATAGGTGCTTTGAAGTGACAAAAATACATTCGTGCCAGTTGTGAGCACCTTCCAACATTCTGGAAAATCATTGATTTCTGCCAAACACCGTGGCCCGAGACAGAGCATCTGAGTGTGGGAGATGGTCACCCACAATCCTACAGAGAGAAAGAAAGAGAAGAACCATTGACTCAGTTGTGATCATGTGACATTCGGCGTCCTGCACTACTCATATTCAAGACATCACTAATTTAACAAGTTAAACTTTATTATAAAGGTTTCCTCATCTTGTGGAACACTCACAGAACAAATCCAAGGTTTTACTGTATATACCACATCTTCTTTATCCATTCATCACTTGGTGGACATTTGGGCTCCTTCTATAATTTGGCTACTGTAGATAATGCTGCTATAAACAACAGGGTGAATGTGTACCTTTGAATCGGGATTTTTGTATCCTTTGAGTACATATCTAGTAGTACAATTACTGGATGTAGGGTGTTCTATTTTAACTTTTGAGGAACCTCCATACTGTTTTCCAGAGTGGCAGGCATGTGACTCTTGTTAGCAGGGTCTTGAGTTCAAGATCCATATTGGGTGTGGAGCCTACTAAAAAATAATAAAAATAAAATAAAATCATTTCTTTAAAAAATTAAAATACAATGCCTTATATTTGAGGGGAGACCTTGTTTATATTTCTTTACATGTATATGGGTAGATGAAATTGCTTTGATGAAAAAAATTATATTGAATATAATTAAAAGAGCAAAGTAACTTATTTTAAAATGCGAATGTTCTCAACCTACAGGTATTATATTGTCTGCCCTTTAAATTTTTTCTTAATCTTTATTTATTTTTGAGAGAAAGAGAGAGACAGAGTACGAGTGGGAAAGGAACAGAGAGAGAGAGGGAGACACAGAATCAGAAGCAGACTCCAGGCTCCGAGCTGTCAGCACAGAGTCCGATGTGGGGCTCAAATTCATGAACCACAAGATCATGATCTGAGCCGAAGTCGGACGCCCAACTGACTCAGCCACCCAGGCACCCCTATTCTCTGCACTTTAAAAAACGTACAATGAAAACAATTTTAAAACATTTGAAAGGATAATGTACAGTATGATGATTATAGTTAATAACGCTACATTGTATATTTGAAAGCTGCTAGAAGAGTAGATCTCAGAAGTTCTCATCTCATACCAGTGGCCAGAGCACACACATGGTCAAGCTTAAGATCAGTAAGATGGAAACAAATCACTGTCTTATAAGAAGAGAAAAATATTTGGGAGCAATTATATAATCTACCACAATTATACAACTTGTTAGTAGTTGTGCTAATATTCAAACATGGCAGTCTAGCACCAATGTCTACATTATTCAACAAAGCATCCTATTTTTCCTATTTCCAAGAGGGTTGAATCAAATGGTGGAAGAAAAATCCCAACAGGACTCCTCTCCTATATCCAACATGGTATAAAAACTGAGAACTATGTAGAATTCATGAAGTCAGACAAGAAGCCCTAGGACACCTCAAGGTCATTTAGGGCTATAGTGTTCCATCATCAATGTGTCTTCAACCACAGGGAGATGCCTTACCTGGAGAGCACAGATGAGATAAATACTAAATGCCCATGTGCTAGTTCCACAGTAAGGACAAACGTTAGATGCAAGGTGAAGTATATGTTATCCTCATTCTCCTAAAAATTTTTTTTCACTCAATTTTTCACAAAGTACATTTGTTACTCTGCACCATTATGCTTATGTTTCCAGGAAGATGTTATTAACAATGCATAGAGGATACTGTATTCACTGTATATTTTTTCACTGTCTAGTATAATATGCATATATGATAGTGTATTTATAATTTTCTCTTTTGTATAATTCTATGTGTAGATTGTTTGCCACCTAGTGGCAGATGTTTTCAACTCAAACATTAATATTCATGACCAATTTTAATTAGTTTGACAGTGTGTTGGTTTTTTTTAAGGAAATAGTCCAAAGTCATAAAATGTTTAAAACTGTTGACAATGACACTATTCTGCTCTAGCAAACTTTAAAAAAATACCTTGCAAATTTGGTTCATATTTAATCCTTGACAATGACAGATGAGGCCATGTATTCAGAAGCCATTTCCTGTTACAAGAAGAATGTAGAGAATGATAAAATGAACATTTAAATTTTTAGCAAATAATGCTATGATATTCCTTGGATGTTCTGTTTTTCACTCAATATTACTTAGCAAAATGTACACACTCAGTTGCAATACTCATTGATTTATCATATGCACATTTTGTCCTGTGTGACTCAAATTTCATGGTTGTTCCTATTTGACTGTGTAATGCAGTCAAAATCTCATAAAACTCTGGGCAGCAGAGTTGGAAAAATTCTCACAAAATTGCAAATAAAAGTGAAGTATTAATTCATATCAATTAGATGCAAAAATTAGAACCTGGCTGATGAATATTTGGCAAGGGGGAGGAGCCAAGATGGTGGAACAGCATGGAAGTTTTTTTGTGTGTCTCGTGCCCGTGAAATACAGCCAGAACAACACTAAACCATCCTGCACACCTAGAAAACTGATTTGAGGATTAAGACATAATCTGCACAACCTGAACCACAGAACTCAGCAGGTACGCAGTGTGGAGAGGTTAATGGGGGGAGAGAGAATCTGTGGAGGGCAGGGAACTGTTTTTGTGTGTGGAGAGAAGACAGAGACGGGGGTGGGGGAGTGGGAAGGGGAGTATGAAAAAAGCACACCCCCAAAAGCTGCTGTAGAGAAAGTGGAAAAGTGGAAATAGCCACAGGGACTGAACTAAAAAGGGAGAAAGGAGAAAGGGGAAAGGGGAGGGTTTAAATTCCATTAAGACTATAAAAAGGGGAGCACAGAGTCTGAGAATCTGCAGCTTGATACCTGGCGGTGCTCTGGTGTGAAGGGCGAATCCCCAGGAGCAGAGTGAAGTCCAGGGTCTTTGGGCCACACGGGAAGAGGAGGTTCCCCTGCTGGGAGGACTCCCCACAGGCAAAGGCATCAGTGGACCTGGGAGAACTGCCACATTCACTGGTGCTGGAACAAGGTTAAGGGTGAAGCCTGGTGCCAGATGTGTGTTGTGATTTTCCATAATCCCTGAAACGCTGCTGCTATACGATTGTGTGAACTTTTTCTGGGGTGGACTGGCACCCAGCCACAGTCTCTGGGCATCGGCAGCAGCACAGTCCTGCAAACGTTGCTGGGTGCAGCTGGCACCTAGACATTGCTTGGTGAGACCCTCCCACGGAGGGTCAGAATGGGTCAAAGCCACGATCACTCAGAAGTAAGGGGTCAGGAAAAACAGCCACATATAAAACTCAGGAGCGAGGTGCTGGCAACCTGACGGCTTGGTCACAGACAGTATAAAAGTGGGAGGTGGATGGATGCTGGAGACAAAGGACAGGTGGGCGATTGCTGATCGGGGAGAACAGAGCTCCGACACTAGAGACTGGGTAGGTGGGTAACGGCATTTTCATCCCTCCCACACATGCACATACACACCTACAAGCTCCACAACAATCCACCCCAGTAAGCTAAGCCGTGCCATCTAGTGGAGAACGGAGCTGTTACACTAAACCCTGCTCAAATGGGCAAACCTTGCTCTTCAGGAACACCGCAAGTTTCTCTGCCTGCTTAGTTTACAGACTATAAAGTGCTTAATAGGTCGACTTCTAGGGGAAAATAATGTAATTTCAATCATATTTCAGTATGTTCACCGGTCCATCTATTCCATTTTCCTTTTTTTTCTTTTTTGTTTCTTTTCTTTTTCTTGAATACAGAAAGAGAAAAAATATTTTTATTTTCCATTTTTATTAAAAAGATTTTTCTTTAATGTTTTATCTACTATATTTTTTACTTTTTTGTAAATTTTTAAATTCTATTTTACTTCCATCATAGCATTTTATTCTATTACATTGTATTCATTATTTCAAATTTTCAAATGTTTTCCTTTTTTCCCCCCTTTTTCCTCTAATCTCTCAAGCCCCTTTCAACACCCAGACCAAAACACACCTAGGATCTAGCATCATTTATTTGATTTGTGTGTGTGTGTGTGTGTGTGTGTGTGTGTGTGCTGTTTTTAGTTTCTTATTTTTTTTTATTTTAATTGCTTTTACCTCATTAATTCCTTTTTTTCCTTCAAAATGATGAAACAAAGGAATTCACCCCAAAAGAAAGAGCAGGAAGTAATGAGAGCCAGGTACTTAACCAACACCGATACAAGCAAGATGTCTGAACAAGAATTTAGAATCACGAAAATAAGAATACTAGCTGGGGTCATAAATAGATTAGAATCCGTTTCTGTGGAGATAAAAGAAGTAAACGCTAGTTAGGATGAAATAAAAAATGCTACAACTGAGCTGCAATTTAGAATGGATGCACGGTGGCAAGGATGGATGAGGCAGAGCAGAGAATCAGCATTATAGAGGACAAATTTATGGAGAATAATGAAGCAGAAAAAAAGAGGGAGACTAAGGCAAAAGAGCATGATTTGAGAATCAGAGAAATCAGTGACTCATTAAAAAGGAACAACATCAGAATCATAGAGGTCCCAGAAGATGAAGAGAGAGAAAAAGGGGTAGGAGGGTTATATGTGCTTATATATAAGCAAATCATAGCAGAAAAGTTTCCTAACCTGGAGAAAGACACAGACATCAAAATCCAGGAAGCACAGAGGACTGCCAACAGATTCAACAAAAACCGACCATCAACAAGGCATATCATAGTCAAATCCATAAAATACTCAAGCAAGGAAAGAATCATGAAAGCAGCAAGGGAAAAAAAGTCCTTAACCTACAAGGGAACACAGATCAGGTTTGCAGCAGACCTATCCACAGAAACTTGGCAGACCAGAAAGGAGTGGCAGGATATATTCAATGCGCTGAATCAGAAAAATATGCTGCCAATAATTCTTTATCCAGCAAGGCTGTCATTCAAAATAGAAGGGGAGATTAAAAGTTTCCCAGACAAACAAAAATTAAAGGAGTTTGTAACCACTAAACCAGCCCTGCAAGAAATTTTAAGAGGGACTCTGAGGGGAGAAAAGATGAAAATAAGTAAGCAAGTAAATAAATAAAGACCCAAAGCAACAAAGACTAGAAAGGCCCAGAGAAAACCAACAGACACTCCAACTTTACAAGAAACATTATGGCAATAAATTCATATGTTTCAGTACTCACTCTAACGTCAATGGACTAAATGCTCCAATCAAAAGACCCAGGGTAACAGAATGGATAAGAGAACAAGATCCATCTATATGCTGTTTACAAGAGACCCACTTTAGACCTAAAGACACCTTCAGATTGAAAGTAAAGAGATGGAGAACCATGTATCATGTTAATGGTCAACAAAAGAAAGCTGGAGTAGCCATACTTATATCAGACAACCTAGACTTTAAAATAAAGACTCTAACAAGAGATGAAGAAGGGCATTATATCATAACTAAGGGGTCTATCCACCAAGAGGACCTAACAATTGTAAACATTTATGCTCCAAATGTGAAACATCCAAATATATAAATCAATTAATTGCAAACATAAAGAAACTCATTGATAACAATACCATAATAGCAGGGGATTTCAACACCCCACTTACAACAATGGACAGATCATTTAATCATAAACTCAACAAGGAAACAATGACTTTGAATGACACACTGGACCAGATGGACTTCACAGATATATTCAGAACGTTTCATCCCAAAGCAGCAGACTATACATTCTTCTCCAGTGCACATGGAACATTCTCCAGAATAGATCACATACTGGGACACAAATCAGCCCTCAACAAGTACAAAAAGATCAAGATCATATTGTGCATACTTTCAGACCATAACACTATGAAACTCAAAATCAACTACAAGAAAAAATGTGGAAAGATAACAAATACTTGGAGACTAAAGAACATCCTACTAAAGAATGAATGGGCTAACCAAGAAGTTAAAGAGGAAATTAAAAAGTACATGGAAGCCAATGAAAATGATAACACCACAGCCCCAAACCTCTGGGACACAGCAAAGGCAGTCATAAGAGGGAAGTATATAGCAATCCAGCCTTTCCTAAAGAAGGAAGAAAGGTCTCAGATACACAACCTAACCTTACATCTTAAGGAGCTGGAAAAAGAACAGCAAATAAAACCCCAAACCAGCAGAAGACAGGATAATAAAGATTAGGGCAGAAATCAATGCTATCAAAACCAAAAACAAAACAAAACAAAACAAAACAAAACAGTAGAACAGATCAATGAAACCAGAAGCTGGTTCTTTGAAACAATTAACAAAATTGATAAACCACTAGCCAGTTTAATAAAAAAAAAAAAAAGGAAAGGACCCAAATACATAAAATCAAGAATGAAAGAGGAGAGATTACAACCAACACAGCAGAAATAAAAATAATAATAATAGAATATTATGAGCAATTATATGCCAATAAAATGGGCAATCTGGAAGAAATGGACAAATTCCTAGAAACATATACACTACCAAAACTGAAACAGAAAGAAATAGAAAGTTTGAATAGACCCGTAACCAGTAAGGAAATCGAATTAGTAATTAAAAAAAACCTCCCAAAAAACAAGAGTCCAGGGCCACATGGCTTTCCAGGGGAATTCTACCAAACATTTAAGGAAGAGTTAACACCTATTCTCTTGAAGCTGTTCCAGAAAAATACAAATGGAAGGAAAACTTCCAAACTCTTTCTATGAAGCCAGCATTACCTTGATTCCAAAACCAGACAGAGGCCCCACTAAATATGAGAACTATAGACCAATTTCCCTGATGAACATGGATGCAAAAATCCTCAACAAGATATTAGCCAACTGGATGTAACAATACATTAAAAAAATTATTCACCACGACCAAGTGGGATTTATGCCTGGGATGCAGGGCTGATTCGATATCTGCAAAACAATCAATGTGGTTCATCACATCAATAAAAGAAAGGACAAGAACCACATGATCTTCTCAATAGATGCAGAGAAAGAATTTGACAAAATACAGCATCCTTCCTTGATAAAAACCCTCAAGAAAGTAGGGATAGAAGGATCATAAAAGCCATATATGAAAGACCCAACGCTAATATCATCCTCAATGGGGAAAAACTGAGATTTCCCCCTAAGGTCAGGGACATGATAGGTGTGTCCGCTCTCACCACTGCTATTCAACATAGTAGTGGAAGTCTTATCCTCAGCAATCAGACAACACAAAGAAACAAAAGGCATCCAATTCAGCCAGGAGGAGGTCAAACTTTCACTCTTCGCATATGCCATGATACTGTATATGGAAAACCCAAAAGATTCTACCAAAAACCTGCTAGAACTGACCCATGAATTCAGCAAAGTTGCAGGATATAAAATCAATGCACAGAAATCAATTACATTCCTATACACCAACAATGAAACAACAGGAAGAAATCAAGGAATCGATCCCATTTACAATTGCACCAAAACCTATAAAATACCTAGGAATAAATCTAACCAAAGAGGTGAAAAATCCATACACTGAAAACTATAGAAAGCTTATGAAAGAAACGGAAGAAGACACAAAAAATGGAAAAATATTCCATGCTCCTGGATAGTAAAAACAAATTGTTAAAATGTCAATATTACCCAAAGCAATCTACGTATTCAATGCAACACCTATTGAAATAACACCAGCAGTCTTCACAGAGCTAGAACAAACATTCCTAAAATTTGTATGGAACCAGAAAAGACCCCAAATAGCCAAAGCCATCCTGAAAAAGAAAACGAAAGCAGGAGGTTTCACAATCCCAGACTTCAAGCTATACTACAAAGCTGTAAGCATCAAGACTTTGGTACTGGCACAAAAACAGACACTCAGATCAATGGAACAGAATAGAGAACCCAGAAATGGACTCACAAATGTATGGCCAACTAATCTTTGACCAAGCATGAAAGAATATCCAATGGAATAAAGACAGTCTTTTCAGCAAGTGGTCCTGAGAAAACAGGACAGCAACATGCAGAAAAATGAACCTGGACCATACACATAAACAAACTCAAAATGGCTGAAAGACCTAAATGTAAGACAGGAAGCTATCAAAATCCTCAAGAAGAAAGCAGACAATAACCCCTTTGACCTTGGTCTCAGGAACTTCTTACTCAACACGTCTCCAGAGGCAACGGAAACAAAAGCAAAAATGAACTACTGGGACCTAATCAAAATAAAATCTTCTGCACAGCGAAGGAAGCAATCAGCAGAACTAAAAGGCAACTGACAGAATGGGAGAAGATATTTGCAAATGACATATCAGATAAATGGTTAGTATCCAAAATCTATAAAGAATTTATCAAACTCAACACCCCAAAAACAAATAATCCAGTGAAGAAATGGGCAAAAGACATGAATAGACATTCCTCCAAAGAAGACATCCAGATGGCCAACAGACACATGAAAAAATGCTCAACATCACTCATCATCAGGGAAATACAACTCAAAACCACAATACCACCTCACACCTGTCAGAAAGGCTCACATTAACAACTCAGGCAACAACAGTTGTTGGCGAGGATGTGGAGAAAGAGGATCTCTTTTGCACTGCTGGTGGGAATGCAAGCTGGTGCAGCCACTCTGGAAAACAGTATGGAGTTTCCTCAAAAAATTAAAAATAGAACTACCCTACGACCCAACAATTACACTACTAGGTGTTTATCCAAGGAATACAGGTATGTTGTTTCGAAGGGGCACATGAACCCCAATGTTTATAGCAGCACAATCAATAATAGCCAAAGAATGGAAAGAGCCCAAATATCCATCAATGGATGAATGGATAAAGAAGATATAGTACAGGGCGCCTGGGTGGCGCAGTCGGTTAAGCGTCCGACTTCAGCCAGGTCACGACCTCGCGGTCCGTGAGTTCGAGCCCCGCGTCAGGCTCTGGGCTGATGGCTCGGAGCCTGGAGCCTGTTTCCGATTCTGTGTCTCCCTCTCTCTCTGCCCCTCCCCCGTTCATGCTCTGTCTCTCTCTGTCCCAAAAATAAAAAACGTTGAAAAAAAAAAATTAAAAAAAAAAAAAGAAGATATAGTACACACACACACACACACACACACACACACACACACTGGAGTATTACTCGGCAGTCAAAAAGAATGAAATCTTGCCATTTGCAACTATGTGGATGGAACTAGAGGGTATTATGCTAAGCAAAATTAGTCAGAAAAGACAAATATCATATGACTTCACTCATATGAGGACTTTAAGACACAGAACAGATGAACACAAGGGAAGGGAAGAAAAAATAATATCAAAATAGGAAGGGGGACAAAACATAAGAGACTCTTAAATATAGAGAACAAACAGATTGTTACTGGAGGGGTTGTAGGAGGGGTATGAGCTAAATGGGTAAGGGGCATTAAAGAATCTACTCCTGAAATCATTGTTGCACTATATGATAATTTTGATGTAAACTAAAAAAAAAGAAATATTAAAAATATGAATAATGAAAAAAAAATTTTGGGCCAGAATGTGGTATCAGGGGTGCCTGTCTGGCTCAGTCAGAAGAACATGTGACTCTTGATTTCTGGGTTGTGAGTTCAAGTCCCATGTTGGGTGTAGAGATTACTAAAACTAAATAAATTAATAGAAACTTAAAAAAGAGAAAGTGTGGTATCATATAAAGTCTCACGAATCATTTGTGGAAACGTAGAGTAGTGTGTAGTCATTGAGACCAGCTATCTGACAACAAATCTATCACACAGGTCCATAGGGACGTACAAGAAGACAATCATCACAGTGCTGTTTGTACAGATAGGAACCTGGATGATTTCTAGATGTCTCTCACCAGGCAAGTGAATAGGCAAAAAATGAATGAATTTTCACCATGAACTGCTAAACAGCAGTTAAAAGTAACAGCTAAGTGTATTCAGCAACATAATGAATCTTAAAAACAGTGTGGAGGGGACAAGTTAAGACAGAAAGAAATTATGCAACAGAAACTGTTTTGTAAATTAAAATAGTCGATATAAAACAATCCAATCCACAACTTACACAAATGTAAAATTCCCCAAATTTGTTTAATGTATTTGAATACTTCAGAATGGTTGGACACGGGAAATGAAATTGGGAAATGGATATAGAAGAGAACAAGTGAAAGAAGGAATTGATAACCAACCTAAGGAGAAAGGACCTTGTGGGGTTCGATGAAGATAATGTACTTTAAACGGAGGGCTCACTGCTGACAAAGATCAGCTCAGTCTCTGAACACGAGGCCCAAATAACAATGACAACTGTGCCAAATTTACGAATCAAATATAAAAGTATTTTTTTAACACAAAAACTTTTTTCCTAAGCAAAGGAGATCAGGTGCTTTCTCCCAGAGAAAGGAGATACATACTTTAGCTGGATGACTTTTGTGTGGTGCTCACTGTAAACACCCTGAAGTTATTTATGTTTCAGGCTCACTGGGCTTTGAGATTTTGACTATAGTTGTGAAATGGACAAAGTTTTGAGCTTCAGTGCAACAGTGTGATACAAATCCTTGGCAGGGTGTTAGTGGGAAGAGAGTAAAAGAGAACAAAGATAAAAATAGAGATATTTAAGGAGAGAAATTGTTGAGGTCAGCATTTCTCAAATTTGGTGAGTTCCCTCTCCCCTAGAAAACCCATGCTGGGCTCACTCCCTAGAAAAAGATGTTGCTGTCAGGACATCACCTCCTCGTCACTGCGCAGACTCATCGGGAACAGGAGCGCATTACAGCCTCAGAGGTTTCCTACGCCAAACAAATAAATCTGTTGACTTCACCTACCTCAGTATTTCTCAGACTCCCTTGACTAGGGACGTTTTTGTGTCTATAAAAGAAAGCCATCAACATCCGCCAAGTATGCCTTCCACAGCCAGTTGGGAAAATAGTAGTTCAGCTGACTCCCTACCATCATCACTCTATTTTAACCTGTATTCTTCATTTCAGCAGAGTCTCTGTCGCGCCCGTAACATACCAATTTCTTTCAAAATACACATACACAATGGCCAAAGTAGTACATGCTTACGAAAACGTTTCGAATGATAGACGAGCCGGTTTTGTTTCAAAGCTGAGATCCCACCGTGCATCCGGCACTGTACCTCACTTTTTCCATTCAGTAATAGATCTTAGACACCCCACCCTCCTCGGTATATTCGCATTACATATGTTGTGTTTTTTCAAAAATCCACCGAGTATTCCGGAGGAGGGATATACATGGGGCCTGAGGGCAGGCTTTAGTACTAGGTCGGGGGAACAGGGCACACTCAGCCCTCACAGATAGCCCATTATGGTAAGAAGCATGCTAAGGGGTGTAGGTACCTGGCCTGTGTGAGGGAATCAAGAGGCAGTTTTAAACACGGGTAGGGTGACGGTAAGGCTCTAGAAAAGGAAACAGAATAAGCCATGGATATCAGGAAAAGATCAGTGAGGAAAATGATGACGTGTGTAGAAGCACAACAACATTAAATACGTTTTTGAACATTTCCCATGCACTGGACACAAGGCTAAACGCTTTACATGTATTTTTTCTTTAATTTTCACTGCACATGCACAAAAGGCCTGTGAAATTGATATTAGTATCTTCAGTATACCTGTGCAAAAAGCAAAGACTAGCCAATGCGAGCAAACTGGCAGAGATCACAACCGCTAGCACATGGCAGACAGAGTTGACTTCCCCATCCACCCGGCTTGAACAACAGCCCTCCCACCCCCTTATCACCACACAGCTAAGGGCCCAGTGCACACACGAGGCAAATAAAAAGGCTTTGTGATGATTCTTACCTGAGACACCTGACTACATGGCTGGGGACAAGCCATTTATGCATGTTGACAGATTTTTGTGGCAGCATGGCAACGGGGGGACATCACTGTCAAGATTGGAAAGATGCCTCCAAGCCCTTTGGCTTCTCTACCTGAAGATGAGGGTTGTTTTCTAATCTCTGTCCTGCTAAAGCCCACCGAGGAAAGTCACAAAGCCACGTGGCCTGAGACCCTTACATTCTTCTGGTATCTTCTCAACACTTCCTGAATAGCTTTCTCATACTTTCTCAAAAAATAATCACTGACCCTCCCTGCTAACACTGTCTTCAGAAAGGACTTTCTGGGAGTGCCTGGGGGCTCAGTCGGCTAAGCCTCCAACTCTTGGTTTCAGCTCAGATCATCATCTCACGGTTTGTGAGTTCAAGCCCCACACGGGGTTCTGTGCTGAGAGTGTGGAGCCTGCTTGGGATTCTCTCTCCCTTTCTCTCTCTGTCCCTCCCCTGTTCTCTTTCTCGCTCTCTCTTTCAAAATAAATAAATAAACAAAATTAAAAAAAGATATATATATGTATGTATATATATATGTATGTATATACATAAAAAAAGATATATATATGTATGTATATATATATATATAAAGAAAGAAAGGGCTTTCTTTTCTTCACTGCCCCACCATTGCAGTTCTTTCTGCTGTACCAACACCCCACCCCAAACATGTCTCATCTCATTTAACTGTGAGCACCTGAAGCAGACAGTGACTTCATGCCTGCACGTGCACTGCTTCACCTTGCTCCGCTGGCACAGTGACTGGCATGACGATGGAGCTCAGAGATGTTTGTTGGGTGGACGGTAAGACATTTGGCCACATTCAAGAGGGAAAAGGAGACAAGTGTGCTGGATGTACTTCCTTGGTTTCCACGGGGATAACAGGATTGGGAAGGCACAATCATGTGAATGGTTATAATGCTGACATGATTCTCCAGGAAAGGAGCTGGAAGATGGAGAGCTCACTTTACAAAAATCTTAGTTATCATTATATCAGGTGTAGATCAGAGTAAGAGTCCAACTGTATACCCTTTATATATATGCATATGTATACATGTATTTACAAATATGTATATGTATATGTATACATATCATCCTGTATATGTAATATCCAGATATAAATATCTACATGAAATGTACTTTGTATGCCGCTAAGAAGCTTAATTATCTATGTCAAAAATCCAGCTATTGCTGGCATATACAGTTATAGTCATTGACATATCATGGTTTTATTTTATGAAACACTTCATCATAAATTAGTCCTTTCCATATTGAGGGAAGATTTCCAGAACAAAAAGTTCTCACAGTAGAGATGTTGGTGAGTCACCCCGTTTTGGTGACTCATGCTAGTTTGGTTTTATAACCTTTTTAGTAATATGATAATAGTAATGCTTAATCTGCATGTGCCTCTTCAGACCTCTGAAGTGTGGAGCAGCAGATAGGAGCCTTAGAATTTTAATTCCAGCTGTGCTCCTCTTGAGGTTTGTGCCTTTGGGCAAGCTCTAAACTTTAATCTTTCTGTATAAAGTATCTAACTTAAATAGCTATTTAGAGGATTAAAGGAGGTAATCAACCAAAGAAACTAACTCATCATGTTCTCAGAAATGCTTGATATGTTTTTATCTTTCTGTCTCTCTTCCCAGTGATGGTGAAAGTGTCAGGCAATAGGCACAAGAGGGATTAACATTCAACTTAAACCATAGATTTATATATTTTAGCCTATATCTATTGATTAGCAGAGTGAAGTTAAGTTGCCCACCTAGGTTTTATGTGTTCAGGACAAGACTTGAATTCACGTTCATCGTCAAGGGTTTGAAGTGCTGTCTACTTGGACATCCAACCTTCCCTGTGAGTCGAGGGGAGGAAAGGATAAAAGCTAGAAGCACCGAATTGCATATTGTGGGAAATGACTTCTGGCGACATCTCTGTAGGGTCGGACGTTTTGTGCAGATGATAAAAGGGAGGCACAGAGAAGTTGAATAAACCTGTCCTGGGTTATAGCAAAGCTAAAAAACGTGAGTGGACAAAATTGGAAAAGTGGTATTTTATATCCCAGAAGTCTCTTGTTCCCTCTTACTGTTGTGCCTTGTTTGACTTCCTATGGTTTGTATGCTGTAGTGATTTGCAACAATAAAGGGAAGACATATTGAAGGCCTAATCGTGCCAGGCTCCGAATATTTCAATCCAACCAACATTTACTGAGTCCAAACTGCAAACGGCAATTCTAAATGTTTCCTTCCACTCCACTCAATCCTTCCCTTACTCTTCTTGCTGATGACTGAAAATCTACCACTGAAATGAAATCTTTGGATTAATTGTTTGTTCCTTGTTAAAATGCAGGGTTGTTTTTTTTTCCTATACTATCAGGTTTTTTTCCAACAACTAGTAATTTGCCTTAAAGTGAAGTAGTTTTGACAGATCCTTGCTGCATGTTTATAATGACAAGGAAGGAATGTCACAGGACAGTAAAAAAATAAAAAAGAAGGTTATGTGGATACATCGTACAGGTCACAGGACACCCTGACTTGATTCTCTGCTCAACGAGGCTCATTTAGTCCCTTAAAACCATTCAGGAAAAGATGTGGTACATGTACATGGTAGAACATTGGGCAGTTGTTAAAGTCATGTTTTTCAAGAAAATTTAACATCATTACTTAAAAATAGGAACAAAAATTGTATTTATTTCATGACCCTGATTTTGTAATGCATGGGCATATGCGTGCATATGTGTGAGTTTATGCACGTGAGTGTGTGTGAATGCATGTGTGAGAGAGAAAGAGACAGCATTTTGGTCAAGGCTGTGTGTGTGTGTGTGTGTGTGTGTGTGTGTGTGTGTATGTGTGTGTGTGTGTGTATGCACGCACACACGTGTGTATGTGTGTTTGGTGTGTGTGTGTGTGTGAGAAAGAGAGACAGAGAGAGAGAGAGACAGAGACAGAGATAGAGATAGAGATAGAGATAGAGACAGAGACAGAGATAGAGAGACAGAGACAGTAGTTTGGCTGAGTCAGAGGCAAGATGATGTGTGAGTGTGATTTGTGGCGTTCAACCTACGCCCTGCAGAGGTCCTTCGTGAGCTCAGGGCAAACCAGGATTCTGCCTGTCATAAAATCTTCCAGGAGCTGTTGCCACAGTCTCCTTTTATTTCTTCATGAAATAGAAACAGAAGCACTTCAAAGTGTACAGAAGGGTGAAAATGCAAGGGCCCTGAGATCATCTACTTCTGTCCATATCAAAGAAGTAAACTCAACATTTCTTGTGGTTCCAGAAATGCTGTATTCTTATGCCAACCTGTAACCCACCCCCACCATTTTTGTAGATATATGGAATTATACTGTTCTGCATCAGTTCACCTTCTACCTCAGGTATTATAATCAACTTTCCATATCAGTATTTATTTGATTTTTTAAAAAGTATGCAATGCTCTCTTGGGGCCAAGCCCACCTCCAAGCACTTTGCAAACACTGCGTTTAATCCTCACAACAACCTATGAGATGGCTATTGTTCTTGCGTTCACCTTGCAGATAAGCAAAGTGAGTCATACAGAGATTACGGTATCTTGCTATAGAAAACCCCAGCTGTAAGTGGTGGGGCCAGAACTCAAACTCAGGGGTGGTTCTCAAGTCTGCACTAAGGCTCTGAAAGCTATTCCTAATCACCAAGCTGCTGCTTGGCATGCATAGTATATATGAATCTTGGTATATATACAGATGTCATCCTTCTTAACAATTGAGTGATATTTCATTGTATGAATGACCACACTCTATAAATCTAACCTCCTGTTTATAAGTTGGTAGGCTGTTTGCAGATTTTCATTATTATAAAAATTGTTACAAAAATCATTTATCATCTATCTCTTTGTAAATGTGCAACATAGCCTCAGGATAACTGCTTAGCAGTGACGTTGCAAGATCAAAAGGCAAATCCTTTAAATATTTGATCAATAATGCCAAATTATTTCACAAAATATTTGCACCAATGTTTCTCTTGTTAGCGGTTTATGACAGGAGCGCCTGGGTGACTCAGTTGAGAATCTAACTCTTGATTTCGGCTCAGGTCATGATCCCAGGATTGTGCGATTGAGCCCCATGTTGGGCTCTGCATCTGCTTAGGATTCTCTCTCTCACTCTCTCTCTCTCTCCCCCCCCATCAACCCTTCTGCCCCTCTCCCTAGCTCATGCATGTGTGCGCATGCTCTCTCTCTTTCTCTCTAAAAGAAAAAAAAATCAGTTTATGAGAATGTTTAATTCCCTTACACCCAAATGCTTTTGCTTGCCAATTTATCAACAGGGGAAGGAGGAAGCTGAGATTGGTATCTTGCTATTTGAACTTACATTTTAAAAACTAAAAGCAAGATTGAGCATATTTTTGCATGTTTATCAAATAGTAACATTTTCTAAGAACTGGCTTTTATGCCTTTATCCTTTGCCAATTTGTCTAGTGATTTTTCTTGTTGATTACTGAGTGCTTTTTGTTTTTTAAGGCTATTAGTCCTTGTCTCTCATATGTAGCAAATATATATTTCCCCACACTGGAAGAAGTCAGTGTCAGCTAAGTGAGCATTGTAGAATCAGTAGTCTAGAAACTTTTAGCAACTG
The DNA here is from genome assembly GCF_028018385.1 of Neofelis nebulosa. NCBI lineage: Eukaryota > Metazoa > Chordata > Mammalia > Carnivora > Felidae > Neofelis > Neofelis nebulosa. Next base: position 120,903,573 of record NC_080787.1, on the reverse strand, counting down.
GGCATCAATATGAGCAGTAATACATAATGAGGAAGTAAGTCATGGTAGCCTTAGAATATAGAACAGAGCTGAAGACAGAGGCTCTGAATATGTGCAAAAAACGTATCATACCAAATCTTCCCAGAGGGACGATGTCATGAGATGCACCTCAGGGAGAAACTGAACTTCCAACTAATCAAGTGCATCGAAGGAGGCTCAGTACACTGAATCTAGAAGGATTTCTCATAAGTGTGACACTTGTTCTCAATGTAGCACCGAGCAGTGGTAAGGCACACACTTTCAAGTTAGTCTGCCTGGACCCAAACAAGAATGTTAATATAATTAGCTCTCAGCCAATGATATGGTCTCTCTGTGTCTCAGTTTTTTCACTCATGGTTGGTGGGAGAAGGGTAGTACCTACTCCTAGGTGTGAGGGTGATGTGATATTGTACGTGAACTGCCTAGGTCAAGAGCTTGCACATAGTGAGGGTCCATCTGATGCATAGCCTGTGTGGACACCGAATACCGAGGAGAACTACCCCAAAACATGAACAGCAGATGTCTCGAGCAGGTGACGCTGTGGGAATTCTCTTTTCTTTTTTTAAAATTTGTCTACATTTTCTTTAATGACTGTATACTTTTACCATCTGCATAAAATATTACTTTTAATAACCCATTCCCTCCCAGTAGACCTTGTTTGTAAATCTCAGCCAACTAGGATTCCTCTCGCGTTCCTCAGATCGATCAATCATAGCTAGCTAGCTAGTTATCCAGCCATGACCTTTTTCCTCAAAGAGTTTAAAACAGCATACAGAAAATATTTAGAGAAAATTAGGAATTACAAATACTAAAGTAAAAACAGGTCCAGGGGATGAAACGAGAGAACACCATGTGAAAACACATGTAAGCATGTCCTAAGATCCAACAGAGCTGTTACATTTTGAGAACAACTTTGGCTCTGAGCTTCCAAGAAGACAAAAGAAAAAAAGAAATGAAGATCTCATTTTCAACAAGAGCAAGGAACAAGAAAAGGTGCCCCAGGGAGAAGAGCTTTCCCTATCTGAGCAGGCAGTAGGAGATAAAGCCAGCAGCACTTTCAGCAATGGTGTTTCCTACCAGTGGTTCTGGAAATGTCTATCAGTGAAAAGCAAGGTAATAATAAAACCCAAGTAAGACAAATTGTGGGTCAGGAAAATAACACGGCCCAAGCACATGGCTTTAGGATGATCAGACATGATTAGAATTAGAATATATAGTGAAATGGAGACATTGCTTGTTCTTCAAAGGATCCCATTTATTGCAGGAAATTCAGAAACACTTTACTCTCAAAAATTGGGATTGAATGTTGGTTTAATTTATGGCTTCCAATTACTTTGCATATTTAGAAAACACTTCAAATTGATGAGGTGCTATCCTCATCAGAATGTTTGATGTTAAAATTTAGTTATTTCTCTGATTTCCCTACATTGTGTGTTTTCAATCTGAAATTTAAAATAATCCCCACGTTTACTTAGATATGTTAAAAAGGGAGCTAACACAAAGTCACCTCTTTTTACATTTGGATAGAACCAAATAATCATAAATTACAACCACTTCAATAATTCATCTTAAAAACGAGCATTACAATATTTCGAAGAAAAATCTAATCTTCTCTAAAAAGTGGGAGCAAGCAGGGTTGATTTTTTTTCGAGAGTGCTTTTGTTTCTTTATCTTGTTGATATAAATCTAGGAAAAACTACAACTTTTTAAAATGTCACAAATTTGAGGTAGACACAGATTTATCTTTTTATCTCTGGTAAGATAGATAGACGATAGATACAGATGATAGATAGATAGACAGACAGACAGATAGAGAACACAGATTGCTTTTGCATCTATTTTATTACTTGCCCCCCTTTCATGACCTCAAATAATGGAGCCTTTTAACATCTTGCATGTTTTAACATATTTGCTTTTGACATGGAATCTACCGTCAAAATGCTCTAGCATGTGCAAGGTCATATATGACCTTATGCTGATAGCTTATTTAATTTTGCTTTTATCACATGAGAACAAAACTAATTTAATATGTGGTATTAAATTCTGAATACTAAGAAAAATTCTTTCTATAGTAATAACAATTCTTTTTACCTAAAGCCTTGCCAGTTAGTCTAATTGCCCTCTGGGAACAGCTGAAAGTCCGCTTCAGGGTAAATTGTGTTGCAATGAGGTTTTTCTGCCTCTCTAATAACTAACCTACCTTAGAGGAGGAAGACCCAAATGAAGACACACAATCGACTGTAGTCGGTTGCCTAGTCTACTACATTTTTATTCAACAGAATAACTGATGTGACTCAAAATAACTTCTAAAAACCGAGGTTTTAAGCTTTCATGACATTTGAAGCGTATTTTAAAAGCCAACTAAATACCATTAAATCGTCAATATAAGCAACTCTTACAGTGTTTTTTCTAAAAGCAGGTCCAGCACAGGAAGATGAAGAGGAAATGAAGGCCTCTATAAGTAGAAAAAAAACTTATTTCGAAAATGAGGGAGATTGAGTCATGATGAAAACAAACCATCGCTGCTGGAAAGATACTGAGCTAGACTAAAAAGTGCTCAAATAGATGCAATAAAAATATTAATCCAAGGATTCCTAAACTAAGTGAGTGGAAGGGTCTTATGTAATAAATGTCTGCCACATTATGAGAAGTATGTATTATTGACTGCGAACAGTTAGTGGGTGCTTAACCATAGACAGGCAAGAACCATATTATTGAGTTCTTACAGGAACTGTCAGAGGTAGGTGTTATTATTATTCACGTTTTACAGATGAAGGCACAGACACACAGAGAGGTCAAGCAAATCTCCCAAAGTCATGAGGCTATTAAGTGGTATACAGCCAGGGTTTGAACCTGTGATTAGGCATCATAGTCAAATACCTTAATCACCATATAGGCTAAACTGGCTCATATCTACATTCATTAGTGGTCTTTGCTGATTATAAATGTTTCTGCATGACAAATAAGGAGCTGCGGACCAGAAAGTTTAAGGGAATTATCCCAAGTCTTTGGTTAGTTAGTAGCAAAGCCGAGACTCCAGGTTTCCTGTCCAGTGTGCCTCTCAAAACTGTGCTGCCTCCCAGTTCTATGATAAATGAAGAAAGCCAGAAAGTAAATTGAGAAGATAATCTGTGGCAAAATGACCACAGAATAATTAAACATGACCAAATTGATTTAATCATTCAATTTACATTGCCAGTGTGAGTGCTTCCGTGCCGCTCCCTCCTCCCCCTCTGGCTTTCTATTCATCAGGGCTTTTAAAAAAGTCTCAGGATATTGACTTTACTAAATTTCTTAGACACACATAATTCTGCCTTATTCTGAGTTATGGCCAAGGAGAGGACACAGTTTTAGCTCACTTGTGAATGATGTTATTAGAAGCATGCTATTGTTTGGATCATAGATTAAGAAGGTAGGAACCTTCTGAGCTATTCATCTGACATCTTTTATTAATTTTAAATTAACCTAGAAATTAAACTGAGTCACTTTTATTAGGAAAAAAATTGGTTTGATAATTATCTGAATAGTCACTAGTCTGTGCTTTATTCTTAGGTCACGTCTTGAGTTGCTTGTATAACCTTCAGAAAGTCCATAAATCTCCCCCAGTCTTAAGATAAAAATTATGAAGATTAATTTTATCCTGCTTTCTGCCACTTAGCACTGCCCAACAGTGCTCCTATGTGTAATGTTTTTCTCCTCATAAGATGATATGAAATAAGCAGAGAAAGCTGACAAAACTTGGTTGAGCCCATGTTTAACTGGGCTTTCTCCTCTTCTCGAAACCTAGGCCCCAGGTACTGTCCCTCCAAGACCTACTAAGGCACACTTGCAAGAACTGGGTCTGAAGGCTTAAAAAGAGTCCCATCTTGCCTATACTGCTGGGTATCAGTTATATAATCTTTCTAGAGAAACACTCAATACTCCACAGAGGCCTGGAAAATATGCAAACCCATAGGCCCAGAAATTCCACTTTTAGTTATCTACCACATACAACAATTTACTCATAATCAGAATCCACATCACGGCATCATTTAAAATAGTCTAAGAGCAAAAATTCCAACCACATCTGTACATGGTAAATCCAGCAGTAAGGGATTTGTTAAGGACAAGGAGACTTCCAGACCATGTGTATTTCATAGCCATCTAGCCATTAGTTCTTGGCTCATGGAAATGTCAATAAGAAGTTTACAGAATTTGGGTTCAGGTATATCTTCTTATAAAATAAATAACTCATGGGGGTGTAATGTACATTCATGATAACTATACGTTAATAGCACTGTATTGCAAATTGGAAAATTTCTAAGAGGGTAGATCTTAAAAGTCTTCATCTCACACAAAAATACTTTTTGTAACTATGTGCGTGATGGACGTTAATAGACTTACTGTATTGTCGTGATCATTTCACAATATATACAAATACTAACTCATGTTGTACACCCGAAACTACTGTTATATGTCACTTATACCTTAATAAAAGAAAAGTTACAAAATATACCTATTTTTAAGACAACAACAAAAACCATTATATTAACATCCTGAAATTTAACCAAGAGTATATCTGAGGCATGAAACTTTTGTGTAGATTTTACATTCTTCTTTGTGAACTTCCATATTCCACATTTCCCTAATTTTCTAAATGAATGGGACACATTTCCTAGTCTTACCTCTTTCTAAGTACTGACTCTGAGTTACCATTAAATTTGGTTTCTATCTCATCTGGATTCCCGCCCCAGCCAGCTGCTGCTGCCATTACATCTGTCCTAGGCAATGGTGACCCATCCCTCTCTTTCCTGCTCTCGGTTTGACCTGTTTTGTTTGGGTTTGGCTTTGTTTTCTGTTGTTTCATCAATTTTCTGTTGGTAAAGTCAAGGGGAAGTCCTGACAAAAGTCATTTTCCTTTCCAGGAATCCTGGATCATCTTACTCCTCTCTGTGTGGGGAGTAATTAATAATTTATTCAAATCAAAACTTTGGAGTAACTGAAAAGAGGACATCTCAAATCATTTTTACTAATGCTATGTATGTCAGGGAACATTATGGCAGGGAACATTATGACCAGTCCCGTGAATGAACATAAACAATGACAAAGAGACTGGTGTGTATAATAATAAGACTTTCTCTTTCTTACATGATAAACATGTTCTCCCAAATGAGCAGGCATAAAGAGCAAAATATGACCTTGCAATTGAAAGGAGAAGGAACAAAAAGCCTCTTAAGGGGCTAAGCATTTATTTTTAAGTTTTCTGTTTGGTAAGCTGAAATCTCGTATGTAGTACTAAGCATTTAATGTCTTAGAGAAGGGCATGGTAGAGTTTTCTTGGAGGAAATTTTGTTTATCTGAATAGCTTCGGTTTTGTGTGGGTTCAGTTTCATGCAATCAGGTTTCACTTCCTGGAATAGATCATTATTTTTTTTTACCCCATGATGAAGTAGCTGTGTGAGTTTATAACATAGCAGTTCGTTCGAGCTAGCTTAATGTAATTAGTTTATCAGGTGTTATCTCACCTGAGGTTTTTATGCAAAACTTCGTATTTTCCAGGAATGCCATCAATACCTACGAACAGAAATATCCCATGTTGGCACAAAACTTTCCATGTAAATTTGTATATATTCAACTATGCTCCGCTGAGTTGCTGGACTCAAGAGCCATTATGGTCGAATTTCACAAGAACACCAGGCAAGAAATGTAAATACAGAGCTTATGGACTTATTTATGGAACACCTGTCTGCAACATGACAGTCTCAAATGGTGTTTTTGAATGGTTCTTTTCATGAATTTTGAATATGCTCAACTCTGTAATATAGCATCTATCATAAATCCAATGGTGGTTTGGGCTCATTTATTTCTAGGTCGTTTTCAAATGCTTTGGGTTTGGTAAAACTCAAACAAAACCTCCTCTACCTCCCCGCACCTGTTTGGAACTATTCACACTTTAAAGAGCAAATGAATCCTTCCGCGTATGCATGCCAAATTAGCAATCAAGTTGTCGGGGTGTTGTTTTATTTTCACTGTTTAATTTCTCAAGAAATTGCAGAACTGACTTTATGAACCACCGCTGCCGTTTCTCCTCCTCTCCTTCTTGTAAGTTGCTGGACAGACACACTCCTCAGTGAGAAGCAAAGCAAAACCCGAAGAGATTTGGACAACTTGGTTTATTTAACTGTGGATTCCATGAGGTGCTGAGTGGTTCTAAGTTTGGTAAAACCTGTTCTCTCACTCTTACGGTCAGCTCTTTTTTAGAGTCATCTGGACTTGATTTTCAGAAGGGAGAACCTGAAGGTTGAAATTCAGCTGTACAATTTAATGTCAGCCCAATACTTCGTGGGGATGTGCATGTGGGGTACCTGTGTGTGTGCACTTCTAGGTATATACATGTGAGTATGTGTCTTTAAATAAAAAACAAACTATACATTAAACCTAGGGATTATTCCAATCAAGTTTTAAGGCTCCCACCTCACCTCCCCACACTGACTGTGGGTTTGCACTGGAAGGAATAGTGGAAAACTATTAGGAAATGGATCTAAATGTTCCAAAACTTTTTTTGGAATTATTTTTTTAAGGCAGCAATCTATGCAGAGAATCATTCCTTTCTGTAATTTCTTTGTCAAAACACCAATACCTTTGTTGGCCTAAGTTGCTTTAAAAAAATCATTCTTTCATCACTGCTTTCACGGGACTATGTGTGTGTGTGTGTATATATATATATATATATATATATATATATATAGCAGTTATTCAATAAATTTTAGTAAAATGAATGTTTGGATAAATGAGTGACTAATGATTTTGTCTACAAAGATGTTTGAAACTTTCCACAATTAGTACAATTTTATATTCTCATATACAATTATGTGGTTTTATTTTAAAAATAAAATTGTTTTTTTTTTTTTTAGTTTATTTTGAAAGAGAGAAAGCATGAGTTGGTGAGGAGCAGAGAGAGAGGGAAAGACAATCCCGACTCAGGGCTCGAATCCACGAACCACGAGGGCATGACCTGAGCCAAAGTCAGACGCTTAACCGACAGCCACCTAGGTACCCCTAAAAATAAAATTCTATTTAAATTTTTTTATGTTAAAATTTAAAAATATGCAAAATATTTGAAAAATTATATTTCTAAATGCTACAATTCATTGATTTTTCTTAACTTTTGTCATGGAAAAATCCTTTTTTGGTCCTTGGGCATTCTGTAATCATATTATTTACCCCAAATGTTAATATTTCATGATGTGTGCATTGGCTAGCTTCCAAAGTGGCCCTATATCATCCACACCCCTGGTATCTACACCCTTGTGTTGTCCCCTCCCATAGTGAATCCAGGCTGACCCTGTGTGACCAATGGAGTACAGAAGTGTGATAGTCAAGGTTGTGAAAGCCATTATACCTTCCACCCTGATCTCTTGGATTGCTCATGCTAGAGGAAGCTGGCCACCATACTGTAGGGACACTAAAGCATACCTTGGGAGAGGCCCAAATGGAGAGGAACTGGGGCACCGGTTTGCCACACAAGTGAGGGAATCCCCTTGGAAGTGGATTCTCAATCCCCAGCCAAGCCTTCAATGACTGTCATTCCAACCAAAATCTGACTGTAACTACATGAAAGTCCTAAGCGAGAGCTAACAAACAGTTCCCTTTTTGAATTACTCAGAATTTGTAAGCATAACTTGTTATTTTATGGTATTCATTTTTGGAGTTATTCATTACACATAGTAAGTAAAGTGATATCCAACTGTATATGTATTCAGCAAATTTATAGATTCAACTCTCACTTTGAAGGATATGAAAATCCATAGTGATTCTAAGATCAAGTAGATACTTAGATCCTCCAACAATCTTCTATCAAATTTATCTTCTTAGGAAAGTTTCTCTGTTGAATGTATTCAATTCTGGGCCATTAAGTTCCCTGATGCCTTTGATATTATGTAATACTGAAAGCTGCAAAGCAGCCAGTTCCAAGCCCAATTATTCTACCTTTAAAAAAATTTTTTTTTAATGTTTGTTCATTTTTTTTTTTTAGAGAGAGAGAGACAGAGCATGAGTGGGGGAGGAGCAGAGAGAGAGGGAGACACAGAATCTGAAGCAGGCCCAGAGGTCTGAGCTGTCAGCACAGATTCCAGTGTGGGGCTCAAACTCACAAACCGTGAGGTCATGACCTGAGCTGAAGTCAGACACTCAACCGAGCCACCCAGGTGCCTTGCAGTTTTTCTACGTTTTAACTGCTTTGGTGAATTTACTTGTTCTCCCTCTTGAAAAACATGCCCCCTTTGCAATCAACATCTGCTGGTGCCCTCTGGGGGTGGTGAACCAGATCCGGTGAGTGAATCAATAAAGGGATTAGTGAATAATGGTTGGAAAATATATGAACCAAAGAACAACTTTTGGTGCCTAATATGTGTCAGGTACCGTGTGAAATGTTTTCAGATTACGTTCCATGCTTCCATTTCCATTAGCTTGTATGTGTGTGGTGCGTTTGGTGGCGCTTCATTCACATGCATTTAATCTTCCCAAGAATCCATTGTACTCAGGAAGAAAGGAATCTCATGGACAAAGGGAGTTCGTTAGTATTGAGAATCTTCCTGGCATGATTTTCTTTTTAAAGTGATAATCAGCTTTTGGTTTGTGGAAAGAAAATCTGAGAACTATCCATTAACCAATAGCTTCAACTTCCCCAGAAGACAGAGGCCTCTTGCTCTCAAAGATCTTCATTCTTGAGAGGAAACTGATCATCACCAAAAAAGGAAAAAAAAAAAAAAAAGAAAAGAAAAAAAGAAAGAAAATTACTACAGAGCAGTGGCTTCTACAGAGAGATGCAAAATAAGATCATACGTGAGAGTCGTCAGATGGCTGCTTTAAAGGACAGGTAGCCAGAGATCTGAAAAAAGGGCCAAGATGAAAAGCAACCTGGGCAGAAGGAGCAGAGCACAGAGGCCACGAGGTGGGACAGAGCTTGGTGTATTTAAGAGGAGATGAAGGCCAGTGGGCAGGAAGAGAGTACACAGGGTGGTACCAGATGAGGTCAAGAGAGAGAGACCAGCCCAGTCGGGGAGGCCTTTGTGCAACAGCATAAGAAATCAGAATCTTCTTCTAAAAGCAACGGAGAAGCCAATGAGGATTTTAAACCAGTTATTTGACTTCTATTTCTAAAGGATCCTTCCTGCTGCTCTGTGAAAAATGGGGTACCCTCAGGGGCAAAAGTAAGAGCAGGCAGTTGTTAGGAGATGGGTACCGTGGGAGTGGGAGTGGGAGGGGTGAGGGAGGCCTGGCTGCGGAGGTGGTAACGCAGAGCGAGGGAAGCTGGTTTAGGCAAGGCGTGCTTTGGCTGATGGATGGCAGGCAGAGGTCTGTCACTCTTCTGGCTCGTACAGCACTGTTTCAACAGTCATTTTCATCTTCACCTGCCTATCCCTTATTATTTTAGAAAACAATAAAAACGGAAAAGTGAAAATGTCAGCATCAATGATAAAAAGCATGGGTCTCTCAACGGTGATATCTGAAGACCAAGATGGCAATGTGAAAGCCACAAGTTTTAGTGTCCGCTGTTTTGTCAATGAAATCTAAAGCGGTCAACAGGGGGAACAGAAGAACATTAAAGACTGTGTGGAATAGGGGCACCTGGGTGGCTCAGTCGGTTAAGCATCTGACTTCGGCTCAGGTCATGGTCTCGCGGTCCGTGAGTTCGAGCCCTGCGTCAGGCTCTGTGCTGACAGCTCAGAGCCTGGAGCCTGTTTCGGATTCTGTGTCTCCCTCTCTCTCTGACCCTCCCCCATTCATGCTCTGTCTCTCCCTGTCTCAAAAATAAATAAATATTAAAAAAAAAAAAGACTGTGTGGAATAGATTACTGTATTGTTGAGAACTGTTTCTAAAGGAAAAGATACACTGAAAAAACTTTTTTTAACGTCTTTAGTCTGGAAACCTTTGCATCATGTTCAGGTCTATTGTTCAACTTTTGCACAGTCTTGATATTCTTCAAGGTTTCATGCTTTCCAATGTATATAGTCCTTTAGCAAATATCACATTTTATTGAAAGACTATATATGTTTGAATGTAAATCAGTATGTATTATGGACTGCTATGTCCTGGGCACTTTTCTACGTGCCTTGGTTACAGATATGAACGAACGAGGTCAGATACAGCACTTGCCTTTGTAGGGATTACAATCTAATGGGTATAAAAATAAGTACACAGGTAATCACAATGGAAAGACAAGAGCTATCATGGGCAATGGTCAGGGTACCACAGAAACACACAGGTAGAAGTATTAACTAAGAAGGTGGGTCACTTAGGGTAGGAGATAGTACTGCAGGCCCCCTGCAAGAGGTGACCTCCAGGCGGAGGCCCCAGTTTAAGTGGCAGCACTCCGGGGCTCAGTTGAAAGCACTGGCCACCTTGCTAAGGTGTCAGCCAGCCATTCATTCCACAGCCACACCTCAGGGTAGCATCTTTTCTTTCTCTAACATGGCACATGCGGGAAGTTTGGTAAAAAGATAAAAAATCATGTCTGTTTTGGGGCACCTGGGTGGCTCAGGTGGTTAAGTGTCTGACTTTGGCTCAAGTCATGATCTCGCGGTTTGTGAGCTCGAGCTCCGCGTTGGGCTCTGTGCTCACAGCTCAGAGCCTGGAGCCTGCTTTGGATTCTTTGTCTCCCTTGGTCTCTGCCCCTTCCCCACTGTGCGCGCTCTCTCTCTCTCTCTCTCTCTCTCTCAAAAATAAATAAACATTAAAAAACATTTTTTTTTAATTGTGTCTGCATCTTTAAAAAAAAGGACCTGGAAGAAAAAAGTTAATTGTTAAAGGCCAGTGATGGAAGTGAAGATGAAGTTAGCTGATAAAAGAAATTAATGACTTTTAGCCAGAAAAACAGACATCTCTGATATATGGAGAAGCGGTATATTGGGGTTCACAATGGCTTTGCTCTGTGAGGCAATGGAAGTTTCCCTGTGGGTTCTATGTGGAAACAAGTCAAAGCAAATTGTAAAAGTAATTCAGAAAGTACCAGAAATAGTAAAAGTATGCTCACTGAGAAAGATAAATCATTATGTGTCTGAAGAAGTACATAGATGTTCACTTGTGTTTTTATTTTGTTTTGTGGGAAAAGCATATATTATGGTGGAATTCACAAATTTGGACACTCACAAAGGGTTCAGGACCCCTCTCTGGAAACATAGAGGTCTCTATCCCCTTTGGATGGATATGAGTTTTTCTCTAAAAGAGACTAATACAAACCCAACACTTGCATCTTGGGTCTTTCTTAACATCTGCTGAATAAATCCACCCATTTCTGCATTGCTGCTGGCCCTTCTCAAAGTTCCCCTTCCCTGCATATGATACTGCCCGAGTTAAGAAGCCAGAAGGATTGACTCTCACCTATTTCAAATATTATTTATATAACCAATTCAGTTTATTCAAGTAATAATGTATACACCCAGTGGGATCTGCTCTATAAATAGCTCCCAGTTCATCTTGGATTTCACTTAAAAATTGCCCTTATTACTAGCTTATTAGTCAAAAGGTGAAGTGCTTTTGACAGATCTGATGATCATGGGAAACTTCCTTCTAGGGAGCTAGAGCCCATCTGCAAAGTAAGGAAATAGTGAATCCACTCACCTGGGTTCAAGCGTGAAACTGGGGCAAGTCCATGTTTCTGATATCCTCGCTTGTGTCCATAGCAGAAGTCTAAATTTTAGGTCAGTGGATTAAACACTACAAAGATCGTCATACTTTCTTGTCTCCATCTCTGTGAAAGCTCTCACTATGTATTCCATTCCTCTTTACCTCTTTTTTCAACCAAACAGTGAATATTTGGAAAATGTCTTTCTCTGGATAGCCACTTTCTAAGTTATTACATGAAAAGTCATAGAATAGGATCTTATAAGACTCTCCTATTAGTATTAGATCCACCAGAAAAAGGCATTGGGGAAAAAAAAATCTTACACTGACAACTCTTATAAGGCTGAAAAATGTTTAGCACAATGAAGACAATAGAACTGAGTTTTTTTTAGAAAACATATTTTTCTCATAAATCATTTGTAAATGACTGTGTAAATGCTTCTAAAGCAACTTGAAGCTTATTGTGACTTGCTAAAGTGCCAACGTTTTGTATAAATCTGGCTCTGTCTTACCTGATATTAGATGCACCAGACGGCCTTTACAGCAATCTCAGCCCGAGTGTCAGCTTACTGACATGCTGTGTACTAAAAAAATGACAAAGCTAGTAAGGCATACAGATAAGCACTACCATGTGTTTTTCTTAAAATCATGCTTTAGTTATCGTCCCCACTGACTTTAATTTCGTTTAGGTGAGAGAGAAAAATGGCCAGCAAATAAAACACCCTCTCAGCATCGGGTGTGTACCCACCTCGTACCCATGGCACGGAGCATTTGTAGTCTCAGAACTACTGTCTCCATTCGATTTAGACTTGCTCTTGAACACCCTTCCCTGATCCCTTGGAAAGCTGGCGCTTCTCTGTAGAACTTGCTAGCTGCTTTACAGACAGTATTCCGTATCTTCATTAAATTACAATTAGGTCATTTTTATTCCTTTTTTTTTTTTTTTTTTTTTTTTTGAGTGCAGTTTATAAAAATGAAAGAATTTGGAACAGTTTTGCATACACCAAAGCACCTCAGATTATTTCTCAAGTGTTTTTGGTTGGGTAAAATCTCAAACGCATCTTGCCAAGTGCCCTTTTCTCCATGACTTCCAAATCCATGCAAATTCAGGGAAAATTTAATCCGTATGTTTCTGATTCATTCACTCTTAACTCATCATATTGTTGTTTTCAAAAAACAATTTTATATCCAAGAAACCCTAGGGGCAGTTTTTAATATAATCTGTTCTTAGTCAAATTTTTCCCCAGTTGGAAGATGGAAGTTGTGCATTTTCAAGTATTAAGCATTGAACTTTAACTTCCTCCCACCCCCATTTTAACTTCAAATTATTCATGTAAGAGGTAAGTTCCAGTCAGAATATGGAGAATGTGAAATGCCTGCACATTTCTGCCAGCAGCTGCCTTGCCAGGACCGAGGCTGACTCAGCCGGAGCCTGATGAACAAAGCCAAGTGTGCCCCTTAATCGCCCTCAGCGCTCTCAGGTCTCAGGCAAACTTCCCTCCGCTGAGTCACCGTTAAAAAAAGTTGCACTTGTGGATCTGAATCTGCCATTTTGCAAAAAGTACAGGCTGATGCACTTCTGAACTGTTTTGGAACAATGGAGTATCACACTTCGTAACCAGTAGCTTTGAAAGGAGGTGGGGAGCCTGTCTATAGTTCCCTGCATCTACCATAATATTGTTTGTCTACTCTTTTATACATCATTTTAGGGTCATCAAATCACATTACAGACGATTTCAGATTTCTTGCAAAAAGACAAAAATACGTAAAGATGCTGAACACATTAACAAGTAAATAACAAATACATGTTTATGCATTGGCTTCTAGTTGAAGCAATCTGGTTGGCATTTTCTCAAGGGAGTTATTTAAATTTTAAATGGAACAACATCTCATTTAGATTTCTGCAAATATGCTAGGGCACAGAAGTAATTTATATGTACATGAAACTCTTCACTGGAGCACCTGGGTACTTGACAATAATTAAAATACAAAGTAGACTTATTAACTTTCCTTTCAAACTTTCTACCCTTTGGCTTCTTCACCGGAAGGGAGAGGACATTTCTAAGGTAGATTGTCAAGTACGTAGAGGTCCTTTTTCCTACCTCCACAAAATGCCTGACTGCAATTTGCCGCTTAATCTCTTTCCGTTGCATCCTTCAAAAGTTATGTGTGGCTCTTCTCTTCTACATTCATTGTCTATTTTCAGAATGAGTGTTTTTATTTCTTAAACTTTCAGTCCCTTTTATTCCAGCTGCCAGAGACTGAACACTTATTTCACTTTAATGCTAGCGATATAATTAAGGAAACAGATGATAGAGAGCATAAAAATGATGGAAGGGGCTGTAAATCAGAAATTCCCCCAACATAGTTTCACCAATGGCCTGGGTGTGGATAATTCCCATATTTATGCCATTGGCCCCAGACCCCCCATCCTCACCTTCATCGTCACTGTCTTTGAGTACATGACTTAAAGCCATGGTTCTCCAAATGTGGTTACCAGAAATGCAAGGGCTGAGTCTGTCCCAGACCTACTGAATCAGAAACTCCTTCAATCTGTACTGCAACAAAGCCTTCAGGGGATTCCCGCACCCCCTGAAATTTGCCCTGGCCCCAAACGTAATGTGTTCACTCTGCCAGTTTGCTTCTTATTTCCAATTTTCTTTAACCTTACCCTTCTTTTAATTTTTTTTTAAATCAATTTATTTATTTTGAGAAAGACAGAAACAGCCCAAGTGGGAGAGGGGCAGAGAGAGGGGCAGACAGAGCATCCCAAATAGGCTCTGCTCTGTTAGCTCTGAGCCCAATGCAGCTCAAACTCACAAACCATGAGATCATGACCTGAGCAGAAATCAAGAGTCTGACACTCAACCAGCTGAGCCACCCAGGTGCCTCTAACCTCACTATTCTTATCAACAGCTTGGCAAACACCTTAGTTTGTTGTCAAAATCTGGAGGCCATTTTTCCTCTTCATCATTTTGCCTTCTTCCTCAGCGCCTCACAAGAAGACTGGCCCATTTCGTCACTGAGGTGTTTTTAGACATCAAATCCTCCTCATTCACTCTAGGTCCACAGAAACTCAAGTCCCAAGCCTTTTCCAATAAGCCAACTGTTATCCTCTCCGTAGTGCTTCATGCCATACTACCATTAGAATAATTTTCCTTCGATGCTAGTTTTTACCTGTCTTGCTCAAAAACAGCACTATTTTATTTTGAACCCAAATCCAATTCTCTGCCTTGTCCTTTGTAGCCTCCAGGGATCAGCATTTCTCTGCTGCCTCCGGCTCATTCCTCCTTCTCTAACAAAGCAGTTCTCATTGGCTCACTTTCATTTCCTCCATATTTTCTGTTTCTCTTGGTTGGAATGCCCTCCCTCTCCTTCTATAGCCTCTTCCGATTGAAAACCCAATTCACATTCTCCGACTCAGGACTCTAACTTTATCCTTCAGTATTTATATTAACTGTGATCACTGTACTGAGTTTGCTTTAAGTCCTAGGTTTCTTTCTGAGGCTTTATTTCAAGTTGATACAATGTATCGACTCTATAGATTTTTTTTTTTTTTCCCACCTGTATCTTCCTAATGTCCTTCCACTCTGTAATGCCATTTCAGGCCAGATCTGTGGTCAACTGACTTAAAAGTAGGTCAAGTGACATACTGAGACTCTAGTGTCCACGTTTACAGTTACTAGTAGCCCTGGCTTAGGTTTATGTGAGAGAGTATGAAAATTACTGTCTGATTGGGGTTTGGATATACATAACTACTCGCCCATGCCAACTATTTTTTTATTCTGTGCTGTAACCGTTTAGAGGTGCTGTCCCTTATTGTGACTTTACCTTTCAAGACATAGTTTATTACCCAGTAAATCTGAAACAATGAAATCAGTGTGTACTTATACGTACATACATATATCTTCTCTTTAACATAGACCCAAACCTAAAGGAAACTCCATTAAGGCTATAAACAGAAAAAAAATTTACCTCAACTCTGATTGGTATTTCGGCTCCCTGAAATAGAGTCTTTTTGTTCCTGATATTTTTTTTTTTCTGATTTAGTGATATCCTATAGAGTATTTTAATTTCAAAAAGGCACTGAACAACAGATGTGGTAGAAGGCCATGAAAGGGAGAAATGGGTTAGAGAAAATCAGTCGAACTAAAAATACACAGCACCAGGCTTCCAGAGCAAAGCCGGCTATAATGGAAGGAACAGAAAGCATTAATGGGGACCAGTTTCATTTCATTCGGGCACTGAGAGCAAAGGAATTTTATTTTTTTTACTTCTTATGGATAATCAGACTACGTTAACACAGTACATTCATCTTTATAATTTCATTTAACACTATATGTGGAGTTCTATCATCAATAGCAATCTTCAGATTTTTTTAAAATATTTTATTTTTAAGTCGTCTCTACACCAAATGTAGGGCTCGAACTCACAAACGTGAATCAAGGGTCACATTTCATACTGAATGAGCCAGCCAGGCGCCCCTCAATCTTCAGCTTCTTATTATTAAATTGGTACACGTCCAGAATTTGTTATCTATGAACCCTAAATCTAAAAGCTCTGAAAACTATTTTTAAAACTCTTAAGGTGGTAGAATATTACCTGCCCTGAATCAATTTGGTGTCAAAACCTTACATAAACCAACATAAAATTATTTACGGTTTTTGTTTATCCCACTTGGGGTGAATTTTCATACCTTTAGCTGTTCAAACAAAATGTGTGAATACAGAGTGAAGTCCCAGACCCCTCGGACGTATGATGCAACATATTATATGGATCCTATTATCTGTTTAAAATTTAAAATTTTCTGAATTTGGAAACATATCTGGCCTGGAAGATTTAGGATCGTGGACCTGAACTCATTTTCTCCTCTGACTTTATCAGGAAGCAGTTCTAAATTATATACTATTGTCTTGAAAATATCTATTTAATACCCTGAAGTTTCTGAATGTCTCTACCATGAAACAAATAGCTAAGCTGGGTTTCAAGAAAGAACTCTGAGTACAAGTTACACGAAGGGACTGAAAATACTTTAAAACATGATAAAACGCCAAGGGGCACAAGTCAGAATGCAGGAATGTGAAGAGATTTCCACATTTTATTCCTTAACTTCCATATGGATGTGCTGAATGAAAGGTATACACACGTACACCTACAATAGGTACATGTGCATATATTGTATCAATCTAATGGCAAACTTGGCTATCTACTGGGTGTGTGTCTGTCATACTCTACTCTCACAAGAGATTATAGTTGTAGCTAAAATAAAAGATATTTATTGTTGTAGAAGCAGCTACCCACACATACACACAGTCTCCACACAATATACTTCACTGGCCCCCTAAGTTTTCTAGCGTAAGTATAGAAACCTAGTGCTTTTCGATATTTTATCCAGTGGAGTGGTTATCATGAAATTCGTGTTGGCTCCCCATGTGTGATGCCAGCTTCCCGAGAGGATCGGTTTGTTGTGACTACTACAGCGCTGAATAATTATGACAGAGTATGTATTGTACACAAAACTTGTCTTTTGGGTACGTGTTGGGAAACGTGTTGGAAAGCACAGGTCCTTTGCTCTGCACTGGGCTGTGACTCCCAGAGAGCTCTCCCTGGATTTTTTTTTTTTTTTTTTTTTTGCAGGGTTGGGGGAGTGGGGGAGAAAGGCTGGCTCACTGCTGTCGCAAACAGGGCAAGGCTCAGGATTCAAATAGTCCAACATTTACTGAGGGTTCCCCGTGGGTAGGGAGGGGCGAGCTGTTACAAAGTTACTAGCAGGCAGGAGGGTGTGTCCTCTACAAGAACTCACAATGGAAACAGAGATGCAGGGCAGCTGCCTACTAAAAGGATTGTCAAAGTCCTATTAATACAAGAACATTGATAATATTATCAATAACCATCATGAGAGTCAAATTTTAAAACATTTCCGGGGCGCCTGGGTGGCGCAGTCGGTTAAGCGTCCGACTTCAGCCAGGTCACGATCTCGCGGTCTGTGAGTTCGAGCCCCGCGTCAGGCTCTGGGCTGATGGCTCGGAGCCTGGAGCCTGTTTCCAATTCTGTGTGTCTCCCTCTCTCTCTGCCCCTTCCCCGTTCATGCTCTGTCTCTCTCTGTCCCAAAAATAAATTAAAAAAAAAAAAAGTTGAGAAAAAATTTTAAAACATTTCCATAAGAAAACTCCCGAACCCTGGGTTTGCTACAGACGATCTTTTCCCCCTTTCCCAGAGCTGTGCTCTGATGTATGGGGGTATGCATTACAGAACGTGATCAATAAGAGGTTATGAAGGCGCTGTACTAGCAAAAGGACTACAGAAACAAGTGAATTGCCATCTACACGTTGGAAGTCGGTGCCAATCAAAAGATGTGATGAAGTGTGGTAAGTGAAGGACTGGTTCTGGAGCCCTGGGGCACAGAGAGATACAGAGTTCTGGTACTGAATGCATCCTGGCAATTCGTGGAAACATTTCACTCTCTGTGTAAAGGCCTTTATTTTAGAGCATGAGGATCACTCTCCTTCCCAACCCCAAATCAGAATTTTTATATTGCTTTGCCGTGATGTGAAGGGTCTAAGGATTTCTTTCCTCGGCAGGCGGAAGCTCCTGCAGGGGAAAGAGAGAACAGGCCATGCTTCACCACGAATGGCAGTAGCATCCTTCGGAGACAGTCTCAGGACCTCCCAACTGAAAATCCATGTTTCTAATTTAAGTATGAGCCCATAATTACTCATACAGCCAGGGAGAGTTTCAAATCCCTGCCCATTTGCCGTGCTGTCTAAAAACAATCAACTCATCTTTCAAACTCGACCAAACTACAAATGGAATGAGAGCTCGGTCGTCTAATAAGGTTGTTCATCCCGGCGCTCAGCAGCTTACGTGTGGCTCACAGATGGCTTCTGTCTCATTCTGTGTAATCCAATCATCCTGCACTACTGTGTCTCACACTTAGTCTTCAGGAGTAATTGGGAAGCTCGCAGCGACAATTGTCTCTCCTTCCAGATGTTGTCAATAGAAAGAGAGTGTCTGTCACCACCTCTCTGACTAGGATGTGTCCATGGCTCTCCAGACCAGAGTTGCTGCAAGCAAGGTAAAGAGGAATGACTTCTTCGCATTGGCTTTCAGTTACTGCCTAGCACGGGTGTAAGCAAATATGTTCTATAAATGGCCTCTCTGTCAGCAGGCAACTTGTTTCACTTTTGGCTGGGAACTATGCAGAAAACATTCTGCGGCAATGCTTGCGTCCTGTGGTAATGGTGGCAATCTAGAGACACCCTTGCCCAAGAGAAGATTCTAAAACATTCAGAGAATGGTTGTTGAGGAGAGACCGTTTCACCTTCAAGTATTAACCCCTGCCCCTCGACTCTCGGTTTCTGAAATCATGACAGTTTGGCCTTACTCTGTTTTTGGCAGGGGATGGCTTTCATTTTTCCCACTTCTAAAAGATGTGCAAGATTTTAAAGGAAAAGTATTGAAACATTTTAAGCTGTAGGTTTGTTAGTTTCTTTTTCCCTTGAGGCTAGTGTTAATAGTTGTGCTTTATTTCAGTATAAAAATACCCCTTTAAAAAAAATCAAAGCACCTAAAACAAGGAAATATGCAAAGCCTCAAAGCAGCTGTGTAAATTCACACAGGCTTTGGGCCTATAAAGATCTAGCCTTAAGGGAATGACACTCTGGAAAGTCAGATTTTTACTTAAAAATTAAATTATGTTTTATGAATTAGTGCTACATTCATTTTAGTAAAATATCAGCACTGTGTGTATTTCCTCAAGCTTTTTCTGCTCACTGCCATCATCACAACATACATCATCAGTTAGAAATGTTAAGTATGGCAACAGCTAAGAAAAATTTTCTAGGTCAGTGAAAATATTATCTCAGGGAAAATATTTTTTTAAAACTTATTTTTAAGAGCATTTCAAACTATTCATAATTTATATATAGTTTGGGGATTGAACAAGCAATAATAACTTTTACTGGAGAGAAAAAAATTAAAAGGTAATATCCTTTTCCTTAAGTAGCTTACATAAAGAATGGGGACTCTATATTTAGTCTGGGCTTACACACACACACACACACACACACACACACACACACACACAGTCCTTCCAGGGTAAATATTCAGGTAATTGCTACAGGTCTTCCTTTTTTATAATCCCAGAGCTTTAGGTGTTAGAATCCCAGCTATAGAACATTAGGCCAACAGTGAATACATTCAAAATAGGTGAGTTGTTGAAAATCTGGTCTCATGATACATGCCTGTAAGTTATGAGTTAACTTTCCTTAAGTCCTTGTTCATTGTCAATATCATCATCACAGGAACTATTCAAATGCTCATAAATTAATACTAATGGCAAAAGTGACCTTTATCCAAAGAGAATTTCAAGACTTAACAAACATTTATTGAGTGTATGCAATGTGCCAGCCATTGGGCTAATTAAATCGCCCCTGTCTCTATACTTTAAATGAGAGAAAAGCTGACTCAAGGGAAAGAGCCATGGCCAAAGGCCATTTAATTAATTTGCCGTCTGGGGAACTAGCACAGGAACTGGGAAGAAAGCCCAGGTATGAGGACTGCTAAATTGTTGTTCAGAATACAATGTATTGTTATTCAGAATTCCGGTAGGATACACATTTCATAACTACACTGAACTAATGTAAAGTTACAATTGTAAAACAAACACTGAATTTAAAAATCTCAGGGACACACCACATTCCTGTGTGTGGTTATTGACATGACCTAGAGAATTTTATCCATGCAGACACTTTCAGAGGGAACCACTATCTGAAGGCAGGACTGTGCTCCTGGTACTACAGGCTAGAGAGATGTATTTCATGATTGCTCTGGAATTGCCCAAAGAACTAAGAAGTAAGCTTTCATGTGGGGAGTAATAGGGCAAGGTATTATCTGTGGAGCACATATAGTACTTAATGCTAGGAGTTTTACACGTGTTCTGAATACAAAACCCCTATGAGATTTTACCTATATTTTATAGATGAGTAAAACCAAACACAGAGTAATTGGCCAATGTCATAGCCTTGCCAGTGAGAAACTGGAAAAGAACCCTAGTGTCCCTCACCCTGAAGCCTACATGTTTTACGAATAGACTATGGTTCATACTGAAGTGAAATTTTGTTATTATTTTTACTGCTCTTCACTCATCATTATTCAAAATATATTTATTGCATACTTACCACAAACTAAGCAATAGCTTTGTGGCTGGAGAATTAAACATGATTAAATCCGTGTCTCTCTCCTGGAAAGTCTGGAGAAAAGGGAACCTCTATAAATAAGTATGCTACAAACAATGTGATCGGATCTGTAAGACATATACACAAGGCTATGGATGCAGAAGAAATAAGAAAGGATTGATTCTGTCCTACAGTAGGAGATGGAGTGGTAATAATGATACTTGAGCTAGACCTTGAAGAATACACATATATTTTCTCTGTAGTCAAGAGTAAAGCTCTTCTAGTTAATGGGAGCATTCTGCTTTGTAAAATCACATAAGGGCTCCCAGTTTTCAGAGAATAAATAGAGCAAGTTATTATAAACGGACTAGACCCAGAATTCCCATAGGGGACTTCTATACTCCAAAGATCGTACATTCCTAATGCTACTTAAGATATTTCTGAGTAGAGAAAAAAAAGAAAAGCCACAGATATTTTTATGAAGTAATAATTACATTGTCATCTAAACCTTATAAAGATAGCAAAAGAAATAAACTACAGCTCAATCTTACTTATGGAAATAAAAGTGAAAAGCAAAATAACATACATTAAGACCAAATAATATTTATTCTGAAAATGTGAGGGTGGTTCAATATTGGGTAATCTACTAACATTATTTATCTTGTTTATAAAACTAAGTAGGAAATTGTAGAATCATCTTCATAGATGCTGCAATGGCCTTTGACAAAAGTTAACAATGATTCCTGATTAAAACATTGAATAAAATAGGAAGTGATTATTTCTTTAGTGATAATATATAACAACATACACACAAACACAAACATTGCAATCCTAAATCCAGTATATTTCTTTCTTTTAAAAAAATTTTTAAACATTTATTCATTTTTGAGAGACAGAGCATGAGTAAGGGAGGGGCAGAGAGAGAGACGGAGACACAGAATCTGAAGCAAGCCCGAACTCATGGACTGCGAGATCATGACCTGAGCTGAAGTCAGATGCTTAACAGAATGAGCCACCCAGGCACCCCCAAGCCCGTATATTTCTTGATAGAGAATGTTAGAAGCATTCACAATAAGGCCAAGAACAAGGCAAGTATACTCACCAGCTCCACCATTATTTGAAAATAAATTAGAGGTACTAGCCAATGCAATCAGACTACAATAAATAATGAAGCCATAAGAATTGGAGTAGAAGAGGGGCGCCTGGGTGGCTCAGTGGGTTAAGCGTATGACTTCAGCTCAGGTCATGTTCTCACGGTCCGTGAGTTCGAGCCCCACGTCAGGCTCTGTGCTGACAGCTCAGAGACTGAAGCCTGTTTCAGATTCTGTGTCTCCCTCTCTCTGACCCTCCCCCGTTCATGCTCTGTCTCTCTCTGTCTCAAAAATAAATAAAGGTTAAAAAAAAAAATTAAAAAAAAAAAGAATTGGAGTAGAAGAAGTGAAACTATATTTACAGGTGATATTATTGTGTATTTGGGCAATCCAAGAGAATCAATAAAAACACTAACATAATTTTTAAAAAAAGATTCTGGGGGCCCCTGGGTGGCTCAGTTGGTTGGGCCAATGACTTCGGCTCAGGTCATGATCTTGCAGTTTGTGAGTTCGAGCCCCGCATCACGCTCTGTGCTGACAGCTCGGAGCCTGGAGCCTACTTCGGATTCTGTGTCTCCCCCTCTCTCTGCCCCTACCCTGCTCACGCTCTGTGTCTCTCTGTCTCTCAATAATAAATAAGTGTTTAAAAAAGAAAAGATTCTGTAAAGTGATAGAATGTTAAATTAAAAATAAAACCCAGAAATCTTTATGTACATAAACAATACCAGTTAGATGGTACCATAAGATAAATCTTTGGTAACATTAGTAGCAAAAGCAGGATTATTTTAAGAATAAATTTCGGGGTGCCCAGGTGGCTCAGTCGCTTAGGCATCCAACTTCAGCTCAGGTCGTGATCTCACTGCTCGTGAGTTCGAGTCCCGCGTCAGGCTCTGTGCTGACCGCTCAGAGTCTAGAGCCTGCTTCAGATTCTATGTCTCTGTCTCTCTCTCTCTGCCCCTCCCCTGCTCATGCTCTGTCTCTCCTGTCTGTCAAAAATAAATAAACATTAAAAAAATAAATAAATTTAAAAGTGGCACTTGGGTGGCTCAGTCAGTTAAGCATCTGATGTTGGCTCAGGTCACAATCTCACGGTTGGTGAGTTTGAGCCCCTTGTCAGGCTCTGTGCTGACAGCTCGGAGCCTGGAGCCCACTTCAGATTCTGTGTCTTCCTCTCTCTCTGCTTCTTCCCCGTTCATGCTCTGTCTCTTTCTCTCTCTCAAAAATAAAATAGACATTGCAACAGGAAGTGTGTAAAATGTGTTATGAGGAAAAATTAAAATACTTTTGAAAGATACAAAAGCAAATTTGAATGAATTTGGAAATTTTTTTGTTCTGGTTTTTGGATAGCAAGAGTAAACATCATTATAAAGCCATCATTTATTCCTATCTTAATAATAAATTTAATATTATCCCAATAAAAATAACATAAAGTTGTTTTATAGAGCTATTTAAGTAGATTTTGAAGTTTATTTAGAAACAAACATAAAACATAGTAATGAGACCTCTAACAAAGAACAATGAGGGGTGCCTATATTAAACATACTATAAAGCTTCTATAATTAAAACAGTGTTACATTTATCTATGAATAGACAGAAAGACAGGGAAGTCAATGGAAGTGAATAGAAAGCTCACAAATAGACAAAAATGCATATAGAAATATAGTATAAAAAAGGCCAGTGTCTCACTGGCATGTCAGGCTGTGACAGAAAGCAAGGATGCATGAAGAAAATGATGACAATATGTAAAAAGAACACAGGAGGTATAGTGTAGGTGATCAAATCGGTCAAATTTGGGACAATTTTAGCATCAACAAGAATCATGATTATTAATGTGTTGTAACATATGGAAAATAAAAAAACACTACAAGTTACCAAAAATAGATGAATAAATGATATATACATAAGTTCAAGGTAAGAAGGGAGATCTCTAGGGGCGCCTGGATGGCTCAGTTGGTTAGGCGTCTGACTTCGGCTCAGGTCATGATCCCAGGGTTTGTGAGTTCAAGCCCCACGTGGGGTTCTGTGCTGACAGCTCAGAGACTAGAGCCTGCTTCCAATTCTGTGAAACTTTCTAGTGTATGATAATAATTGTGTAATTATATAGGAAATGTCCTTACTGTTTTGAGAGTTCAGGGAAAAAAATACCTAAATTCACTGACAATTTTGTTTCCACTTTCTGTGCTTGAGAAATATGTTACAATTTTCACATTGCCTTTTTATGGTTTACCTGCTTGACTTTTTCTTGCAAAGGCTGTAGTTAAATTTTAAGTCATTTAAATGGGGAAAACCTAACATAAAAAGATCTCTTCTGAAAGTATATATTTTATGTAAAATACAAAATATTCTGGTATAATGTAGTGTGAGATACATGTGCATAGATTAAGCTTAATCTACACTCCAGTAGCTGCTGGTTAGCATCTGGAGTATCCTTGTCAGGAGTATAGAGTTGGAAAGATTCTCAGGCAGTTGAAAAGCTAGAGACATTGTCAATGAGCATAAGAAAGAAATTATAGTTTTTTACTGATGAAATGAGTATTGTTCAAAATAGGCAAAATTGAACAGGCCTCACTATCCTTACATGAATGAGATATCAGAATCTGGGAAGGTGAACCACCTAAATACCATCACAGAAGCACCCAAGATCTAGAGCCCATATTCTTGTGTTGCCCCCCGTCTCACAACTCTACCTGCACCCCACCACACCCCCAACACACACACACACTTCATGAAGAAATCTGTCAACTGATCTGGCCAAGATGGCTGACCCTGCCTTGAGGATATCATTGTGACATCGTCAGAGTAAACCTGGCAAACACAAAGTATTTGTCAAAGTGCTGGGAGACAGAGAGTGCAAACTCCCTATGTTTTCAAAAACAGGTTGTATAAATGTTTTGGTGTTTGTCTGCTCATACATTTTTGTATATTTGGCGTGGGGTTAAGAATGACTATGGTTCTAGCATATGACATAGAAACCTGGTCTTTTCTCTTTCATTAGAAATATATAAAATACAGAAAAAGTAGAAGGAAATGCCATGATTTTAGCATCTAAAGACAAACACTCTTAAGACATTTATGTTTCCTATCAGATTTATAGTTTCTAGATACTGCATTAAGGGTATGGGAGAGAGATGGAAAGCCCCCACTTACTTCTCGTCTCTGGAAACTACAGGGGTTGACAAAAAGAACCTACAGCTCTGGATAGCAGTTTAACTTACATTTGTGAGAATAATGGATTGTGGGTGATTTCACTTTTTTTGTGCTTCATGCTTTTACGTTTTCCAAAATTTCCTCAATGACGATTCAGCTCACAGATTTGTGTATACTTTTATCTCTTGTACTGAATACTTTGGGGACTGAATTAATGACTGTGCATTATTTTAATAAAAGCTGGAATTTAGAAAATCAAAGAGGCAACTAGGGTCCTAGAGTATTTTAGACCCTTTTGAACTTTAGAAATTGGAGAAGAAAGAGTGGAGACCTGAATGACCAAAAACTGTTAACCACTACCTGAAAACAAGAGAATCTGTCTCATCTTCTCCCACCTCCCGGAACCACCCTCATCCTCATAACCTACTCTATCATATTAGTTTTAATAGAGACAAGTATCTGAACTTGTTTTCTACATGTTTGTCTTACAAACAGTCTTAGTTTAACAGCAGCAAGTAAGCCAGAAGCCTTCTCTTTCTGAGAAGTATTCTGGGTACTGACCCTTACCTCAACCCTATTTGTGGGGTGCCTTTTACATAGGTCACCATGCTTTGTGTGAGGCGAATTCTATCATTAGACATCCCTAGCGCTTTAGAAAAGTTCATTTGACTGAAAGACAGCCACCTATGGTCCAGTCAGCTGTCTACTAGCCCCTGTTAATAGCACTGTATCCACCCTGGAGGCCATATACCAGGTAGCGACTGGTTTATCTAACCAGGTTCTCTTTTTGTGTGTGAGAGAGTTCATTAATTGGGAGAAGACTTGAAAGAAGAAACAAAGAGAGAAACAGAGACCAGAAGACGTTAGTCATCACGTGGAAGATTGTCTCAGTGTTGTTGGGTCTCCAGTGCCACCGTGTACTTAACTATTGAGTTGTGGCTCCTGAATGGTGGCTAAACAGCTAAATAGCTGCTGAGTCCATTTTCTAATTGATTCAGACATTATTCCAATAATCATCATTATGAAGCTTTTCTGTTCCCTTCAACTAGAGAAAGAGCCTAATGGACATATTGAAGTTTGAGATACAATTTAGAGTACTAATTCTACCAATAATATTTTTTTATCACTTGTAGCATCTGCCATTGCTGCAGATATGATGACTAGGTTGATGGTTTTTTTAGTTCTTATAAAGGGGATGGGGACACTATCTGCCCCATAGGATTTTATGTGCTCATAGTTAGACTTGAAAATATCCTTCAAGATCAGAGATTCTTAACCAGGGATCCATGCATGGATTTTAGCAGTTCTGTGAAAACCCTGAAATTGCACACAATGCCTTGTGTATTTGTGAGTATATCTATTTTTCTGCATAGTCCATACTTCGCATTAGACATTCAACAAAATAATGAGCCCCTAAGGGTTAAAAACACCATTGTTTTATTTTACACATAAAAACATTACTCAGAGTAACTTGCCTACAATCATACAAGATGTGATAGCTAGAAACTAGGTCTCTCTCTTTCATTAAAATTTATAAAATACAGAAAAAAAGGGGGAGAAATCACCAATGATTGCACCATGTAAAGATAGACACCTTTAAGACTTTTCTATTTCCTACCAGAATTTAGGTTCAGATCACACTTTTGAAAACTACATATTGATTCATTGCTTCCTATTACACTTGTACTAAATTCTACTCACACCAGCAGTCTAGAACAATGTCTTTTATGTTCACCAGAACAAGTAAACACATATATATGTATATATATCTTGCCTATAGGAGAACAATGGTATCTTACTGTTGTTTTAGTGTGCATTTCTTTATTATGAGTGAAGTAAAAGATTATATTTGTTCATTCTAGTTGGAAATCTGTCTCTCATCCATCTTGTCCATTTTGCTCAGGAATCCAGTTTTCCCAGCTGTCCATCCAATTCCCGTTTAGACATTCTACCTGAGGAGGAAACGATAGGAGAAACCTACCTTCTGTTTATCACATGGACTTGTTCTTGTGTCTTCAGTAGATCTTTGCATTGCAATCATCTGAGAGGTTTGTTAAAATGCAGATACCCAGGCTCTACCCAATATCTAGAGAATCTTAATATCTAGATATGGAGTATGAGGATTTTGCACTCTTCACATGCAAACACTTGGTATTTCTTAAGAATAATAAAATTTGAATAGCATTTAAAGGGCATGTGGGCTGACACTGAATATGAAGAGTGTGGACCATTATGATTCTCATTAACAACAGCCCTCTATCATTGTGAATCCTGGGTTATCTCCCTTCTGAGGTAGTCTTGCCCTCATAATCAGAACTGCAAAGTTTATGTTTTGACTTGGAGTTAATAAACTTGATATAAAATTGCAACTTTTCCATTGATCACCTTTGTGCACATCACTTCATTTCTTCCAACCTCTGTTTCTTCATTTGAAAAGAGGTGATTACAATCTTAGCTCAATTATAGTGCCTATTTTGAAGTATGAGATAATCTTTACAGGTATACTTTAAACGGTTGTGTAAATATTAGATATATTTACTTGTTCTAATTGTTTACTGTGTGATACTTTTGTTTGTCTCACTTCCTTTGTCATCCCAGGAAGTCTGAAATAGCTTTGGGCACAGTGTCAACACTCAATAACTATCTGGTGACTGATTATTATCTTATCGTTCAGCGAAGATTACTTTTATATGAGGTGGTGTTCCATGTGGCCTGGGCTCTGATCTGTCATAATGGTTACTCCTTAACACATGTGCAGGTTGAAAATCAGCCATGATTCTCTCACTCCTAAAACTGTAATGAGTGAGTCAACTCATATTCACTGAGAGCCCACCTGTGGCAGGAACCAGGCAAGCCACTGTGAATACCTTAGTGAGCATAAAGGACGTGTCCCAGTCCTCCTCTAGATAAAATGGGGTGTCATAGAACAGTTAGACCCCATATCTTTTAGCCAATTGCTTGAAGAAATACCACAAAATATGTGGAAGTTATCCTTCTGGGGCTGTTATGAAATGGTACAAGAAAATTCAAAAGATGAATGAAGACTAGGATGAAAGGTGGCTACTGACTCCAGAAGGATGGAATGAATATGAACTTTTCCTTTTTGAATTATGCCCAGAGTTAGAAGGTGGAGGAAGGACGGTAAAAGTATCCTCCAGACTGAGAAGGCACTTTGAGACTGCCAAACGAAGCAAGCCACTCCATACCATTTTCACAGAGTTTTACTCAGGGCAACTTACTGACCGTGGTGATCAGGTGGGTAATGATCCACACGCTATGCAGCCAAGTCCAGACCTTACCCCACAGATTTTGTAGAGGAAAGGGTATAGTTATCTAAAGTGGGCAGATCCAACAAGTCTTCCCGCATTCTGGTCAGAGCATACATTAACCTCCAAGGCACCTGGAACACATAGCCCCAGGGGAGGGCACGAACAAGATGCAGGACCAAAGATGGAGTCAGTATTGTTCACACTCCTGCACCCAGTCAAACCAGTTTGGAAACTGGAAAGAAGGTTGAATGAGTTATGTAGCTGGAGCACTCAGTCTGCACTAAAACTCTGAGATCTCAGAGACACAACCTGCATATAGTAGTTCTGGTTTGGGGGATTCTGAAATCTCAAACTAAAAGAATTTTATTCCTTTCTAGAAGGTATAGTCGTTCCTTAATTTCAACGCATTAAGAAAGGCTTTGTTGTTTAGGGCAGTAGAAGGAAAACTGGCACCACAATGCTTTTCATCAAAAAAGATGATTGTGAAGGTCACGTTTAGCAGACGGTTTTTTTGAAAGCAACTTATAAAGTATTTGCCGTATCCTAAATTTGCACATGTTCCAGACTTGTGCAGATATATTCTACTCTCAAAATAGTCCTGCAATTATGCACAAATAAAACAACATGGGAGCTTTTTAATAAAGAAATTGCATTTATAATGATCTTGTATTTGCATATGATAAACCTCTAATCATTATAACACTGTGAAATATTAACAATAATGCTTTAACATCATCAAATATCCAGTCAAGTTCAAATAGCCAAATGTCATAAATGTCATATTTTTTTCACACTCTATTTGGTTCAGGATCCAAATATGTTTTTTTAAAGAGTAGTAAAGGGGCGCCTGGGGGCTAAGTTGGTTAAGTGTCCGACTTCTGCTCAGGTCATGATCTCGTAGTTCGTGAGTTCGAGCCCCTCGTCAGGCTCTGTGCTGACAGCTCAGAGCCTGGAACCTGCTTCAGCTTCTGTGTCTCCCTCTCTCCTTCTGACCCTTCTCCACTAGTGCTCTGCCTCTCTCTCTCTCCCAAAAATAAATAAACATTAAAAAAATAAACTAAATAAAAATTATTTAAATTTTAATATTAACATAGAAATAATAGTTTTGTGTTTGTATATTAGTATAGGGACCATATGTTATTTTCTTTAATTTTTTTAAAATGTTTTATTTATTTTTGAGACAGATGGAGACAGAACATGAGCAGGGGAGGGGCAGAGAGAGAGGGAGACACAGAATCCAAAGCAGACTCCAGGCTCTGAGCTGTCATCACAGAGCCCGACACGGAGCTCGAGCACACAAACCGCAAGATCATGACCTGAGCCAAAGCCGGATGCTCAACCGACCGAGCCACCCAGGTGCCCCAGGGACCATATGTTATTTATCTTATTTTGGATTGAATTGAAACAAAGCGATCATCTAGAAATATTTCAACTAGAGGCTATTAATGCTCAAATTAAAAGACAAACAACTTGATATTAATATATAAAATAAAGAGTAAAACAAACCCAAAGACACATGACCCTTAAGAAAATTATAAGGCTGCAGAAGCATCAATGTTGTTGCCTACCACATCAGCAGATTCTTACCTCAACATTTGGGAAAGAATCCAACCAACTTAAATGTGGACACATTATTTGGACCTTCGACTCAGGCAAAGTTTTCACATGTTCTCATAACCGCTAAATAATCTCTACAAATGAGGGCTTTTTACTACTTCCATATTGATTCTACCACTTGGAAGACACTACTAGCTGCCTACATTGTAGCAGACCCCACTCCCCTTTTTTCCTTCTTTGTTAATAATTGCTAATAATTTTTATTTTATTACAGCAGTAGGTGCCAATCCCCAGAGGCAAAGTCTCAGTGTTCTAAACCTACCATGGTAAACCCCTTTACTCTTTGCCTGTGCTCGTTCAGGAAGTGACCACATGACCCCAAGTGGTGGTTAATGAGAGAGACATAATGGGACATCTGATGGGGGTTTCTAGAAAATATTTTTATTCCCTAATAAAATAAAGAATAAAGAGAGCTATGAGAAGAAGGTCTCATCCTTTTCATTATTCCCTTATAAAGGATTGTGTCAGCTTACATGAAACCACAAAGCCATGCAGGTCTTAAAGAAAATTGAGGTGCTAAGGGTACAAACTTGCAGCTAATCGTGAGTCCTAGAACTCTAATGCACAGAACAGAGAGTATAGACAACAATAGTGTATTACAATCACCAACTTGCTGACAGACTAGATCTTAAATGTTCCAACCACAAAAAAGAAATGATAATTATGTGACATGATGAAATGCTAACTATAGCTGCAATGCCACTTATAGTACAATATACAAATGTATTAAATCAACATGTACAACTTAAATTTACAAATGTACCAAATATATTTCAGTTAAAAATAATAAAATCCAAAAATAAATGAATAAATAAAAGAATGGGGATAGGAGGAGATTAAGGATCATGAGGGAGGGGAGATTAGGCAACAAGGAGTGGGCGATACTGAAGAGCAAAAAGGGAGGAGAATGATGGGCAGAGGGAGAAGAGACTTGGGCTAGGGGAAGTCGACAGGGAAAGAGTAGGGGGGAAATGCTAGGCATGGTATGAGTGTGGGCAGGCAGAGGGCATGGGACCCTGAAGGTGCTACAACCCTTAAGTACTGATTTCTTGTGGTTCTCTTAGGCCAGACAATCCACCCATTTGTAGGTAGTTGAAAGAAGGAAGTTCTTGGTAAGCCCATAAAGTCGGTCCAGTTAGCAAATTGGTTGTGGTGTGCTGGGCGCTCTCTTCTCTTCTTGTCTCTAGCAGAGGGCTCCTCTGTGCCCAGGCCAATTAAAAGATTTGGTAGATTTGGTGAATTGGTGATTCAGAGAAGATGAATAATGCTCAAGTGTTATAAGAGTTGACTAAACAAGAAGACTTTTAAAAAGATTCAAAAGGGAAAAAGATAAACTAGAAAATTTCCATGTGAAATGCTGACATTTTTATTATATTCACAAGAATATATTTCAAAAGATTAGTAGGGAGGTTCAGACATTTTCAATTGTTTATTGGCTTTTTAAATGTTTATTCATGTGAACTGCCTATTTATATTCTTTGTCCATTTTTCTCTTGGTTTGTTTGTCTTTTTTTTAAATTTGTGTGTGTTTATGTATTATGGGTATCATTTTTTTGCTCTTAATATATATTGCAGATATTTTCTTCCATTTTATTTCTTGGCATTTAAGCCTTTAGTCCATTTCCAGTTTATTTTGGTGTCTGGTACGAGACTGGGATCTAATGGGATTTTTCTGTCTAGAAGTTAGACAATTTTCACAACACTGTTGAATAATCCATCTGGTCCCCATTAATCTGCAATGCTTCCTTGGTAAGTCTCATATGTGGTAGAGGCCATTTCAGGCCCCTCTCTGGTGTTTAGTCAATTGCTGTGTAAATTCTTGCACACAGGCTTAATTATTATTGTGCGATTATGTACTTTTTTGTTCACACTTTTCAAATTTTCTTAGCTGTTCTCATATTTTGACTATTATGATAGCTGAGATTTAAAATCATTTTGTCAGGGGCTTCTGGGTGGCTCAATTGCTTAAACCTCCGACTTCAGCTCAGGTCATGATCTCACGGCTTATAAGTTTAAGCCCCGCATGGGGCTCTGTGCTGACAGCTCAGAGCCTGGAGCCTGCTTCGGATTATGTGTCTCCCTCAATCTCTGCCCCTCCTCCGCTCTCTCTCTCTCTCTCAAAAATAAACATTAAAAAATTAAAAAAATAAAATCATTTTGTCAAATGAAACTATGAATGTTGGCATGAAGGAAGTATGTTATGGTAGATGGAAGGTAAATGCTATGGATTTTTTTGTACTGCATTAATCCTTGGGGCAAATGTGGACCATGTCAGCCTTTCCAGTCCGAAAAACTTTCATTGTGGACTTTGAAGTCCTTCCCACCCATGGGTCTCCAAGCAAAACAAAGGTAGCCAACACTATCTAGTGGTCATTCATCGTCTTTTGTTTGTCAGACTCGTTACCAACAACCGTGTGAAAAAGCCCAGGCTCTTGGACCTCACGCCTCTGTTCTCCGCAGGTTGTTTTGCAGAATCTCCTTATATGTGTCATTCTCTTCTACACTGTGTACTACGCGGTTCTGGGCATGTGCTGCGTGATGCTCAAGTAAGTAGTGCGTTTCCTTCGAACAGAATGAAAAAGCTGAGATTGAATATGAAAGGAGTTTATATTTAATTCTCGACATGTCTTTATGGAAGAGAGGATACAACTTAAATATGGTGTATTTTCATGCCATTCTTAAGCAAAAATAAGCAAATGTGCCATCTTCCAAAATGATCAAAGCACAATCTTGAAATGATGTGGATAGATAGGGCCAGACAGGACTGTCCCCCTTACTTCTTTGGAAGATGGTCATGGAAAGAAAATGAAGCTATTACTCCCTGGGCTGGTATTGAATCAGAGCAGTTTGAATGAGAAGGGAATTTAGAGATAATCTACATCAAATTTAAATATTCTGATATATACTGAAATATCTCTTGGACTCAAGTCAGGAGACCTAAATTCTGGCCCAGGTTCTTACTAACTTTCTGAAACATCTTAACTAAGCCATAGAACTTCTCTTATTTTAATTGTCTTCATTTGTCAAGTGGAAGTAATTGATCAAAAGAAGGTTATTATGAGGACAAAGTAAAACGTGTATTTTTAATGCTATTTCTATGTAAGTGGGAGGCAATTTTTTCAGGTAATTTTTTTAGTCTCGCTGTGATTTAATTTTGTCTCTACAGATTTAGGTTGCCAATACATTGACTGCCTTGAAATACATTACGTAGATTTACAAATAATTTCTAAGAAGCTGAGTGTTTATACAATTTAATTTTATTGTGCAAGCAAGGAGTTAGGACCCTTTGATTTCAATATGCAAATGAGTACCCAAAAATAATTATACCAACTTCTGCAATGGGAATAATGCTATTCAGCACGCTTGCAGGCAAACCCACCGAGGAAGCATCTGCTGCTCTAACAGGGTCTCAGCTGTTGCTGGGACTGGAGATGGTGAGGCCATGCCTGGAGCAGGCAGGAGCTGAGAATCTTTAGGGCTCTCTGAGCCTCATTTCAAGGATTTGTAGTTAATGTGAGTCAGAGGACAGGAATTTTAAGTTCTTGGGCCTTAAAGCTCCAGGAGGCGGCTAACTGATTGACCAGCTGCACACAACTACAAACAGGCACAGTAGACGGGGTATATTTATAGACTCCAATTTTACAACAGGAAGAGGTCTCAGAGATTAACCTTTTCAGTTTACAGATGAGACACTGACATTTGGCTCCAAATGGAACTGACTTGCCCAGATTCACAGTTTCACAGCACCATCAGGATTAGAACCCGGGTCTTGTTTGTTTCCATGCCTATGCTTTTGACACAGAATTAGATTCTCCTCCCATATTTGATGTCAAAGACCACCAAGATTGCAGCGAAGACCCAAAATACAATGAAGTCCACTTGGTGGACAAAGTGGACTTAATTGGACAAATAAGACAATATGGATAAAAAGATTATTTGGTTGCCATGCAGGTCAGCCAGCTTCTAAATGTCCCACACATGGTAAAGCTAATGCATTATGTTGTATGTGAAGAGCGATATTCAAGGCCTTGATGTACGAAGCTGTGAACTGCCTCCTCCAGGGTAAACTATTTTCATTTGTAACATCTTCAGGGTGTATGAGTTGGATGTCCTGGCACCATTTGATTTCAAAACGAACCCCTCATGGCTCAACACAAATTATAAAGGTAATTGGTTTTAATTTCCAATCTTTGTCAATTAGTGAATCAAATGCCTCCAAAAATCAAAACTAGTTGTTGTTTCATAAAAATTTATAAAATATCAGGCTTTCCTCTCAGCCATCTGCATCTTATATCTGACTTAAGAAATTAATGTAGAAAAAATGCCATCACAAATTTTAAAGTGGCTATTCCTTAAAGATGGGATAGGATGGAATGGTGGAATAATTGAAAAGAATTACTATATGAATTTCTATTTGGTAATTTTATAGGTAAATTTTTTGTGCATTAAATATTTTTCAAAGGAAAGGAAGAATGATTTAATATGTTGATGTAAAAATGCTCATGAGATGTGGCATGGAAAATGAAGACAATAGTGTTTGTGTAGTGTAATTATTCATTTTTGTAGAACAGAGTAAAATACATGGTGTCAGTGGTAAGAAATCTGGAGAATTATGCAACAAACTGTTATCTCCCAGCTGGGATGACAGAGGACTTTCATTTTCTGCTTTGTACATTTCTGCTTAGTTTGATTTTTCTTCCCAAGATAGGAAAAAAAGGCGGGGGGGGGGAATGATATGAAAGAGTATACTAAGGAAAAATGTATCTTTTTAAATTAATCATTTTTGCTGAAAAAGTAATTATTAATACCTGCTATACTCATCACCCATATATATGTTAATAATAACAGCTATTTATATTGAATATATGTCAAACATACTTATTTGGTGGGTATTCAAGGTAAGTTTGTCTCATCTTTAGAAAAAGAAGATTTTAATGTTATTTCCATTATAAAATAATACACATAAATTAATGAAAGCTTATAAAATACCTACAAGTAGCAAGGAGAAAAACAGAAATGCAATCACAAACTTACATTCAAAATATAATCATTCTTAACATTCTGCTAAATTTCTTCCTACTTTTTTTTTTTAAGTGAATTGTGGATTCTTTAAACATTACAATTCTTTAGAAAACCACTGGACGTGGTTTGTTTGGAACAAATATGCAAATATACAAAAATTGCCTGAAGCCAAAGAAACCCAATTTTGAATATGACTTGTACAGGAAACTTGGTCAGTTAAAATTACTGCATTCAAGAAGAAAAGCTTTAGAAAAACTTCCTCAAATGGGTAACCTTGTTTGGTGCTATTATGGATTCAAGTTTGGATAGACAAAGAATAAGTTAGGAAAAAGAGGCTTTCATTCTAATGAGACACAAGAGGTCTAACATTCTATTTTAACCTTCTCTTTATGCACTTCCCTATTGAACACAGAATTCACTTGTTTTCTATCAAAACTGTCCACAGTTGATATCGTCACAGTAAAGAGTTAAGTAGGGGCTGTGTATGTGTTTTGGGGAGGGGATTTAAAACTCAACTGTTACTATTTAATTCTTGCCTTTGGGTCAGTCAATGAAAGATAGGAATGACACAGCTTATTGGAAAGGCTGTGTTTTTACATAGCAGAGATTAGTGAAAATCCCCAGGATGCCTGGCACAGTTTATA
Organism: Neofelis nebulosa; assembly: GCF_028018385.1. Taxonomy (NCBI): domain Eukaryota; kingdom Metazoa; phylum Chordata; class Mammalia; order Carnivora; family Felidae; genus Neofelis; species Neofelis nebulosa. The sequence goes on along the minus strand of NC_080787.1, from coordinate 120,867,984 downwards.
TCGCTCTTTCCCCTCACAAAACACTAACATTTGTACAAAGATATCAATAAAACCTTAGCCTATTAGATCTTTAATTTTGGGCTTGGGGAGATAACTACCATAACTCTTCAAAGTTGTTACTTTGAGAATTTAGACTAATCTCAGAGATAAAGTGTAAGAGTAATCTCAGAGCCTTGGGCATGTATCTAGGGTCAAGTTTCTTGTCTGTTTCAATGATTTTGTCACCCAGGAGAGTCAGTTTAGCAAGGACACTGGAAAGTTTAAGTCTAGTTAAAACATTTTGATTACTAATAGCTTTCCTTTACATAGCAGAGAATAGGTTGCAAATTGTTTTCATTTTAAGTTAACATCCTCCCAACATTTTTTTTTGAGGTAGATAAGATAGCACTCCATTTCCCAATTATAGAGAAAGACTGACCCACAGGTTAAAATGGTGCTCAAGGTTTTATAACTCCTAAGCTATGAGGCAAGACTGTAACATTGGTATCCTGACTTTAAATTGTGTACTGCTTCTTTTACACCATGATTTCTTTCATTTCATAAACAAAGCATAAGCCTTTTTTTATCAACATATGCAAATATAGCTTGTTCAAGACAAAAATCAATGTCTCCAAGCAGCTGCAAGTTAACCTATAAAATCTGTAAATGCTGATAACGGAGGCATCTCTATTTCCCTATAATAATCTGGGGGCTCTGTGAGCCACTGACAGAGGCAGCTGTGGAAATGTGGTAGAAAGACGTGGAGTCACTATGACACAGCAATGCACTTCCTTCCACAACCTTGATTGTAGGGAATAGGACATACTGAACTGAACCTCATTCCCGTGTGATAAAAAGGAGCTGGTGTGAATTCTCCATTCAACTTCTGAAACCTGTTAAGTTAAATTAAATAAAATCAAAGAGGAATAAGTGGAAGGCCTTTAAAAAGGATGGCAGTTGGGACCTGCTTACTTGGTTGGTGTTTTGCTTGCCCATGAAACAATCACTGGCTCGTTGGTTAATAAATGACTTCTGCACGATAGCATATCATGTGATTATTTAACCCTTTGTTTTGAAAAAGAGAGAGTTTGCCTGTCTGGATTCATTGATTCCTGAATTATAAGAATGTATAATCAATTGCTGTGTTTTGTTTTGTCTTGTTTTGTTTTCAAAAATAGAAAGGTAATTTTTATGGAAAGTGATACCATTGCAAAGGGACTTTGACGTGTGTCACGTATATTTGTCACATGCATTTGATGGATCTCTCCTTTGAAACCACTTTAAAGATCCATACCAAAGACAAAAGGCAAAGGTTGACCCTTCACACATTCAAGGCTCTTAGAGATTTGTGGTCCTGACCTATAAATAATGAGCTCTTTATACATGTTCAGGGAAAGCACTCCAAGACAATTGGGTGGATTTAGAAGAGTGTCTCCATCCACATGAGCCATTTATGAGGCTTCCTTTCATCCACGGTTATCAGTTATGTGTCCCAAATGACTATCTGGGCATGCCATTTTATTATAAAGACACAAAGGAATTCATTTCCAAGTTAGGCAATGATTGGTACCAAAGAAATGTTATAAATCAATGAACTCTTATGTTTCTTTTTTTCATTTCCTAAAACTGAGAACTGAATTTCTCATTAGTTTCTAATATATCTTAAATGGAGATTCGCAATCCAACTGTAGATCAGCAGGTATTGATTCCATTGTAACCTTCCTTTATTGTATTTTACCTTTTAAAATGGTAAGCACAAAGAAGTACAAAAGAGATACTGTTATTTTTCTATTAATTCTGAGGATTATTAAGAAATAGAATATGTTAACAAGTTCTTATCCAAAGTTGAGGATTGTTAAAAGATGGGATATTTTAAAAATTCTTGCCAAAATGTCTTCACAGACATTGTTGTAATGGTCCTATTACTAACTGTGTTTCAGAGTTGTTAGTTTCTCTAGTTCCAAATAATTATATTCTCCGTTCCATTTGCAGTCCTTTTATTTATTTTTTTTTTTTTTATTTTTTTTTTTTCAACGTTTTTTATTTATTTTTGGGACAGAGAGAGACAGAGCATGAACGGGGGAGGGGCAGAGAGAGAGGGAGACACAGAATCGGAAACAGGCTCCAGGCTCCAAGCCATCAGCCCAGAGCCTGACGCGGGGCTCGAACTCACGGACCGCGAGATCGTGACCTGGCTGAAGTCGGACGCTTAACCGACTGCGCCACCCAGGCGCCCCACCATTTGCAGTCCTTTTAATCTCAACACAGATTACCTACTTGGTGTGTGGATTGCTTTTTGTTCTGGTTGTAGAAGAATGGGTCTGGGATTATGCTATTTCAGTAACCATTCTTCATGTTGCCATCACTTCAACTGGTAAGCAAGATAAAATAAAGGAAACAAAGTATGTTAAATCTGATGTTGTACCTAAATTGATTCATAGAGTAGAACTTTGTTATATGCATATTGCCCTCTGATGGCTAACTAATAAAACTGGTTAGAGTTCTTTATTCCTTCCCACACTACTCCTCCCCACCAAGTTCTCTTACCACTTCCTGGGGAAGATTTTGATTGGCTACACCTTCTAATTCAAAATGGTACTGAAATGTAGATAGATGTGTCCTATTCTCCTCTCATATTCAACTTGCCAACAGCTTGTACAGGCTTTGCCTCTGTTTGGAATACTTTTGCTCCAAAACCCTCCCTTGAGGCAGAAATTGACCAAATCCTGGGACCTGGGACCTGGGACCTGAGGAAACTCATACTGGTAGGCTGGCAAACTTCCCAACAGTAGTTAATTTACCAAGAATACTAGGTTCCTAAACTAAAGGGTTTTATTTCTACCTGTGATCTTTGGAGTCAAAAGAAAATGGATTAAATTCCAATCCTACCTTTTTAAGAAGTGTATGGTCTTAAGGAAAGTCACAACATCATTCACATTAGTTGTCTCCTGTGTAGATGGGGGAGACCCAGTGACATGTCAATGAGAATGAGAAATTTTCTGACTAGTGTCTAAGCATATATTTATTCGGTAAATGACAGTTCAAACATTCTTTCCTCTAGCCATTCAAAATGTACTCTTCTATTGTAACTTTTCTCCCTTCCTGTCTTCCATTGAAAAAAAAAATACTAGTCAAAGTATGTGTGGTAATCAACCACAAGTTATAATTCAAAGTTATTATTTATTAGCAACTTAAATCACTCTTATATTTTCAGTGCTGTGGTCTATTAATGGTTTAATCAGTCTCCATCTTAAACAATTTCCAAATGAATTGCTACATCCCAGCATCACTATTATTAGAGAATGCTGGTATATCAATATCCTAGTCCCCTGGCACACACCCTCCCTTAGTAACTTTTGGAATCCCTGAACCCCATAACTCAAATTCTCTGTCTTACTTTGGGGACTAAGTTCAAATGGAAGACAGTCATAGGATATTTGCAAAAGGGCTCTGGAGCATAGGGTGGCTCAATCTTCAAGGCTGAGATAGGCAACAGGTTCTAGACCCAGAAAAGTTACAAGTTAATTGTCTGACACATGGCACAAAGAAAGTGCTTAACAAATATTGCTGAGTAGAATTGAGCTCAGAGCAAAGTGGCTCAGAACTCCAGGGTAAGTCAGGTTTTAAGGATGGTCTTAGGATCATCTCTGTTGCATAACACTCGAATCAACTCATAATCAAATCAACACTCAATCAATTCAAAACATCATTCCTAGAAGAGGAGTTTCAGGTATCTGATTTCACAAATGACTTTCTAGACTACGAATTAAATACAGCTTTGGGGATACCCAATTTTATGAATGTGGATAAAACTTCTCTTTGTTATGTGGATATGATCTGACCAAACAAGTATTTCTTCGTTGACTAAAAAGAAAAATAACATATATTTTAAAAATGAACAACATCCTTTTTTTCTTTCTTTTGCAGTTATGTTGGAATTCCCCTTGACATCACATTGGTGGGCTGCTTTAGGTATATACATATGACACCATATGTTATACACATGTGTGTATGTATTAGGTACAACATAAATATTTATATATACAGTGGGGGCATCAAAATATTTTTTGTGTGGGTCAGGTAATTGGACCAGAAGACTGCTCAGAGTCTCCATCTTTCTAAAATTACATAGAGTAAAACACTGGATATAGATTTATGACATATTCTTTTGGTTCTCTTTCAATATGAATGACATTGCTGTTTTCATAGTAGCATTATTTCATCTATTTTTTTTCTTCCCACAAATCGAACAACTGAATTAATCAATTGTGTATCTAGTAAGAAAATTAGCCAATTTACAGTGGACTTTTCTAAAGCTTTTCCTTTAGCTTAAGCCATGTATGGACCACAAAAATTTTTACCTTTCCTCTTTTCAGTAAGTTTGGCAATAGTTTTAACTAAATATTGTCATGGTTAATAGTGGAAAATAGAAATGCAGCATTTTACTACATTGTTTTCCCCAAAGCCAAGTTATCTGTTTATAGTGTCAGTATTATTTATATTACTCATTAGCTCCCTTCACTAGAATTTAATTTTCCACTTCCCTTACATCTCCATAAGCCTTAGTGTGTACTCTTCTCTAATATTGTTCAGTACATACAGAACACACATGAGAAAGTACTGAAATTTTATTTTGCATGAGGCTTTCAAAAAATGCACATTTTTAATAAATCAGAAAGAAAATCCTGAAAGACATGCTATAATTAGAAATGCTCTTATCTCTCCATGAAAAACAAGAACTTATCTCTTGGATTTTATTCGCAATACCACAAAATTTACTTTATTTAAAGCCCTAGGCATTTCAGTCACATAGCAAATGCCACCTGATGACAGAGGAAGTCTGTTGGTGAACTGGAATGGCCAATAGAATTGCTAAAATAGGTGGGTCACTATTTCAGTTTTAAGAACTAGGGTTGGTTTACTCAGAGAATGGTGGCCAAATGACGTTTGAGGTAACCTTCTTCTGTTTGCGTTGAGTTAAAAAATTTAGATATAAATGAAATGTGGCTACACAGCTTGGAAATTCTATCTCATGGTCCGCACTAGATGTGTGTCTGAGTGAGGAAGTTGTCCAGTCCTGCTGAGCCTCTGATCCCCTAAGGGCTCTCACCTCTGGGAACTTTACCTTTCATGGGAGTTACACTGTTACTGGCATCCAAGGAATCACAGATTTATGGAAGCCCTATTAGGCTGGATTAATATTAAAACAAGACAAAACAAAACACAAGAATCGCTGGGCCAATGAAATCAGAGCTAAAGGCATTTTCGTATAACCGAATAGCGCAGGTAGGTAGACTTCTGTTTTCAAAATCTCTTCTAGGCTAAGAAATATTTTCCAAGTTAGAAGAGAGCATATCTTCCATTTATAATTAGAGAGGAAATACCTTATAAAATATTTTTAAATAACAACAACACAAACAAATGGCAGGTCTGAAGAGCTACAAGAATTGAGAATCGTGAAATCCCTGGCATGTGCTTTGACTTCATTGTCTTTGAATTTCTGAGTTTTAAGAGCTCCTTACTATTAATTTGACACAACCACGCATCTATTCCCTGAAGGAAGTTTTGAATTTCAACAATTTATCAGCACAGAATATATACCTACTGTCTCTTAGCTGAATCTATAAACTACCCTATTTCAAATGCTATGTCAGTTTCAGGAACATTATTTTAGTCATGACAATTGTTCTTATTCATAATCTCACCAATGAATTATTCATTATTGGTAGTTAACCAAAACTTCCCTTTCATTACTTGCAGGATCCGGCTTAATTTCAATGATATGTGGAGGCCAGGCTTTCGCATACTGTTTGTTCAAAGACAACTTTATCTATCCAGATCTGGATGAGTTTTAACAAAACAGCTGAATTAATTCGCCTCAGACTTTCTGTATTATTACATACATTGTGTCAGAGCTAAATTGTAGTTTTTTGGTTCACACCTTATATTCAAGGTTGAATGTATTCTAGATACTTTATAACTATGAAAAGAAAAGGAGAAGTTAATGGAGAGCAGAAGAATACTGGTAAGGTATTCATGAGCAGAATGTTGCAAATCCATAAAATGCAGTATTTTACCAAAGAGTGTTCCATAGGACACTAGTTTCAAAATATGCTAATAGTGCCATGCAAGGGAAAAAAGTTGCATGTTTAAGTATATTTGTAGAATCTTGGGTTTATGTAAAATATCTTTATTTTAGGACTTCTCAGAATCTTATACTATTGAGAACAAGACGTGTCTAAGTAGTAGTATACATTATGCACTGTTTCTCAGACATATTTGATTAGGGACACACTTTACTTCTGAGACACACAGAGAGAGAGACAGAGCACAAGTGGGGGAGGGGGAGAGAAAGAGGGAGACACAGAATCTGAAGCAGGCTCCAGGTTCTGAGCTGTCAGCACAGAGCCCAATGGGGGGCTTGAACCTATGAACTGTGAGATCATGACCTGAGCCGAAATTGGAGGCTTAACTGACTGAGTCACCCAGGCACCCTGGGGACACACTAGAAAACGCTGATGTATCGTGTGGGTGTGGAAATTATAATATAGAAGAGAGTGGAGTTAAAACTACTACAAATCCCTATAAGCTGAATTAAATTCTATTACTGTCCCACAGTATTTGTTTTTGTGATAGAGCATTTCTTGTAAAATTATTGCCTTTTAAAAAATATCAGTGTCTATTTCTTTCCTTAGACTATGTTCTTTTAATATAGTGATCCTCAAAATTTTGTATGCATTTGAATCACCTGGAAATCTTATCACAATGCAGATTTTGGTTTGGAAGGGCTGCGATGGAGCCTAAAATTCTGTATTTCTAACAATTCCAAGAAAATGACTGTGCTGTTGGTTCATGGGCCACAGTTTGAATAGCAAGGTACAAGTGGTTGGGACCAGATATTTTTAGAGGTTATATAGCTCTGTACTGCCAGTCCTATGTTGTTGTTTTTTTATATCATTGTTATGCAATGTTTGTTGAATTGGATTAATACTGAGACTACTTAAATTTATATAATTGTCTTAAATATTTACCACTTTTAAATGTAGATTAAAGTCTCTTTTGATATAAAATAAGTGCATACCATGGTTACAGCTAAAATATAAATATAGGGAAAAGGATAGGAAAGTAACATATACCACTCCCCCTCCATCCACGTATTCCCACACACAAACATTTTGGGCAACAATTAGAAACTAAGTTAAATCAGCTCTAGAATTGTTTCCTAGATGACTCCTTTTTACTCTAAAAATCTAATTCTTCCATAAAGGTTTGCATTTAACCACTAAGAAATGTCATGCTAATTATATGTATTCATACATACACAAAAACTACACTGTGTTGATCAGTTACTGGTTAGATAATTCAAGCTTCTCATGCACATACAAGCACAAAAGTATTCCTACTTTCTTCCTTGCTTCTTTCTCACATTTACTTATTTCCACGAACTTTTGCCTTCCATCCTTTATTCTCAATCTTTCCATTAATTTCTTCCAAAATATTTAGTCATGGAATTAGCAAAATATGTAATTCATCTAAATCAGTCAAAGGATTATGAATTCCAATTATTAATAAAGAGTTTTCTTTCATCTTTAAAGGAAGGCAGCATAAGGTAGCTATGAACGAGTCAGCATTATGATCTTTGATTCTCCAAATAAAACCCTACTGAAGCACCCAGAAAAGAGTGTATGGTTATATATATAACAAAACTCAATCCTGCTCTACGCAAAATACAAATATCAAACAAACCGTGAATTACTAATGAGAAAGTCTGCCCCTATAGAAACTCACACATGGAAGAAATTTACAGAAACATTAAAGCTGCCTAAATAAATTTGATAATTAAAAAAAGATTTGGTTGATTAAGTACTTTTTAATATATTGAGAATTAAGTTACACTAGTAAATTAGAATAACAATCTCTCCAGACTCAGAAGACCATAATATCTTATCATTCTGTAGTGTAGCTTAATTAGCATGTTTATTTCTAGGATTAGGAATCCATCTGCTCAGGTAATTACTATTGTGTGAATCCTCTTTATTTTTTTTCTCCTGATCACAAGAATAATCTGTGATTTTCTTCTCTTACTCATTAAAATGATTATCATTATCTATTTGATGACACCACTTGACACACAAAAATTAAAAATACAATTACAGTACATATTTTAGCTTAAAATATTATATATCAGATATATCAACTAAATAGTTACTTTAACTTTTATTGCTTTGAATTGCATATAAACTGAAAGACCAAGAATTGTGCCCACTTAATGTACTTTTCCAGTGTCCCTTACAGAATCATAAGAAGATGGAACCCTATCCAGTATTTGGATGCATATTTTTTCAGGCAGGACTGAAATTATGTACACATTTAAAAAAAAAAAAACCACTAATATTTTTAAGTCATGACCTTTCCATAAATGGCCTTTATTTATTTTTTTCAGGTTTTGTTTTGGTTGTGTTTTTTTTTTTGAGAGCAAAAGCGTGAGCGTGGGTGGGGCAGAGGGAGAAGGAGAGAGACAATCTTAAGCAGTCTCCACACCCAGCATAGAGCCCTACATGGGGCTCAATCTCACAAACTGTGAGATCATGCCCTGAGCCGAAATCAAGTGTCCCACTGAGTCACCCAGGAGGCCCTCCATAAATGTCCTCTTAAGTTATTATACCATTGTGACATAATGCAAATCAATTTGCATATTCCTTTAATAATGTTTTACTTAAAATAATCTTTTTCCCAAATGAATGAACAATATCTTTACTTTTACTGACAATGATCTCAAAAAAAAAAATTATATATATATATATATATATATATATATATATATATATATATAGACTACTTTCATAGCTCTAGTGTAAAGATTAGACACCTATATAAAATTTAATGGGCTTTATTAAGCCAATGTACCACAGTTGCTGAATTGATCATTTCAAAAGCTGTTTGGTATCACTGTAACATTGCAGGGATTATTCTACAGAAATGTGAACAAATAGGAGTGCCTTGGGTGGCTTAGTCGGTTAAGTGTCTGACTTCAGCTCAGGTCATGATCTCTCAGTTTGTGAGTTTGAGCCCCACATCGGGCTCTGTGCTGACAGCTCAGAGCCTGGAGCCTGCTTCGGATTCTGTGGCTCCCTCTCTCTCTCTCTGCCCCTCCCCCACTCATGCTCTGTTTCTTTCTGTCTCAAAAATAAATAAATGTTAAAAAAAAAAAGAACTTTTTTTTAAAAAAAGAAAGAAATGTGAACATATACACTATGAGATAGAGAATTTTATGGCAAACATCCTGAGGAAAAACAAAGGCATTTCCTAAAGCTGTTGTTCCATAAACTTCAGAAACCTGAATACTAGGTAAATAAATCTATAACAGCATCTGTAGATATAATTGTGGTAAAAATCTCTGAAAAGGGAGGGAATACAAATTTAGTTCATATGAAAACAATGTAATTCATCTACAGAAATTTTCTACTGCAGAAATGGCCACATAAAAGATGTAAAAATTTGAGAATGTTTCACATTTTTAATAGAGGACAATAAAGTTAAAACTTTCCCAAGTGTTATGCCTTACTTACCTTAGCGGTTTCTTTTAGATTTTCTTTTAGAAAATCCATTTAGGATCCATTTAGATGCTGGTAGTTCAGTAACAGGAGGACCAAATCATCTTTAAAAACAGAGTTAATAATTGGGGTGCCTGGGTGGCTCAGTTGGTTAAGCGTCCAACTCAATTTCGGCTCAGGTCATGATCTCCTGGTTCAGGAGATCAAGCCCTGCTTCCGACTCTGCACTGACAGTGCAGAGCCTGCTTGGGATTCTCTCTCTCTTCCACTCTCCCTGCTCCTCCCCTGCTCATGCTCTTTCTCACTCTCTTTCAAAATAAATAAAGAAACATTGAAAAAAATAAAAAGAGTTAATTACCAACTGACCCTCTTCATGATGAAGAATATTCACTCTCTCCCACATGCCCAATAATTCAAACAGGGAGGAATTAAAAATATTACCCCAATAATTATCTTAAATGAACCTTGCACAAAGTATCAGTTTGTTAATTTAGCCAGTATTTTCAAAGCTGGCATCATAGTTATTTAAAACTGAGCCCATATCGCTTACTATTCCTGTATATCTCTTATATATTAACACTCATAAAAATCATCAGAGTAATATATTATTCATCACTCAAAATAGGAAAATATAAAAGGTTTGAAGAAGAAAATAAAGATAATTCATAATCTCGATACAGTATTTGTGTGTTTGTATGTGAGTTATGTGTGTGAAAACACAAGTGAATAAAAACTTATATAGTCATTTCTTTATTATTGTTGCTTAAGTCCCTTGTCATTCTTTCTCATATTATGTAAATAGATAGACTTCACTTGCATTCACAGATATTTCTTTAAAATGGGCCACGTGGGGCGCCTGGATCAGTTAAGCGTTTGACTTCGGCTCAGGTCATGATCTCACAGTTCATGCATTCAAGCCCCACATAGGGCTCTGTGCTGACAACTCGGAGTCTGGAGCCTGCTTCGGATTCTGTGTGTGTGTGTGTGTGTGTGTGTGTGTGTGTCTCTCTCTCTGCTCTCCCCACACTCATACTCTGTCTCTCTGCCTCTCTCTCAAAAAAGTCAATAAACATTTAAAAATTAAAAAAAAAAAAAGGACCACTAGCAGTGAAATTATTTGGTCATATGGTATGAATGTCTTTGAATTATTGAAAAAGATTTCCAAATTGCCTTTCAGAAAGCTTGAACCTATTCATTCTTCCACTAAAAGTCTGAAAGTCCCTATTTTACTATACTCCTCCAACATAAAAATCGTCATTTTTACGCTATTAATATGCATGATATATTTACAATGCGTATAACTCCTCAGTTATTACAACAAAATGATTTATATAATTGAGACCTAAATTAAGACTGTCTAATTTAGAGAATTTAATTTCATCCTATTTCTGGAGTAGCCCTTTAACAACAAACATAGATCAAGTGCCTACCGCGTACAGGACACCAGTTGCCCAGCCATCGATCCTTTCATTTAACCAGTCAACAAATGTTTTGCTACGTTCTGGAGCGATCACGCTTGGCACTAGAAATGTTCAAATGCATCACAGGTAAAGCAACCTACTTTGCACTTGTTGTATCTTTGACTGTTGTTGGGTAGATGATAGGACATAAGAGGAGAAGAGATTTAAGCTATTTGATGGCAGGGATATGGTTTGTCCGATGTCATAGAGCCAGCTCGTAGAACAGTGTTTGGACGATGGCAGGCATATCATGTGCACATAAATATTTGTTAAATGAGAAAAAACAAGTTCCTTTTTCCTTGCTTAGAAGCAGTCGACTACAGTCTGTCAAATTAGTTGCATGTTGGAAGACTCTGGGAACGTGTCAAACACTGGCACACCTGGGGAGGGATTGATTGTTGTACTGACCCAGCCAAAGTCTTTAGTGTCAAAGGGAAAATACATGTACAGATTGCCCTTGGAGAAAGAAAATATCCAGTAGCAAGGAAATAAAGTGTTTAAGCTGAACATAATTGGACACATTGTACCTTCACCAATGTTAGAACAGACTCAGAACAAACATTTTCAACTCCCAAGGTATTGGTGAGTAACGTTTATTTTACACAAAATTTTGGGGGAAGATGGAGAAGAGGGTTGTTTTGCACTCATCACAGCACACTTAACTCATCTCCTTGTTAGACATCCTGGCTCTCTTCCCTACCTGCTGCCAATGACCAGATCTCTATTTTCTTCCTCACCTTGTCTCCCCAAAGGCTCTAAAAATGTTCTGTATGTTCCAAGCCAATCAGGTTCTGAACACAGCTAATATATATCACAATAAATTCCGTATTGTTACTTAAAGAACAAAAAACAGTTGTCCTGACATGTCCCTACAAATTATTACCTAAACTATCCCAACTGACTTTGCAGAATATTCACCTCATCAAAAGACATCTAATCTCTTCTCAGGGCCAAATTTTGCCTCTGGAAAGGAAATGCTCCATGTATGTCTTAGAGTTGTTCTGCCTAACAAATTTCTGCAATGACAAACATTTCCATTTCCATGTTCTATGAACATTTCTAGATCTGCGCTGCCCTGTACAGTAGCCACTAGCTACATGTGGCTATTGCTATATTTATAGCAATTTAAGAATTGAATTGTTGATTTAATTTTAATTATTTTAAAAGTAAACTAGTGGTTGCTGTACTGGGCAATGTAGATGTAGAGGCTCACCTTCCCATTTACAAAGTAAAAATAGGACCATCTGCAGATACTATATCTCCCAGTCACGTTGAGTTTTAGGCTACTATGAAGGGTAGAAAGACCCATTCACAAAAAGAACATTAAAGATAAAAGACACGCTTCCCTCCATGGTCATCACTAGATGGGATACCCTCGATTCTTTGAAAATCAGCTGTTTGACTGCCCTGGGAAACCAGAGGATTTAAAAGGCCATCAGTTGCATCGTAACAGATGGAGATGTACAAACTGGACACGGACACTGTCTTGGTGTGGGGGGAGATTTTGTTCTCTGCCACGGCCTGGCATGAACACACCAGCACCTGAACAATCTTGAAGTGGCTTATGAAACAGCCATTTTCCACCGTATACTACATTCTTCGAGGACTGTCAAAGGAGCAACGCTTAAGCAGGAATAGGAATGGAGCCCAGTCCGGTTTCCTGAAACTCAGGATGAACCAAAGGAAAAAGTGTATAGAAAACCCAGAGATTGTCATCCAGGCCAGTAGGCACAAAGACCATGTGTACATTGTTCAGTAATGTATAATGTATTGGTCTCTTTATTTTCTTTCATATTAAAAATGTAACTTCTATCTTGGAGCTATGAATGAAATTTATTTTTTATTCTTTCATGTCTCGTATCAACAATTCTTAAATGTGGAACTCAGCTGGCCATGCTTTTTAAAAAAAAATCACAGAAATTTATAATCTGGAAACCTAGTTTCTCTTTCCCTTCCCTTTAAAGTCCTCTTGATGTAGGGGCACCTGGGTGGCTCAGTTAAACGTCTGATTCTTGATTTTGGCTTGGGTCATGGTTTCACGATTCGTGAGTTTGAGCCCCACATCAGGCTCTGCAGCGTCCTTGTGGAGCCTGCTTGGAATTCTCTCTCTCTCCCTGCCCCTCCCCCCATCTCAGAATAAACAAAAAAATAAAATTTTAAAGTCCTCTTGATCTTGCCCTGGATAACTAATACCATGTTTCAGATTGTGAGGAGCACTTCAGTGGTAGTGTATTACAAACTATCAGCTTCCAATTGGATTAATGGAGTCAAGGAAAAAGCTGCATAGGAATTGGATGAGGGGGTGAGTATCCTACTATGTAACTGTATGTACCTATTATGGCTTTCACCACTGTGTATCATTCTGTATCTCAAATGGCTTGAGAACCTAAGTTAGCTTTGAGAACAATGTAGGTTTTAACTGGTGGTTTCCAGAAGAGAATGTCAAATATATTTGATCTCATTGTAACAACTACCCTCTTGGCTTTCTCCAAAAATGTTTTATAACATTTTCTTAATTTGCTGCTCTTCATTTTCTTTAGAGTTGATATTTTCAGTCTTTTGCTGGACACTGAAAACAATTTTAGCAAATTATGACTTATATGCGACCTATCAAGTTGGATTTGCAATTTATTTTCTAGCAATTCAAAATAGTCAGCAAGTCTTCTAATGAGGGTGCCAGCGGTACCTGGTTGTAAATTATAGGCATCCCTTTCTCAGATACTGCTATAATAAGAGGACTACGAAGCTATAGAATGAGGGCTGGCATTAAGCAGAACAATTAGTATTTGGTGCCTTTAAAAATTTCCCAAAAACACTGAGCTTTTTCTGATTACCAAAGTTTGGTACAATATGTTAAGCACTGCAAACAACATATCATTGTTGTTGGTGCACTTGACACAGGTACTTGTTTATAGACAGATACAAAGACCAAAGTGGCGTTTCTGACCTTTCTGTTATCCTTCCATTGTGGAATTGTTATATGTATTTGATCCAGTGAGTTGACCACTGCTCTCCTCTTCTTTATCCCATCCTTCTGTACCAAGTTTTTGGGCGAGATTATTCCTTTGCAAGATTATTGCCTGCTTCAGGTCTTGGCAAATGCCAGGAAGTTTTGTGCCAAAGCCAGTAGATCTCAGCCACCAGGAAAACTTCCAGTCATAAAGGAATATATTAGCATCAAGAGCGGGGCTTCGAACCAGCTGTCTTTGACAGTCCAGGTTGACAAAGATCGTGGAAAGATTTGGCACAAATCCAATTGTCTTTCAGATCAATGCCTTCACTTTACCTAGAATGGGCAGTCATCCTAAGTGTTTCTGCAGGTATAAGGCCTCCTGAAGGCCTTGGCTTGCCTCTCTGTCTCAGTACCATAAAAGAGATCATCTAACTCCCCCCTTCAGATCACCCTAGGTCTTAGCCCTGGGTATTATTTGAAGTGAAGTAATGACCCCAAGAATTGAGTGAAAAGCTTTTCATTTTTAGGAGCCACAAGCTCCATTAGAACCATGGAAAGAATATAGCAAGGTTGTGGGAAACAAGATAAACATACAAAAATTTACAGTATCTCTCTCCAACAGCCAAGTAGAAAATATCTCAAAGATCTTATTTAAAATAGCAATAAAATCTTAAGTTATCAGGAATAAAACTAAAGAATTATGTGTGGAAAACTTGTAAAACTATGTTGAAGCACATTAAAAAGGCACTGAATAGTTGAACAGGTATCCATGAACTGGGAGATGTAATATCATAAAGAAGTCAATTTTCTCCAAGTTAATTTCTAAAACCAAGGTTTTTTTTTTCAAATAATATTCCCAGTGAGATTTTCAATGAAATTGACCAAACTGATTCTAAAATTCACATAAAAGAGCAGAAGTCCAAGAATCACCTAGATAATTTTGAAAGGAAGTTCAAGAAAAGCAATTGTTGGGCAGGGGAGGAGCCAAGATGGCAGAACAGCATGGAAGTTTTTTGTGTCTCGAGTCCATGAAATACAGGCAGCCCAACACTAAACCATCCTACACACCTAGAAAACTGACTGGAGGATTAACACAATCATCTGCACAACCTGAATCACAGAATCCAGCAGGTACACAGCGCGGAGAAGTGAACTCGGGGAGCGAGAAGGTGCAGGAAGGGAGGTGCTTTTGTGAGCGGAGAGAGGATGGAGATGGGGTAGGGGAAGAATACGGGAAAATCAGCCCTCCCCAAAAGCAGCTGGAGAGAAAGTAGAAAATTGGAAACAGCTGCAGGGACTAAACTAAAAAGGGAGAAAGGAAAAAGGAGCAAGTTTAAATTCCATTAAGACTGTAAACAAGGGGAGCGCAGTCTGCAACTCCGAAGCTCAATACCTGGCGGTGCTCTGGTGGGAAAGGCGAATCCCCAGGAACAGAGTAGGGTCCGGGAGGTTCTCGGGCCACATGGAGAAAGCGGTTCCACTGCGGGAAGGAAATTTGGTAGAGACTATTGAAGCCACCTGGTCTCAGCCAACCCCAGGGGACGGCCACACTCGCTGGTGCTGGAACAGGGTCGTTGAGGGTGGGGCCTGGTGCCAGATGTGTGCTGTGATTTTCCATAATCCCTGAAGCGCTGCTTCTACACTATCTAGTGAACTTTTTCTGGGACAGGCTGCACCTGGCCGCAGTCTCAGGGCACCCGCAGCAACAGGGTCCAGCAAGCGTTCCTGGGTGCAGCCGACATTCAGCCATTGCTCATACGGCCATTGCTCGGTGAGACCCTCCCACAGAGGGGCGTAATGGGTCAAAGCCGCAGTCCGTCAGAAGTAAGGGGCCGGGGAAAACAGCCGCATCTGAGACAAAACTCGAGAGAGAGGTACTGCCTGGGGCCTGGTCACGGAGATTGAAAGAGCAGGGAGTGGACGAAAGCTGAAGACAGAGGACTGATGCGCGATTGCTGATCCAGAAGAGACTGGGAGAGCTGGGTGGCGCCATTCTAACCAGTCCCGCGCATGCGCATCAGCACCTAGGAGCGCTGCAACAATACACCCCAATAGGCTAGCAGCGCCATCTAGTGGAGAGCAGAGCTGTTACACTGAGCCCCGCCCAACTGGGCCAACTTTGCTCTTCAAGAACACAAGCCTCACCACCGGCTTAATTTATGGACTATAAAGAGCTACATAGACTGACTTCTAAGGGAAAACGAAACAATTTCAGTCCTACTTCAATCTATTAGCAGGTTCATCTATTCAATTTTTTTGCTTTTTTTTCTTTTTCCTTTTTCTCTTTTACAATTCTTTTTCTTGAATACAGAAAGAAAAAAATTTTGTTTTCAATTTTTATTAAAAATATCTCTTTAATTTTTATTACTATATTTTTTACTTCTGTGTAAACTTTTTCAAATTCAACTTTACTTCCATCATTTTATTTTAGCCTACTTCAGTGTACTCACCTTTTCAAACAATTTCCTTTTTTCTTTCTATTTTTGTCTCTTTTTTATTTCTTTTTATTGAATGCAGAAAGAGAAAAACTTCATTTTTACTTTCAATCTCTTTTTAAAATATTTTTATTTAATTCTTTCTACTATATTATTTACTTTTATGTAAATTTTTTCAAATTCTATCTTACTCCCATCATTTTATTTTAGTCTGTTACAGTATATTCACTTTTTCAAATTTTGAAACGATTTCTTTTTTCTTTTTTCTTTCTTTTTTTAATCTTTTTTATCTTTTTCATTTCTTTTCTTTTTTCTTAAATACAGAAAATGAAAAAACTCAATTATTTTTAATTTTTATTAAAAATATTTTTCTTTAATTTTTTCTACTATATTATTTACTTTTTTGAATATTTTTCCAAATTCTATTTTACCCCCATCATTTCATTTTAGTCTACATCAATGTATTCATTCTTTCAAATTTTCAAACGACTTCCTCCCCCCCCCCCTTTTTTTTCCTCTAATCTGTCCAACCACTTTCAACACCCAGACCAAAATACACCTAGGATCTAGCATCATCTATTCGATTTTTGGGTGTGTGTGTTTTTAATTTTTAATTTTAAGATTTTTTTAATCTTAATTTTTTTAATTTCAATTTTTCTACCTTATTAATTCCTTTTCTCCATTTAAAATGACAAAACAAAGGAATTCACCCTAAAAGAAAGAGCATGAAGAAATGACAGCCAGGGATTTAACCAACACAGATACAAGAAAGATGTCTGAACCAGAATTTAGAATCATGATAATAAGAATACTAGCTGGAGTCGAAAATAGATTAGAATCCCTTTCTGCAGAGATAAAAGAAGTAAAAAATAGAATGAAATTAAAAATGCTCTAACTGAGCTGCAATCATGGATGGATGCAGCGGTGGCAAGGATGGACGAGGCAGAACAGAGAATCAGTGATATAGAGGACAAACTTACAGAGAATAACGAAGCAGAAAAAAAGATGGAGATTAAGGCAAAAGAGCAGATTTAAGAATTAGAGAAATCAATGACTCATTAAAAAGGAACAACATCAGAATCACAGGGGTCCCAGAGGAGGAAGAGAGAGAAATAGGGGTAGAAGGGTTATGTGAGCAAATCATAGCAGAATTTTCCTAACCTGGGGAAAGACACAGACATCAAAATCCAGGAAGCACAGAGGACTCCCATTAGACTCAACAAAAACCGACCATCAACAAGGCATATCATAGTGAAATTCACAAAATACTCAGGCAAGGAGAGAATCATGAAAGCAGCAAGGGAAAAAAAGTCCTTAACCTACAAGGGAACACAGATCAGGTTTGCAGCAGACCTATCCACAGAAACTTGGCAGGCCAGAAAAGGGGCAGGATATATTCAGTGTGCTGAATCAGAAAAATATGCAGCCAAGAATTCTTTATCCAGAAAAGCTGTCCTTCAAAATAGAAGGAGAGATTAAAAAATTTCCCAGACAAACAAAAATTAAAGGGGTTTGTGACCACTAAACCAGCCCTGCAAGAAATTTTAAGGGGGACTCTCTGAGGGGAGAAAAGATGAAAATTTATATATATATATATATATATATATATATATATATATATATATATATATATACCAAAAGCAACAAAAGATTAGAAAGGACCAAAGAACACCACCAGAAACTCCAACTCTACAAGCGTCATAATGGCAATAAATTCATATCTTTCAGTACTCACTCTAAATGTCAATGGACTCAGTGCTCTAATCAAAAGACATAGGGTAACAGAATGGATAAGAAAACAAGATCCATCTATATGCTATTTACAAGAGACCCCCTTTAGACCTAAAGACACCTTCAGGGGCACCCGGGTGGCTCAGTCGGTAAGCATCCAACTTCAGCTCAGGTCATGATCTCATGGTTCGTGAGTTCAAGCCCTGCATCAGTCTCTGTGCTAACAGCTCAGAGCCTGGAGTCTGCTTCAGATTCTGTGTCTCCCTCTCTCTCTGCTCCTCCCCCACTCACACTCTGTCTCTCAAAAATAAATAAACATTTTTAAAAAATTAAAAAAAAAACACCTTCAGATTGAAAATAAGGGGATGGAGAACCATCTATCATGCTAATGGTCAAGAAAAGAAAGCCGGAGTAGCCCTACTTATATCAGACAATCTAGACTTTAAAATAAAGATTGTATCAAGAGATGCAGAAGGGCATTATATCATAATCAAGGGGTCTATAGACCAAGAAGACCTAACAATTGTAAACATTTATGTGCCAAATGTGGAAGAACCCAAATATATAAATCAATTAATCACAAACATAAAGAAACTCATCAATAGTAAATACCATAATAGTAAGAGACTTCAACACCCCACTCACAACAATGGACAGATCATCTAATCAAAAAATCAACAAGGAAACAATGGCTTTGAATGACACACTGAACCAGATAGACTTAACAGATATATTCAGAACATTTCATCCTAAAGCAGCAGAATATACATTCTTCTCCAGCGCACATGGAAC